>NC_034607.1:50649747-50682700 GCF_900095145.1 Mus pahari
CACACACACACACACACACACACACACACACACACACACACAGTGCTTGGATACAATCCTATGCTACCAAATTCAGCTTTTTATTATGTAAGTTCTGGGAATGGAAACCAGACTGTAGTGCTTTCAAGGCAAGCTCTTTATGACCGAAGCCATCTTCCTAACCCTGATGTGTTATTGTGAAGAGAACCCCAGGGCTGGAGCAGTGGTGTGCAAGCTTTTCACATCAGCACCTAGGAGGCAGATCGAATGGGGAAATAAAGGAAGAGAAAGGAAAGGAGGAAAGGAAAGGCCATGATTGCCACTGGGTATTGTGGAGGAGAAAGTTTATTATAGGTACCTGGGAGAACATAGCCAGAGGCAGACACATCTAGGAAAGTTCACAGTGGTCGTGACCCTGACCCTTGTGAGGAGAGATGGCGAGAAGGGAACCAAGAGCAGCCAGGAGGCCAAAGGGGCAAGAGGCACAAAAGGGGCAGGTACCAAATGTCAGGATCATACAGGGAAGAGCTAATAGGGGAAGGGCAACCCAGTGCCTGGGCTGATGAGCTCCGGGTAGAGGGCAGGGTATGCCAGTCACACCTATAACAGGCAGGGGCTGAGGGATGCTGGGAGAACCAGGAGGCCAGGTCCACTTTGATATGGTGAATAGGTGAACCTCAGCTGTTTGTTCTGGGGGTTAAAAACTCAACATGGATCTTGGTGAATTTGAGGTCAGCATGGTCTACACAGTGAGTTCCAGGACAGCCAGGGCTACATAAAAAACCCTGTCTCAGCTGGGCAGTGGTGGCGCCCGCCTTTAATCCCAGCACTTGGGAGGCAGTGGCAGGCGGATTTCTGAGTTTGAGGCCAGCCTGGTCTACAGAGTGAGTCCCAGGACAGCTAGAGCTACACGGAGAAACCCTGTCTCAAAACAAACAAAAACAAACAAACAAAACCCTGTCTCAAAACAAACAAAAGTGACCCTGGCTCATCATAGAGAAAAAGAACATCTAAATGAGAATGATTTTCTACCCTACACTTAGCATCATTTCAATTTTATGTGACATATTCGGGAGTACTGTCTGTGACTAGGAGTGCCTACTGCTCTTTATATGGTTCTAAAGAAAGGAATTATGACTGGACAAACCAAGGCTCAGGGCATAGTCACTACAATACTAAGTTGTTGCAGAACCATTCTGACGGCGCTGATTGCATGTGACATATCACCTATCTACAACAATACACACCACTGTTCAAACTTATGAGTCCTTTGGGGGCTTCCTTAAGGGTTTGTTGTTAAGCTTCAGTAATTCAGAAAGTTAACCTCATAGTTTTTGTCTGTGATCTCATTGTGGTCTTAGACATAAAAAAAGAAACTCAGTATGTTTTCTTACTTTTAGTGATTAAAGGATGAGTTGTATACAATCTGCAGCCTGGTTACATCACTGAATCTCATATTGCATTTTAGTGTCTGCCAAAGGAGATCAAGAGGAAATCAAGCAGTGCAAGAAAGGGCTCTGATGTCTATCTGTGTTTGCCTGGGTTCTCTAGGCCAGGGTATCCAAGGGCCCTCATTTGTTGATCTTTAGGATGTCCCAAGCAAAGGTGTGATTTAAGAAAATATATTCTGTAAGTCATTTAAATGATTCCTAGGCTGTCGAAGATGGCTCTGCAGGGATAGGCGACTGTAATCAAACTAAATAGCCTCGGTTCTACTCTGGGACCCTACAGGATGGCAAGAGCTCATTGCCCTCAGACCTCCACTCCACACATGCACACACACTCACACACACACACACACACACATACACACACATGCAAACACACACACATCCACACTCACACACATCCACACACATATACCCACACATACACATACACGCAAACACACATACATGCAAACACACAAACACACTCACATGCAAACACACACACATGCAAACACACACATACAAACACACACACACATGCAAACATACACATACATACATACACATGCAAACACATACACACACATACACATACATGCAAACACACATGCAAACACACACACGCAAACACACACAAACACACACATTCACACACACACACATGCAAACACACACACACAAACACACACACACTAAATGTACACATACATACACACACTAAATGTACACACACACAGACATACACACACACACACACACACACATGCAAACACTAAATGCAATTAAACCCTTCTTGATTCCATAATGAAGCCCCTTGTAGGGATAGTCAGAACTAAAGTGGGCTTACTTTCTTTTCTTCATTGAAGCTCACCTACAGTATGCAAAATCAGAGAAAGAAATTTTTATGGCTGTCTCCAATTCTCAGTCATAGGGTCTAAGAATTGGTGTGCCAAACCAAAACCAAAAAAAAGTCAAACAACCGAAAACCAAAACCAAAACCAAAATCTAGCACCCAAAGAACTACTTTAAAAATTATCTTTTGAAGTTCAATCTCCAGAATCACAATCAATTAAATAAAATTTTATTGTACTGAGCTTTATTCCCAGAGTGAGTTCTGGATTTTGTAGGCATGAATGTAGTTGGACCCTCAGGTGATTCTGATTTTAGGTACCTGTTTGCCCACTATCCTGTAAAAACACCATATGTGCTGGCTAGATGTTAATGTCAATTGACACAAGCTAGAGACATCCGAGAGGAGGAAACTTTCATTGAGGAAAAAGCCTTCCTAAGATCTGGCTGTCAGCCAGCCTGCAGAACGATTCCTCAAGTAGTGATTGACGGGGGAGGGCCCAGTCCATTGTGTGTGATGCTACCCTGAGCTGGTGGTCCTAGGTTCTATAAGTGGGCTGAGCGGGCCATGTGAGCAAGCTAATGACCATCAGCTCTTATCTGCAGGTTTGAGTTCCTGTTCTGGCTTCCTTCAGTGATGGGCTACAATGTAGATGTGTAAGTCCAATAAACCCTTTTCTACTCGTTGCTTTTTGGTTGCCATGGTGTTTCATGGTAGCAATAGAAACCTTAAGACAGTGTTCTTGAAGTTCCAGAGAAATCTGAATTGCAACCAAATGTTTATTTCTGCCACTTTCACTGTGGAAATTGCTTCAGAAATATGTTCTTCTTTCCAAAGCTGAATTTGGTTTGTCTAAACCTAAATTGTCCCAACTAACTTATACCTAAGTATGAATAAGATTTAAAACGTCTTTCAAAGACCCGTGTAAATATCAGCAGGAGCGTGTTTAAAAATCTCTTCAGGTGAGCGTTTAAATGCTCCATTACACTTTGATTTGGAAGGATTAACCCGGTTTACTTTCTAGCTCAATCTGGTTACTAGATGATCATTTCCTCCCGGTCTTTGTGAAGCCTTCCTAGTAATCGTACCCAGTGGGAGAATTCTTTATGTCATCATTACCCTTTGCAGGCGTTCAATGATTACCTACCATTCCAGTCTGGGACTGCCTGCCAGTTTTACTTTTTTATCTCCAGTTCTGCCTACTACATGCTTAGCAAACTGCAGGTGCCCTTAAAGAGAGGAATGACCTAGTGAATGTCAAGAGCCTAAATAGGAGTTTAAAAATCAGAGCTCAGAAACAAAACTCGGAACTGCCAGGGGCTGGAAGGCAGGAGGTCGAGGTAAAGAAGACGAGCGAACAATCTGAACCATCGCAAAATCATCCCGAAGGGATCACCTGTCCCATTTTCTCAAGTGGCTTTTCAGCCTTCTCAACTTCCCGCCCACTCTCCCCTGCTGGAGACAGGTCATGCAGGTATCCCAACAATGAGGCTCTGATTGGTCAGAGATGATTTCATTGTTAGGGAACATCCGGGCTCTTTCCCTCCCTGCAACACCTCCCCAGAGCCCTGCGCGCCCAGTTTTGCACTCTCGCGTGCGCCCCACCCGTAGCTCGAGCAAAACAACGCCTCTCTCCAGGCCCTTTCTCGAACCTTTCTGTGCTCTCCCTTCACAGCTCTATGCCAAAGAGAGGCGGCCACCTCTTCCAATGAGGGGCTAGGGGCACTTCTCTGGCCAATCAGGAGCCGGCTCTCTCCACTCCGGGTGGGACCAATTTCCACCTATAACTGGACTGCCCGTTGGTTTCTTTATGGTGTTCGTTTTTCGCGAAGCGTAGAGGTCAGATCTTCAGGGTCCGCAGACTCGGGGCTTGGCCATCTACGAACACTAGCCAATCCCTTTTAGGATACTTTTGCGCGTTCATTTAAAAAAAGCCGAAGTGACGGACTTGGAAATTGGTTTCGTGACGGACAAGTAGAGGAAGCCAATAATCAGAGGATCAGGTCTCCATTTGAACCAATCAGAAAAGGATATCGGTCTTCGAGTTGGGGCGTAATTTGACTGACAGAGGACTCTACCTATGGTTACTAGGGTGGGCAGGTCGGTGACGTCAGGAGTTAGTGCAAGGCGGAGGCGGGGCTGAATAAAGTAAATGGTAATGAAGGGTTGGGTCTCACTGGTGGGCGGTGTTTGATGGATAGTTGACCTTGCCAATTAAAGGTGGGCACTGACGCCCAATAGGAAATTAAAGACTCAGAGGCGGGGTCGTGTGGGCGGGGAAAGAGAAGCACAGAAGGTACTAGGCCAGGTTGGGCGGGAGAACGTAGATTGACAGGCTTCTCAGCAAACTGACGGCAGCGGTGACACACGCGGCGTCCCAATGGGTGCCCTTGAGGGGCGGAGCCCGAGGAGGGGCGGGGAAAGGCGGCAGTGCGGGGAGGGGGGGTTGCAGAAGGAGCCGAGCGGCCGCTGCTCAATGGCGGAAAAGCCGCTGGTGCTGTGACCGCCCGGTCCCCCCTGGCAGTTGCGGGGGAGTTTCCTGCCGGCGCGGCTGGAGTCTCTGTTTCTCCGTGTCCGGTGGCTGGAAGATGCTCCAGAGAGATCAGGCTGCGGCGGAGGAGGTGGCGGCGGCCGAGTCGGCAGCGGCTCTGGGTTGGAGAGAAGGCGGCGGCGGCGGTGTGAGGGGCCGGACGGTGTAAACAGCTCGGGCGGCGGCGGTGGCCGAGCCCCCGAGGGCGAAGCGGCGGCGGAGGCGGTGTCGCGTCTCGGGAGGAAGCCGGGGGCCGCGGGCGGCTGTGCGGCGGGCGAGCCCGCGAGACCTCGCCTTCCACCTTCGCCCCAGGTAAGGCCGCTCTGCGCCCAGCCGAGTGGGGAACGGCCGTCCGGCCGTCCAGCCTGCTCTCGGAGCACCGGGCTAGGCCCGGGCCTGGGCTGCCGCCTCCGCCTCCACCTGCGCTCGAGGCTTCGCGGGGCGCGGCGAGGGAGTAGTTTGCCGGCTCGCGTGGAAGTCCGCTGCTTCCCCTCGCGCCGCGGCGTGCAGGCGGCGCCCATGGGCGCGCGGGCCACCCCAGGCCGCGGCTCACCCAGTCCTGCAAGCCGCTCAGGAAAACACCTTTCGGTGTGAGGCTCTCTCCGGGTCGCTTTCTGCCCTCCCCTGCGCCCCGCTCTACTTCCTCGTGAAATCTTTCTGGTTTTTCTGTCTGTGCCTCTCCGGGCCTCCTTCCCCCTCCTGTGCTTTAAACCGTTTGTCTTGATCCTCTTAGCCAGACTCGGGGGTCGTGTCTGTGTGTGCCCACCAACCACGGTCCGAAAATTTCGGGTGTCGTGCTTAACAATGGGCTTCTTAAATGAAATTACTATGAACTCCGTCTCAAATTTACATAAATTCCATTAAGAATAGACTGGACAGTATTAAGTGGTCGGTCATACTTTTTATCTTTAAAAGCCTTTAAGGAAAGAAAGTATCACTAAGCATAGAGTGAAAAGAAGCCTGAAATAAACGTATAAATGAAGGACTTGGTGAATGTTAGAGCCATTTCTTCATTTTTTAAAACGTTGCATGACCTCTAATACCAGTTTTAGCACCTCTAGGACGTTTGCCCATCTCATTTGGCAAAAAATTGCCTCTTAAGGATTTGATAGCTGCCCAAATTCATCAGTATTCAAGCACTTCTAAAAACAACTTGGAAACTTAAAAACAACTAAGAAGTTGTTTTGGTAAGTCACACAGAACTTTTAAAATAGGCCCCACATGTTTAATGTATCAAAATAAAACTGGCAGGAGTCTTATAAAGGGATTATTAGGGAATTTGGGTTGTCTTCGTGTTATGCGGCTATTTTGGGAAAACCATTCTTTTTCTGTAACAAACGTTTATAGCTACTGTGATGTGAGAGTTCCTAAAGCTCATTGTGGGGTTAGCACAGGGACTCTTTAAGTTGAGCTACTGCATGGATGGAGAAGTGGTAGGTTGTCCAGTGAAGAGGGTATAAGTCACAGTGTGTTCTGCTCGATGGCCACTACATGTTAATAAATATTATTTCATTTACTTTCCCTGTTGTGCAATTACAGTGTTCCTTTTGTAGGCCGCCTTTGAAATACATCATCTCTCAAGTATGGAGGTTATTCTGATTATTATAGAATTTTCCGAGTATAGACTTCAACTTGCAATAATATTTAAAGGATAATCTTTTATTTATTTTGAGACCAGGGCATAGGGAGCTGATTATATAAGCCCGGCTGGCCTTGAACTCACAGAGATACTCTGGCCTCCGAGTGCTGGGCTTGAAGGCCTGTACCACTTACTACACCCAGCTAGATAGTGATTTTTTTTTTCTTTAAAAAAATGCTTTTGTGGCCCTTACAAATGGACAGAGTGTGTGCTGTCATAAGAACTTAATTTTTGTTACTGTTTTACTGTTTATTATTTAGTGGGGCAATCTTCTCCACACACATCCGAAATACTGCTCCCCCACCCCCAATTGTTAGTTTTTTTGGTTTTTTTCTTTGAGACAGGATCTCATAATGGAACTCAGGCTGACCTTGGCTGGTCCCAAAGTGGTCCTCCTGCCTCAGATTCTTAGGGTTATAGGGTGCCACCATTCTTGTCGCTCCTCTCTTTTCATATTTTAAAAAGTTATTTTTTATATTTGTTTTATGAGTGTTTGCTTACATTGTGTAAATGATCGACTTGCACCACCACGTGTGTGCCTGGTGCTAGTAGTGGAGGCCAAGAGGGAGTGAGGGCATGAGATCTGGAACCAGTTACAGCCAGCTGTGAGCTGCCATTTCAGCATTGGGAACTGAACCCAGGTCTTCCAAAAGAGCAGCAAGTGCTCTAATTGCTCTCTAGCTCCTGAACTCTCTCTACTAAAGCTTTAAATCTTTGTTTTTGCTTGTTTAATGGTTGTATTTTCTTTGTTATTCTCTTATAACTTCCTAAGACAGTTTCTGCCTGGTACCTTGTGTTCACATATGTTCATGTATGTTGTCACTTGAGCTTTCATATGTTAGTTGGTATTTGTCCACTTTTCTTGAACTTGGTTTGATGAGTATTGTCGTAAATGGTGGGCAGAGCTTCAGCACCCGTGCTCTGACGTTGGGCATCTGGTGTCTGTGAAGACTTCAGGAGGAAGGGAGAGCCTTTTTAGTTCCTGGGATGCTCATGTCAGTACACAGTTTTATGTTAGTAGTCACATAACTATTAAATCCCCTAAGAGTATATCATCCAAAGGAATGAGATAGTGTCTAAAAGGTTATGCTCCTAAGAGCAGTTGATTCATAGGTTGATTAGGTGGGAAAAAGTAGCGTTGAAAGTTAGAATCTTTCTTTCCTATGGTGCATATGTTTTAGTGGAAACTTTTGAATTCAATTGCCTTATAGTATCACTTAGATATGGAAATTTATTAAAAATCAGCTTGGGCAAGAGTGAAAGGTCTATGCCCTTGTACATGAGTTGGGAAATGGCTTTTATTATATCTGATACTGAGCGTGAATTTTCTCCCCCTCCCACCTTGGATGTGTAACCTATGTAATTTATATTTCATGAGTATTTATGTGTTATGTGTAATCCTTTGAATGTATATCATAACCTTACCTTGCACACAAAGGAGTAAAATAACCTAATCCTAATAGTGGCCTATTCTCCTGGCACTCAGGACATTGAGGCAAGATAATTGCAAGATCCAGAGGCCACAGAGCAAGACTGCGTTAAAAATATTACTAAAATGAATAAAATTAATGTCTTATAATACATATTTTATGTTTTCTGCAAAATACAATTGTGGTGATTTATTGTTTGTTTTTTTTTTTATAGAAAAAATATCAGTGGTATCAGATTTATACAAGGAATTTTGGTTGTGATTTTTATTTTTAAGTTTTTCAACTTTAAAATTTAATAGGATTTATTTATGCAGTAATTTTAAGGTATGAATAATGGTAAGAGATTTGAAGAATGTGATGGTTTTAGGTTTTCTGTGAGTCTTCCTTGTTCCTATTTTCCTTTTTTCTTTAGAAGTGAGAGTGAGGGGATAGGTCCTCTCTCGAGCCACTGCCGTGGTGATTCTCTGAGAGCCCGAGGACCCAACTTAGATGTCAGACTTGGTGCCAAGGCACCTCTACTCCCCAAGGCTTCTCTTCGGCTCGTATCGTTTACCTTAGTGAACTCATCTTAGAATTAGAATGGTCCTGAACACTGACTGCTGCTTTAAGTTTTGTTGTGTAACATAGCCAAGAACGGTAACAGCTGTATTGATTCAGGGGATTCATTAGCTGAGGGCATGAGATAAGAGTCTTTTTTTTTTTTTTGGCTTTTCGAGACAGGGTTTCTCTGTGTAGCCCTGGCTGTCTTGGATGTGGGCAGACTCCGGGTATGTGATTAGTCTACTTCCCATACACTACTGTTTTGTAAAGTCAGTGAAGGTAAGATAGAGTGAAATTGGGAACTATTTAGATTTTGTGTTTTATATTTGCTGAGTGCAAAACATCTTAAATGAACAGAATTTGTTATCAGTTTCTACCAGTTAATGAGTACATGTGAAAAAGCTACAGAGTCTCAAAATCTGGACTTTGCTTTCCTTTTTTTTTGGGGGGGGGGGGTAAACAGGGTCTCTTTATTCCAGGCTGGCCTCAAATCTCAGGTTATCCTTGAACTTCTCTGACCCTCTGCCTCCACCTCCTGAGAGCTCTAGGGTTACTGGAGTGCTCAGGCCTGTCTGGCTTTAGAGCTAGGGTGCTAGAGCTAGGACAAGGGCTTTGTGAGTGCTAGGCAGGTGTTTGCTGAGCGCTCTGCTTACCTGGGCTCTGGTTGCTGCTTGCTTTTGGTGTTCTCAACTCACTGTACTGCATCTTTAGCGAGTCATTTGGAAATCACCATGTTTATGCCCCTTGATCACCTCCTCCCTCCCTCCCTCCTTCCCTGTCTCCCCAATTTCCTGTGTTCATGGTATGGACCCGACCCTAGGACCTTAGAAATACTGGAAAGTACTCTATCCCTGAGCTACAGCCCCAGCATGTTTCCAAGTCTTTACAGGTAGAACGATTTCTGCTCAGTGTCTTTCAGTAGCCTTAGTTGAGAAGATTGATCTGATCTCTAGCCCTCCCAGAAAGAACACCCTTTGCATTAGCTTTCAGTAGTGTGATCAGGCCGTTAGGTCAGTGAGGCTAAAAGGACCTTTTACTGACTTCTTTTTTTGTTTGTTTGTTTTTGAGACAGGGTTTCTCTGTATAGCCCTGGCTGTCCTGGAACTCACTTTGTAGACCAGGCTGGCCTCGAACTCAGAAATCNGCCTGNCTCTGCCTCTCAAGTGCTGGGATTAAAGGCATGGTCCATCACTGCCCAGCAACTGACTTTTTTTTGTTGTTTTTTTTTTTTGTTTTTTTTTGTTTTTTTGTTTTTTTGTTTTTCGAAACAGGGTTTCTCTGTATAGCCCTGGCTGTCCTGGAACTCACTTTGTAGACCAGGCTAGCCTTGAACTTAGAAATCCGCCCGCCTCTGCCTCCCGAGTGCTGGGATTAAAGGCGTGCGCCACCACACCTGGCCTGACTTCTTGATTATATAACATTTCCAAGTTTATATGTATTACTATGTTGGATATTTAATTTTTTAAATAACCTAGTATCCTAGAAAACATGAATATCATTAAGCTCACTTTTTTGTTTTGTTTTTCGGTTTTTTTTGGTGAGAGTGAACCCAGGGTTTCATATATGCTAGACAAACCATCTATTACTGTGCTACATGCCCAGCCCATACTTTCTTTTCTTCCATATTTCAGAGTGCTATTTTTCCCCAATTTAATTTTAACAGAAACATTTTACTTCTGAATTATGGTCATGACATAACCACTTCTGAAGTAAAGTGACCATATCTACATGTACCTGTCTGTCTGTCTGTTGGGTTTTTCTTCTGTCCAGGAGTCTCACTATCTAGCTCCCTCCCTCTTGCCTCTAGAACTCCCTCCCATGAAGACCAGGCTGGCTGGCTTCAGACTCACAGAGAACTTTGCCTCTGCCTCTGCCTCTGCCTCTCTGCCTCTGCCTCTGCCTCTCTGCCTCTGCATCCACCTCCCACAAGCTCTGCAACAGTAGGTATTTTAAATGTTGTTACTTTTAATAATAAAAGAAGTTAATAGCACCAGGAGGTGGTGGGGGCCAGGGCTATACAGAGAAACCCTGTCTCGAAAAAAACCAAACCAAAAAAAAAAAAAAAAGAACTTAATAGCTTGGTCAGTTGTACTTCACACAGTAGACTTAATACTAAGGCTTGGGATATTTAAAGCAGTTTACCACTTTGAAACTTTTATGACTTGCCAAGTTTGTTATATATATGTGTGTGTGTGTGTCCTTATACTAGTGTACTCAGAAACAGAGTCCCTACAATACTACTTTATTATTAACTTGTTAAGGTTAGAGTAGATTCAGTGTTTTCTTTTGGAGAACTTTGAAATGCCAGTTTTCCTGGCCAGTCTGTGTACATAGTGAGACTTCCTTTCAAAAAGAGTCAAATGAACAAAAAGAAGTATCATCAAGATTGTTTTTAGGCCTTAAATGAACTTCTGGCAAGGCAAACATCTTGACTTCAGAAGCATCACTACTTAGAAAACGTACTTTGTATCTGGTGCAGTACAGGCCCTAGGTGCAGAGGGTCTGCTCTTGGGGGCTGGCCACTGATGACGGAGCTTCTAGGGCTGGAACCAATTACCGAGGATAACGTCTGTCTCTAGGAGCATTGAGAGTTTTGTTTATTTAGAATGACCTTCACTACAAAATAGATGGTTAGTGAAAAATACATTGTATCATAGAAACAGAAACTGTTCTTTTAATGAAAACTAAAATGTTGGTTAAATTCTCTGATTTGTAATGTAACAGACAGTGAAGCAAGAGGCTAGTTTGTATTGTGATGGGGTGGGTACCTGAGAAGCAGCAGGACTGACAGATGAATGAAACAATTTAGAGGAATTCATGAGCCGTGGTGGCACAGGCCTTTAATCCCAGCACTCTGGAGGCAGAGGCAGGCAGATAAAATCTTTGAGTCCAGCCTGGTCTTCAGAGTGAGTTCCAGTATAGCCGAGGCTACCATTTGAAAACAAAAAAGAAGGATTTCAAAGTATTTTAAGCCCGAGGCTGCTATCATTGGCTCTTAAATAGAGTTGCATTTTCTGGATTCAGTGTAAGTGCTCCAAATATTGAAAAGGGGTTGTTAATAGGCATTCTTACGGATTGGAAAGCATAGGAGTTAATATGTTAATAGGTATTCTTACGGATTGGAAAACATAGGAGTTAATATGTTGCTTGAGGGCATCTAATCTCTCTGGGTGCTATAGGTCTTCCTGCCCCAAATTAAAACATTAACCTCTGAGGTAAGAGCCTGGTTTTTCTACTGAATGTAGGTAGCTTTTATATTTTCCTACAGTTGAGAAAAAAATTAACCCAAAATGATACAAGTTTAATATTTGGGATGCTTTCTGTTAATTTCATTTACTCTAGGCTGCAACCTACAGAGGTGTAAAATGTTCACAGTGGTAAAGTATTTAATATATAGCTCTCTGGTACTCAGGTTCAATGATGTGCATGCAGAGTACTATTTCAGGTTGTAATGAACAAGAGAGAGGCCCCCACCCCCACCCCCATCCCCCAGTAGATTGTCTGTTCAAGCTAGCCAGTGACTCTTTAGTTCTCTGTGCAGCTGCACTCCTTTCGGGCTGCTGTCAAACAGAGGATGTGGCTGTTTTCTCCTCACATTTAAAGCTGATTAGAACTTAACTGGTTGTTTTGTTTGTTCTCACGGTTGCCTAGGCTGCCATGGAATCAAGTGATTCCCTGCCTCGGTCTTCCAAATAATTAGGACTACAGGTTTGTACTACTGTATCTTGCTGAGCTTCACTAGTTTTAAAAAAGGAAAGGAAGAGTTGTTGAACAGTTGGACAAAAATTGGAGTATGTTAGGAAAGGGGAAATTGTACTTAAGAGCAGTATTGATTTCGGTTTAGAATGAGACCCAGAGAGAGAAAAAGTCAGTCCTTAAAGTAGGAACCTAGGTGTTTTTAGAAGGGAGAGTGGGAGAAATGGTAGGCTGCCAATGAGAAGAGGAACAGCACTTTCAGTGGGTCGGTTGACAAATAAAGAGGGATGGGGCTAGGTTAGGGCCCTGGCTTGGGAATGTCTGTAAAATGAATGTTATTACTTGTGTTGGGAAAGGATCTTGTTCTTTTCTGTTCCTAGTGGAATGATTAATGGCTGACCACTGGTGTCTGATAATACTGTGACTGACTTGTGGCTGCTACATCTGTTCTCTAGCTGTTTGACAATTCAGCAAAGGGTGATTGATGCTTCTAATGCGTTCTTAGTTTCCTGTCCTCAGGTTGTCTGTTGTCGCTGCTCTCCTAATTTCATGACTTTGGTATATTACCTGTGGAGGTTCTGCTTTTTCTGTATGAGGAGTAGGACTCCTGCCTGAGAAGCAGGTGCTTGCTTTGGGCCTTTTGTAGCCACAGGGTTCTAGTGTTCTGTGTACTGATGATACAGTTTGGTAAAGATGTTTGTTTGAGATTATACAAACATTGCACACTAAGCTTGAAAGATGTGAGTTTTTGTTTTTATTTTGATTCATGATGGTCTTTTCATTTGCGAGTAAGATTTTGTGATCCTCATTGTTGCAGTGAGTCAAGATTAGGTTTTTAACTTAAAGGTGAATTTACTTGTATTTATTTACAATATAAAAATAAGCATTGGTTTTACTTATGACACAAGAGACCAAGTAATTCCATCTAAGTAAACCTTCTCGTTTCCTGTTTTGGGGAGGGGGTACTAGGGAGAGTACTCAGGGTCTTCAGTTTGCATTCTAGTACTGAGCTGCACACCCAGCCTCTTATAATTTGTTTGGTTAATTTAAAGTTTTAATGGTTGGTGAGCCTAAACTTGGGGAAACTGGATTTCAATTGGTCAGTAGTGTCTCGAATCAAATTGCAAAGTGTAAGAACAAATGCTAGTTTAACTTAGAATAGTTGTTGTAAAAGTAACTTTTATTTGCCTGATGTGGTTGTCATCTCTGATGCTCACTGCCTCAGTCTGCTAACCTAGGCCTAGGCTTAGAAGGTTCTAGGCCTAGAATGTTGTCGGCCTCTGAGACTTGTTGCTGAGTAAGCTCTCCCTTTCTAGTTCTTTCTGAACTCTGGCTGGCTGGTTCAACTCAGCTGTTCAGGCTCAAACTTCTTTCCAAGCTGATTGATTCAAACTGGCTTCTTTCACTTGTCACCGAATTGCCCTGTTTGGCCTCATACTAACTTTGTGTAATCTTCTGCCACATAATTCACCTGTGTTTGGTTTGTCCTCTCTTGATCCCGTCTCTGTAGAACCCTCCCAGTAAAACTGTCTCTTCTCCCCTGCACTGCTCTCTCTGCTCTTTCCTCTCCTTCCTTAGGAGAGTTGGGAGTATTCTGTCACTGACTCATTCTGTCACATCTTTCTCTGATTCATCACTTTGTCTGCCCCTCAACTAGACATAATTTTCAAAGATGGGTGCTTCCTTCAACAAACTAACTTTACCTTCATTCATTGTTTGGGATTAAAGGTGTGTGCTAAGGACTGAGCCACACCACAACTAGAAACAGGTTTTTCCATTAAATAACACAATCTCGGGGTACACAGTGTGATCAAATGTTCTGCAACAAGTTCTCAATTTTGCTTTACAGACAAAATCTAGGTTGTTAGGGTAGTAAATGTTTGCAAGAGTCAGTAATGATCGAGATTTTTATATTATTCTTAATCTATATCTTGACTCCTTTCTAAGGTAAGTTTGTCTGTAGTTGAGGATGTTTGCTCATCTGCATTTATGCTCTAGTGCAGGTTTCTGTTTGTTTGTTTGTTATTTTTGCTTTTTGGCCACTCTTTGTTACATGATTTTAATTTTTGATTTTGTGTGTATCGATGTTATGCCTGCATGTATATCTTGTATCATGTGCATGCTAGCCAGAAGAGGGTGCTGGATCCCCAGGAACTGGAGTTTGGATGATTGTTAGCCTCTCTGGATGCTGAGATTTGAACCCAGGTCCTCTATGAGAGTAGCTGTATTTTGTTATTTGTTTTTACTTTTTTTTATTCACTTTACATCCTGATCACAGGCTCCCCATGACCTCTCCTCCCAACCCCCATGCTCTCTTCCCAGTCCCAGCTTTATAAATCCCCTCCCCCAATGCCTCCTCACCTCCACATCCTTTCCCTCTGAAGCCCAACAGGGCAGTCCAGCTAGGGGGAAGGGGATCCAATGGCTGGGAACAGAGACTGAGCCAACCCCCATATCACTTGTTAGGGGAGTAGCCAGTGTTCTAAATCACTGAGACATCTCTCCAGCCCTGCTTAACTTTTAAATACAGGGTTGTCACAAAATTTGGGCACACTGATGTCTATATAGTAGTTTATTGATGGTTTATTACAAGGAATTTGTTTAAAAATAATCTGTTTTCAGACATGATCAATATATAAAAAGAAATTAGTGTATCTTTCCTGGATTATATTGCATGGACAAATTATGGGAGTCAACTATTATATATTTGAATTTAAAGAATCGGAGTTGACTACTGGAATCATGGATTATCAACATTTCAAATTCTCACTAGCTACATATGACTGGTGGCTACTGTGTTAAATAGCATAGATTCTTGTCTATATTTGGTATTTCAAGTATCTCTTGTCCCTCTGAAAGTGGTGAACATGATTATTTTCTTGTGGCTTTAATTTTGTATTTTTCTATTAGGGTGTTTAAACCTTGGGGCCAGTCAAGGTTCTCAGATGGCTTTTGGCCATAATTCCCTTTCTGTGCGTTTGCCATTATCACTTGTCAAACTTTCTACATTCTTTTTTGTTTTGTTTTGTTTTTTTCAAGACAGGGTTTCTCTGTATAGCCCTGGCTGTCCTGGAACTCACTTTGTAGACCAGGCTGGCCTCGAACTCAAATCCGCCTGCCTCTGCCTCCCAAGTGCTGGGATTAAAGGCGTGTACCACCACTGCCTGGCTTAACTTTCTACATTCTTATTTTTTAGAAAATGGTTAAAAAAATGATTGTAGGTATATATGAACAGGAAGTACTTTACAAAATACAGGTGTTTATTGTGCATTTTTAGGGATTGTGTGTCTATAAAATGATGATGCCAATAAAGATTTTAACCTAATGATAGTTTAAAATCCCCCAAATAGTTTAAAATACAATGAAATATGGGTGCTTAGAATGATGGTTTTTGAATGTTCAGTTAATACAGTGTTTAGTAGGTGGGGAGAGCAAGGTGATTTTGTTATAACTATATTTTTTTTTTCATTAAAGAAATTCCTTAATTTGTTCTTCATCTTGTTGATGTGTTTTTCTTTGGTCCTAAAACCTAAGGATCCCTAAGAAGAGCCAGTCTGAATGGATTCTGGTCTAGAACCTAGAAGTCTCAAAACAGCTGTCAGGCGAGACTAATAGGGACTAGGAGGGGCTGCTTTATGTCCAGCAGGAAAGAGCAGGTGATAGGAATTTATTAGTGTGCCCTCTGCAGTGAGTGGTTGCTTTAAGAGTGAACCATTAAAGGGAAGTAGTGACAGGGTAGGATAAAGAGTGGGGAATGCTGCTGTTTTCGTTGGTTAGTTAAATAGAGAATTGAGTAGAACAAGGAGACAGGTGGGCAAGCCCAGAGTGTATCCCTGCATAGGGCTGAGGCGTTGCTGTTCAGAGGCTGAGGTTCTGGTTATCCTAGACTGGGATTAATCTAGATTAGGTATTATTTTGTATTTAGTGGGGTGCTTTGTTATTGTTATTTGGGGGGATATGAGAAGCCATCACATCTTCCTTTGGGACATTTAGAGTATGTTTTAAGAAGACAAAAGTTGTCTTAGATTATAGAGAAAGGGCAGATGATGGCAGTCAGGTTACTACAGGGAGGGAAGCAGGTACCTCAGGTGATGATGTGAAGATTAGCGTGGTGGCTGGAAAGGGACACTTAACCAACAGCACTAATGGAAGATGGGGACTTCAAGAATAGTGCTTGGGGGCTGGAGAGATGGCTCAGCGGTTAAGAGCACTGACTGCTCTTCAGAAGGTCCTGAGTTCAATTCCCAGCAACCACATGGTGGCTCACAACCATCTGTAACGAGATCTGACGCCCTCTTCTGGTGTGTCTGAAGACAGCTACAGTGTACTTATAAATACTAAATAAATAAATCTTTTAAAAAAAAAAAAAGAAAAGAAAAAGAATAGTGCTTGGATTTGTATCCAGAAAAGGGATGATTTCTGCTTTGGGTTACAAGAAGTGCTTGTCATTAATACTTAGTGGGTAGATTGAAGTGGCAGATTGTTTGGTGAGAATTTTATTTATTACACTGTAATTGAACAGATTCAGACTTAATTCGTAAAATTTAAAGTTCATGTATGAAGCCAGTAGGGGTTGCAGAAGTCAATTTTGGCTGAACCATGAGTGTCGTGGGGAGTGGACACACTGGAACTCATACAGTGGTGTTCCTAGGCAACCCCTTCAGTGTTGTCAGACTGTGACTGCACAGCCTTGTTCTACTCACTCCTTTTACACAGAGCACTAAAACAGTCAGGCCCATAAATAACATTTTTCCCAGAAGACTTTGAAACCTTTGCTTGTCCCCTTAACTTGCTCTTTATAATTTGTACTTTCTATATTGGAGGGAGCCGATGGGTGGTGAAGCTGGAAGTCAGGCAGAGCCCCAAGCTCACCTCACTGCCATTCTCACTGAAAAATGTGAGGCAGCAAGCGAGCAAAGAACAGGACTTACTCCTGGGCTTGCTGAGATGGAAACGGTGATCTCTGGCCCTGTTTAAAATCAAGCATAGCCGGGCGTGGTGGCGCACGCCTTTAATCCCAGCACTCGGGAGGAAGAGGCAGGAGGATTTCTGAGTTCGAGGCCAGCCTGGTCTACAAAGTGAGTTCCAGGACAGCCAGGGCTACACAGAGAAACCCTGTCTCGAAAACCAAAAAAAAAAAAATAAAAAAATAAAAAAAATAAAATAAAATCAAGCATAAAATCATAGCTAAGTCCAAAGTAGCGTGAGCATTCGTCTTCTCATCCAGTCGTTAAATACAGATGTAAACACCACTTTAGTTCAGCACTACTAGCTGGAGAAAACTATCTTAATTCTGGGCAAGGAAAGGAATCCTTTTTCTTTAAAATAATTAAACTATTAATGTACACCCTCAGACTCCTAGTAGGCTCTTCAACTTAAACTACTTTCTGGAGACTTTGCTTCAGTCTCTTTAAAATCCAAAGCCATGAAGGCAGTTAAAGAGAAACTAAAGCAGATGATAACAGCATACATGGATCTCAGATATACTGTGTGAACTAAAAGAACCCAGACACAAAGGAGTGCCTGTTGGATACGATTTCATTGCAGAACTACTGTCCTAAGAGCAGGCCACTGACTGCCGTAAACCAGATAGGGAAATGGACTTGACTAGGGCGTGTGGGTATTTGAGAGGGGTGAGAGTTGGTAGGGTGACACAGGTACATTGTAAGAACTCATCAAACCATGCCTGAAGTGATATATTGAATAGGTCAGAGGTCAAAGCCCAAGTCAGACCTTAGCAACAGGATAAGCTGGACAGTGAAGTGGAACTGCACACATTGGATTCATGTTTAATACCTTGAGTTTTCATTTAAACTCGCCTTCTTTGACAGTAAAGCATGCAGAAAAGAAGAAAAATGAGATAAATGGAGTCATACACGAACATACTCTCCATATTGTTCTGATAAAATCTGCTTAAATGTATTGTTTTCTTTGTTTCCTGTCTTTGTGGACTTGTTGGTTTCAGAAATCATTGAGAAGATTTCAAAAATAAAGTAATTTAAAGGAATATTTAAATATAGTAGAACCCAGCTTGAAACACTCAAGGATTCACTAAGTGATATGTGAAAGGATAGTCATTTTAAACATATATTTATTCACTTGTCAATTGTATAACCATGATAGATTTGGGATATAATCTATAAGTTTTCTTTTTTTTTCTTTTTTTGGTTTTTCAAGATAGTGTTTCTCTTTGTTAGCCCTAGCTGTCTGTCCTGAAACTCTGTAGACTAGGCTGACCTTGAGCTCAAAGAGATCTGTCTGCCTCTGCATTCTGAACTTCTGGAATTAAGCTGTGCACAACTACATCTGGCTTGTTCTCATGTTTTATTTTTTGAGATGATTTCCGTAGCCCAGACCGTCCTGAGCCTTGTGGCAATCCCCCTGCCTCAGTCTCCCAAGTGCTGGGATTACATGTGTAAGTCACCATGTTTGTAGTGTTGCCCCTTTCCTCCCCCAGCCCCCCATCTTTAAGGTAATACCAAACTTTTGAGGATTTAAGTAATTAGGTCAGAGTTAAAACAAAGTAAGTGCTTGAGCTGGTGATTGAATTGGTCTATTTTCTGTTCAAGAGAGGAAGTGGGGTAATATGAAAGGCAAGGATATACCTGGGTATATCTGCAAGTTTTTGACCCACAGTAAAATGGACTTTGGTGACAAAGAATCTGACAGTTTTGGCTTTTTACACTAGTAATGTAATGGCAGGCATGGATTCTTAGCTGATGGCCATAGTGACCCTCCAACAGGATAGCGGCTTTGTCCTCAGTAGACCTTTCTTCAATCCTAACATCCTGGGTTCTCAAGTTACTTGTAAATTTTTTCCCCCAAATCATTTGCAAAATGTGCTACATGTATTTTCTTTGTATCACTTTTAATATATGGCATGGAACATTGCTGTCAAAGTTTGATGCCAGTTTTATTTTTTTCTTCCTTTTTTTTTTTTTTTTTTTTTTTTTTTGGTTTTTCGAGACAGGGTTTCTCTGTATAGCCCTGACTGTCCTGGAACTCACTTTGTAGACCAGGCTGGCCTCAAACTCAGAAATCCGCCAGCCTCTGCCTCCCAATTGCTGGGATTAAAGGCGTGTGCCACCACGCCCAGCTCCAGTTTTATTTTTGTGTTGTGTGTGTGAAGGTGGAAAGGATTTTTCCCTTTAAAAGTATAAGAGTTTAGCTAGAACATGTTTCCTGGGCTAGTTTCTACCGTTTCATTATGTTGTTTTGGGGTTTTATTTGAGGAGAGTTTTCTTGACTTGTAGTGTTTGGCGTTTACTCTGTTCCATGGCATTGGTTTCCTCTTACTTGTGAGTCATCATGACATCATGTTGAATCATCTCTCATTGGTGTTGGAGTTCCAGGAGTGCCTGGTTCACACTACTGCTTCATAGATATGAAGGATGACATATTTACTAGTCTCAAGAAGAAGGGAAGTAATTACCTTTATCCTGAGAGCTTTTTAGTCCAATTGAGAGTGTGAGAAGCAAGGATAAGAGGTCTGACTTTGATTGCCTGGATTGCTGCCTTGATAGCTGTGCCTCTGATTTCTTCATCTCTGTACATACATGCAATGTGATTACAATAGTACCTTTTTCTAGGGTGGTTGTGAGCACTGAGTAAATGCTTTAAGTTGTGTGGTTCTTCTTTCTGATGAAGTGCAGTTCTCCAGTGGTTTGACAGTTGATCACTTCATCCTCAGGAAATGCTTTTTTGCCTCTCCCCACACTCTTGGTTGCTGATTCTCAACCTTTACTTGAGTTTTCCACCTTTTGACTAGTAGATGTTGTAGAACTCACCCTGTGGGTCATGACCCCCACAGAGTCACAGGTAAACCTGCCTTGTCACATATTTACATTACCATTCTTTTTAAAAATAGCAAAATTACAGTTATGAAGTAGCAGTGAAGTCATTGGAAGGTTGGAGTCAGCACAAAGTGAGGAACTGTAGTAAAGGGCTCCTCATTAGGGAGGCTGAGAGCCACTGGTGAAGAGCTTGTTTCTTCAGACGGCTCCTCTCGGATGATGCGGTCAGTTTCAGTCATTTAGTTGTCCTTTACATGCTTCCAAACAAGTCCCTCTCTACATACCATGTCCTTAATCCAGCTGCCATGTGAAGACTAGGGGCCACCTGACAGCTACTTCTGTTCTCTTTCAGTTTGCTGTCAGACTAAATCGGGGTTTGTTTTGTTTTGTTTTGTTGTTGTTTTAACTGGGGCTATAGATTTGTACCTGTACCTGGGGATAAAGAGGAGTGGGTTTCATTTTTCACTAGTCCCTAACTGAAATTTAGTATTTTCTTAAAGTATGACCTATCTATTCCATACTCATTGTAGGAATCTCAAGTCATTGCCACCATTTCAGAATTGTGTTGCTTTATTAAGCCTGCCACTAAGTCCTGTCACTGTTAATGAAGAAGACATGATAGTTTGTCTGGCTTCTATAGTTATCCAGATTATCATAGGCATTTTATGGTTTCCTGATTTCTGATTTTCATATATTGTAATAGTTTAGCCTTCTTTTTTATTTAAATCATATAGTATATATTAAAAGTTTTAAGAATGAATTTATTGTTATGTGTGTGAGTATTTTAGCTGTGTGTATATGCACACCATATGTGTACATTACTTGTGGAGGCCAGAAAAGGGCGCTGGATCCTCTCAAACTGGAGTTAGAAATGGAAGTGAGGCTCCATGTGTGTGCTGGGAGACAGAACCCTGGTGCACTGGGTAACAGTCAGTGGTCTTTACCTTCGACCTTCTTCCAACTGCCAGTATATAATTTTGACATGCATTTCATTTTATTGTGGTTAATGAGATTCATCCATATCTTTGCATATTAGTTATAATTTACAGCTTTAGAATCATAAGCCCATAATTAAAAGATAAATACAGTCTGCGAAAAAGACTACAAGTGATGTCAGTCTTGCTTTGGGGAATTCTTACTCAAGCCCCAGGTAGCCTTCAACTCTCAGCAGTTCTCTTGCCTCAGACTTCCACATTCTAGGATTCTAGGTGTGTCGGTGCTTAATTCCTCCTTTATATGCTAGCAACATTGTCCTATGTTGAGAAGTTCTCTTTGAAATTTTACCAGACAGTAAAGTTGTTTTTTTTGTTTTGTTTTCTTTTTTGTTTTTGTTTTTGTTTTGCTGTAGCTTATGTACATACATACTCTGTTCACAGTTATGATCTGCATGTAGTTTGCATTTTAGAACATACTAGTTATAGCTAAACAAAGTTGTAACTACTTCTCCCCCATACCCAAGTAAAATTTCTAGCAAAGCAACATATGACTGTCAGCAGTGCTGTACTTCTCCTTTATAACTTAGCTGATGGGGTATAACTTAACTCCTTAAAAAGGGATTGTTCTTGTCCTGAATTTGAAACCCCTGGATATAGTTTGGCGTCACTAGGTTGAATTCACAGCTCAGGGAACAATAATGCTGGCTATGCTTTCAAACTAGGGAAAGAAAGTCATTCATTCATTCTTGTGATCTCTACTACATATAAGTTAATTTCACAAAATGTGTGACTTAATGAGTTTATTTTCACCTCCAAGTTTCACTTCTGAAGAATTTTTAAAACTTCAAAGGTCTTTATATTTGTGTATAACATCTATTGACTATCAGAGTTGGGTATAGTCAGTGTCTTCTTACCTAATTAGTCCAATAAAAATGGTAAAATCAATTTATAAATTGTTTGATAGTTCAAATCCCTTTGAACTTCCATATGATTAATTTAAAAAAGCCTTAATGCTACTGTGCTGTTTGGAAGAAGAAATAACTTGTGTTTCAGTACTAAAGCATGAAGATTGAGAGGCACTAACCTAGCACTTGGGAAGGGGAAGTAGGAAAAACAGGGTTTTACAATCACCCCTCAGGTTGACCTTTCTCAAAAAACAATAATAAAAAATAAACCTACAGGGCTAAGGAGACAGCTCACTGGGTAGATAGTGCTGCCTTTGCCAAGCCCAGCTTCCTGAGTTATTCCCTGGCACATGACATATGTGTCCACAGACAGACAGACACACATACACACACAAAACATAACTTTTAAAATGTTGAGAAATGGATGTTTAGGTTTTTTTTGTGAGTTTTCCTGATGGGAGAGGATGTGTGTTCTTTGCTCTTTCAAGCAGTTGACAGAACTAGAGCTCAGGATTGGTGCAGCCATCTGTGAACTAATATATTGAGTACTGTAGTAGTAGCTGTTGATCTGTCTAGCAAGAGGTTGGAAGTGAAGGGCACAGGGCTGGATCGTAAAAATGTATCTTGATAATCCTTATACACCGTGTCCTCGGTTAAAATTTGAAACTAGAAAGGTGCTATTCTAAGCAGCTTATTTTTAAGAGTTTTTAAAATTCTTTAGCTCTCTGTGGTATGTGCATCTCCATACATATACACATAGCAAATAAAATATAATTTTAAAAAATGGAAAAAATTGAATGAGATCAACTGTTTGGTTTCTGTGAGTTTACTGATGCGGAGTATCATATTTTATAGAAACTGGATTATAAGAAAGATTTAATTTCTTATGTAACTGTAGACCAGTATGTCCATCCTCACATTCAGGTGTGGTCCAAACAGACTAGGTCTGGAGTCTGCAGATGAGTAAAGTATGAGTGTAAGTCACCTTAAGCTGTGTCTTAGGTTTTCACTTCTGTGAGCAGACACCACAACCAAGGCAACTCTTACAAGGACAACATTTCATTGGGGCTGACTTACAGGTTCAGGGGTTCAGTCCATTATCCTCAAGGCAGGAACATGGCAGCATCCAAGCAGACATGGTGCAGGAGGAGCTGAGAGTTCTACATCTTCATCTGAAGGCTACTAGCAGAATACTGACTTCCAGGCAGCTAGGACTAGGTTATTAAAGCCCATGCCCACAGTGGCACACCTACTCGAGCAAGGCCACACTTTCTAATAGTGCCACTCCCTGGGCCAAGCATATACAAACCATCACAAACAGTATTGAGAAGTTTACAGACTTTACTATGTGATCCAGAAAGGTCATGGACCTTAACCTCAGAACAGTGTTATTATCTCCATACATACTCAGATAAGTGAACAAAATAACTTAAAATTTTAAGTTACTGTATTTAGCTCTTGGCCCAGGACTGTATATTATTACAAACAATTAGTAGAATTTGGGCTGGGGAGATAGCTTAGTAAAGTGCTTGTTACACAAACGTCAGGATCATTGCTTAAAAAAATTACTGTGGTGTGGCTCAGCCCTTAGCACACACCTTTAATCCCAAACAGTAGAGGTAAAGTTAGCTTGTAGAAGGAAGCACTCCTATTTTAAAGTGATGTCTAATTGAGTGGCAGACAAAGTGGTGAATCAGAGAAAGATTTGACAGAATAGAATATGCCCAACTCTCCCGAAAAGAGAGGAAGGGGAAGGTGCTTAAGAGAGCAGTTCAGAGAGAGAAAAGGTATTTACTGGGAGAATTTTACAGAGACAGGTTAAAGAGCAAATAAGCTAGACACAGGGGAAGACAGAAGGAGCCAGAAAATTAGAACAGATTGCCAAAGTTATTATGAGGCCAAGAAGAGCAATTCAGGAGAGGGTGAGGGAGAAGCCAGATTGAATCAGTCAGCTTGAAGAGGAGTTTGAGCTAGAACAGCTGGATTGAATCTGCCAGCCCAGAGCTCAGAAAGAGCTATAGAGGGTGAACTTATTCAGCATTAAGTCTCAGGCTGAAGATATTCTAGGCACAGATAAGATTGTGTGAAATCTAGACCTCGGTTAGCGGATGGATGCTATAAGCCTTGGAGATGAAAATTAATACAGGAGAATAAGAGGCATTAATAGTTTCCTGCACTCTCCCTTTCAGGCAGTATCAGTATCTACCCCAGGCTGGCCCAGAGCATCCTATCCTTTGTTTTGGCCTCCTGCTTGCTGTGATAGGCACATACCATCAGACTGTCTCTTCCCATTCCTCTTGAAATTAGTTTTAAAGAGCTTTCAGGAAATCGAGTTGGTCTTTTATTTGTGTTAGGTCAGACTTCTGTTAAAACAGAAAACGGTTTCTGAAGCGTTTTCATGCTCCACAATTGAACAGAATAAATACTCTTTTGGGGGTGTTAACTGCAATATCTGTCAACGTTATGGATATTATTGACCATTTCAATAGTGTGTTAAAATGATACCTTATCAAGAGAAGAGTATTGTGTTGCATGTAAGTTGAATAGTTCTATTGAATAAAGATCCATGATCCCACCACCTAAAAAACAGTAACATTTTACTGTTTGCATCCAAGTTCTTTCTCAATCACTTTCTTCCTTAGAAGTAACTACTGCTGAGAGCAGCTTGATAGTAATTTTAATTTTTACAGTATTCAAATATGTTTTGCATATTTTTGCTATGTACTCAAGTTTCTAAACTAATTGGTTATAAGTTTTCTAAGGTTTAAAAAATAAATAGCATCACATTTCTAGCTTGGTTTTTAAGATATATTCATAGTGATACATGTGACTATCAGCCATACTTTTAACTTCTGTAGAGTGTTACGCTATGTATAATTTTGTATGCAGTTTCTTTTATGAGAATTTCTCCTGAAAAGGTATTCTACCAACAGTTCTGCAGGAAATGACTTGCATGTTTACCAGATAATATTCTAGAGATTTCAGATACTGTTTTCGTTTCTGGTTCAGTAGTATGACCTAGCTTTTCCCCTTCTCTGGGAATTTTTAGGATTTCATGTTTAGCATTAGTGTTTTAAAACTTTAATCAGTTTTTGGATGTAGTTCTGCTTTCAATCTTTCTCTGCAGTATTGGCTAGCTAGGGGAACTTCTCAACTTTGATAAATTTCTTTCTTCCCTTTTTGTGTTCTTGCAGTAGTTAGGTATTGTACCCTGGTCTGATTGACAGCTTCCTCCACCCCAACTTCCTTTTTTTTTTCTTTTTCTTTTTCTTTTTCTTTTTCTTTTTCTTTTTCTTTCTGTTGTTGTTGAGTATCTCTTTCACTCTGAGAGAATGTGGGGGACTGCATTTTGGGAATGATTTTTTTCCGCCTGATTTTTAAGACAGTTTCTATCATTTTAACTAATTTTAGTTTTTTTCCCCTCCAAAATTTGTGCATTAAAATTGTATATGTTTTTTAAAAATTGTATATATTTAGGAGGTACAGAATTCTGTGTGTGTGCTGATTATATAGAGAATTCTATGTCTCATTCCTGTATGTAGGTATGTATGTATGTGGAACAGTTGAGTTAAGCTAATATCTATTACCTAAAAATACTTCTAAAAATCTTAACATTTTTATTTTTAAAAGATACATTTTATTATGGGTGTGTGTTTGCAGGTGTTTGCACATGAGTGAGTGGATGCTTGAGAAGGCCCGAAGCTTTGGAACCTCATGGGCTGGAGTTACTATAGGCAGTTGTGAACTGCCCTGAGTGGTTGCTGTGAACTGACTTGGGTACTGCAAGAGTAGGATGCGTTTCTAGTCCGTGAGCCACCTAATCCATGAGCCACCCCTCTAGCTCCTACATTTATTTTATTGTGAGGTAGGGTCTTGCAGTGTAGTTCAGGATACCCTCAAATTTGTGTTCTTCCAGCCTTGGGATTATAGGCGAGCAGCACGCTAGTCAGTTTAAATACACACACCTGTCTGACTGGGTGTTCATATCCCATCACCAATCACCATCGCCTCCTGTCATTAGGTTTCTACTGCTGTGAAGAGGCACCGTGACCATGGCAGCTCTTACAAAGGAAGGCATTTCATTGGGGCTGACTTACAGTTTCAGAGGTTTAGTCTGTTACCATCATGTCAGGAAACATGACGACATGCAGGGAGGCATGGTGTTGGAGGAGGAGCAAAGAGTTCTGTATCATAATCCAAAAGCAGCCAGGAGGAGGCTCTGATATAAGAGACCTCAAAGCTGCTTACACAGTGACACAGCTCCTCCAACAAGGCCACACCTCCTAGTAGTGCCACTTCCCATGGGCCAAGCATTGAAACATGAGTCTCTGGGGGCCAAACCTATTCAAACCACCATGAAGACTGTGAGCCACACTGCCAGAGCTTGAGCCTATGAGACCTCAAAGCCCACCCCTACAGTGACACACTCCCTCCAACAAGGCCACATGACCCCAACAGGGCTGCACATCTTAATAGTACCTGTGGGCCTATGGGGGTCATTTTATTCAAACCACCACACTCCCTGCCCCCCCTTCCATCCACTGTTCTGCTCTACTTTCAGGTTTGATGATTTTAGATTCTGTATGCAGTTTACCCCTGTAAATCTGCAGGCTCCCCATCTGTGCATTCAACCAACTCTGGATTGCAAATACTTATGGGGGAAGATGCCAGAAAGTTCTAAACCCAGTACTTGGATTTGCTGCTCACTAAGCTCTGTACTTAGTTGGTGTTACATCGGTGGTTTGTAGGCATGCTGCTGGACCCTCCCTCCAATCAATGAGAAACCCTCAGATTCCACTATTGTTTGCTTTGTTCCTTGTGTACTGCACCGTTTGACCTGTAATGATTTTATTTGTACCAAATGTGCCCAGAATTTCTTTCTTGGTATCTCTACACAGCACAGCATAATAACTATATTAAATTACATTAGTTACTGTAAGCTATTTGTGCCTGGCATATTTCACTTGACACAAGGTTTATCCATGTTCTCATAAATAACAGGGTGTTTTCGTTTTTGTTTTGTTTTAAGGTTGGGTGGTATTCCATTGTGGTATTTGGTTATATGTCCATCGTTTGTGATGGAAATTTAAATCAATAGTAGCAAGGGTGTCATTTAGTAGGCTTCACCATTGTGTAGGGTGATTGTGGAGTTCTAAACATTCCATGGAATATTCTAGTATTAAGCAGTTTCTAAGTCAATCATCTGAAGTTACTGAATACCTCAGAGAGCAGTTGGTTATCTTCCTCAAGTTTCCAAAATTTCTAAAAGTTGAGTTATCGAACCAAACGCATTTCAGTGTTACGTTCAAACTTACAGATTTTTTTTTTTCCGTTTTCTTTTGAGACAGTGTTTCATGCAGTTTAGGCTGGTGTTGAACTCATTCTGCTCATTTTGAGGTTGAGGCTGACCTTGGTCCCTTTCATCGACTTCTGTGGTGGAATTACACGTGTACCCTGCCTTACCGCAAACTTAATAAACCAGGCTTTTAGGAAGGCTTCCCACCTTGGTTCATTGTGGTGAGACATGGTGTGTCTAAATCCAGACCCTCTGTAGCTCTTTTTTGATGGACACACACATATTCTTTTGTCTCTTTTTAAAAACCATGTTGGAGGTTGAACCACAGGGCTTCTTGCATGCTAAGCATATTCTCTGAACAAGTAACACACCTGCAAACTTTAGTCTTCTTTAAAAAGTGGAACTTCCTTCCCGTTGAACCTGATTGGGTCTTAATGACTTGCTTGTAATAGCAAAATGTAGTACAAATAACACTGACTGCTGAGAGTCAGAAAGCTTCTGACTGAGGTGTCTCCTGAGAAATTCTCACAATGCCAAGGCCCTCAAACAGGGGAGCCCACATGAAGGTAGTCTGTGGGACAGACAGTCCCTTGTGAATTCCTAGCTAGTACCCCTCACTCATTGCCAGGCAAGTAAATGAGCTTCAGATGTCTATCTCCCTGTCAGTACTGGTTTCTGATAGTACTGGAAAACTCATGAGAACTGTTTAGCTTCACTTACTAATGAGCAAGTGTTGATTCATTAGTTTTTGAGATTTCTTTTTTAGTTTTTCTGTATATGTGTGCCTGTGTGAGTTAATGGATACTTTGTGTTGAGGTGCCTGTGGAGGCCAGGAGGTGTCCAATCCATTGGAATTGGAGTTAACAGGTAGCTGTGAGCTGCCTGACATGGCACTGGGAACTGAATGCAGATGCTGTGCAGGAGGATTAACTGCTGGGAACTGCTGAGCTCTGTCTTCAGCCCTTTGACACATTATTAATTCACACCTATAATTTAGTCATGTTTTATTATTTTTACCTAACTCCCCTTTCTGTTCCAGGATCCTGTTACATCTGCTACATTATGTAAATATACCACATTATGTAAATGTGCCAAATTACATAAATGTTCCACATTATATTTTAGTCATCATGTCTTTTAAAGCCCCTTTTGCCTATGACAGTTTCTCAGACTTTTCCTCTTTTTTATGACCTTGACAGTTTGGGGGAATGCTGGTTGGATATTTTGTAAGATGTCCCTATATTGTGATTTATCCACTGCTTTTCTTAGGATTAGCAGCTATAGGTTTGTTGGGGGTGGGGATGAAGACCACAGGGGTAATGTGCTGTTTTCATCATGCATCAAGTGATGAACTTGATATGGACATGATTTATGGCTGTTGGTACTGACCTTGATCCCTTGGCTGATGGGAATACTTGTCGGCTTAGTGGTGAAGATAATCTCCTCCCCCGTCAGTCTGTGTTCTTTGAAAAGGCGGTTACTGTACCTAATCCACACGTCTCATGGGGAGGAATGTAGTAGTGCTTCTCTTCTTGGAGGACAAGTATTGTATGTATAAAGTTTTGTAATGTTTGTTTTCTCCATTTATGCTCAATTATTTTCATCACCATTGATTTGTGGATACTTATTTTATCCTTATGGATACAATCCAAGTACTATTTCTCAGATTGTCAATTTTAAAAAGAACATCATACTTGATACAACCAAGAAATAGAATCATTGAGTTTGCAATTATTATATAAGCCCCCCCCCCCCTCTCTCTCTCTCTCTCTCTATATATATATATATATATACACACACATATATATATATATGGATGTATCTATGTATATATATAATTCATTTCTAAGTTTCTATAGTATGATTAAAAGGAATTTCCTTGTTAGCCTAACCTTAGCCAACATGGTGGTAGAAAAGACTTAACTGGGGCTTACCTTTGCTTTCCTGTATGTCTGCGTGAGAGTGTAGGCTGACCTTAGACTCTATATAGCCAAAGGTGACTTTGAACTTGTCATCCTCCTGCCTCTATCTCCTAAGTGCTGAGAGTACCGGTGTGGCCACAGTGTCCAGTGTATGTCCTGCTGGAGATGACGCGCAGCTTCCTCAAGCTGGGCAAGCCCCTTGTCAACTGAGCTAGCCCCTAGCCCATTACTCTCCGTGCAAAAAAGCAAAGTTGAAATGTTGAAGTAATTTCAGACATTCAAAAAAGTTGTGAAGATGATGCAGCGTTCCCTCAGACCTCTTACCTGTTTCTATAATGTTAACTTTTTATATTATTGTGGTACAGCTATCAAAACTAAAAATCCCTTATTTTCTCTTAGCTAAATTTGAGACTTTATTTGGACTTTACTAGATTTTTCTAGAAAGCTCCTTTGACTTTTACTCTTCTCAATTGTAGAATGAGACTGTAAAGTGCTCTGGAGATAAGAAAAGATTCAGCAGTTAAGAGTGCTTATTGCTCTTTCAGAGGACCTGAGTTTGACTGCCCGCATCCACATTTATGTAACTTTACCACAACTTGTAACTTGAGCTCCTGAGGGATCTGATGCCTCTGGCCTTGGTGGGCACTGGCACTCATGGGTGCATACTCTCACAGAGACACATAATTAAAAATAATAAAATAAATAGTATTTTTAAAAATACTATTACTAGGCTTGAATGTTACTGTATATATCTGCATCTTGATGATAGTGTCATGTGCCAAAGGGATCCCTGAGTGACAGCACTTCATCCTTTTTGATGAAATGAGATTGACCAATTGTGCTGCCAGCCAGCTTCCTTATGCTCCTTTTCCAAAGTATGCCAACTTCAGGGAAGGAGATTCTGCAGTATCTGGCTATCCTTTGCTAAAGCTTTTTTTTTTTTTTTTTAAGTTGTCTAGTGATATTTAATGATATTTAATTAAATGCTTTGGTCCTTTTTTGTGATATATTTAGAATTTTAAAGAGCTAGGTATGAATCATTTAAAATAACGCCTGCCATGCCGTGAGGAGTACAGCAGTATTTGCTTAATATGGTGGCATGTGATTTTGAGCATACGGAGGATCATATGGATCATACATGCTCTCTTAGGTGAGCGTCCTGGCTGTCTGCAGTCTCAGAGCAGAACTGCCGCAGCTCCCCATCACTGTACAGAGCAGTGCTCTTCCCTTGAGGGATACATTGTAAATGTGGGAGACATTTGTAAGTATTAAGGAGTAAAGGGAGAAGAAAATTGTTAAGGAAGCTTCCTTCCCTTGGAGTTTAAAGTGTCTTATTATAAGTAGTATCTAGGTGTGGTTATTCCAGAAGAGGGGATTTGGGTAAATCTAGAGAGAACAGAGAAAAGGAGAGTTAGTCAGTGTGCCACATTGGGAAGATGAACAAATAAAAAGGCCCAGTGACAGTTGAGTCCCAGCTCAGGGACCTGACATGAGATTTAGTGACATTTCTGGTCAAGATATAGACTCACCCTGCAGCCGAGGACACACTGTCTGTCTTTAGTCTCCACACGGTGATCTAACAAGTTGTGGGAGCTCTTTGAGAACTCTCCTGACACAGCTCTCCCTCAAGGCCACTCCAGGCTGCTGACTTGGTCTTCCTACCAGCATGCATCTCCTGGGAAGTCTGAAGTCACAAGGGTCTCCAGAGTAAGCCATCCTGACAGGTTGTTACAAGACAACACTAATTAAATTAACTGTAAAAGGTTATTTTAATGGAACATTTCAGACATGCGTAAGATTCAGATAGAATGCATGGGGTTGGAGGGATGGTTCAGTGACCAGGAACTTGAACTGCTTTTGCAAGGGACCCCATTTGGGTTTCTAGCACCCACAGGGTGGCTCACAGTGACCTTTAACTCCAGCCCTGTGGGAGCCAGTGCCCTCTTTTGGCCCCTCAGGCACTTTCACACATGTTCACATGTTAACACGTAGACACACAAAAAGTGTATTGAACTTTATTGTGGCTGTTGCCTAATTCTTACAGTTAATGAGACAACTCATTTGAAGAAAGTGGTTTGAGTCTCAAAATTCACTAGTAGTACAGCAGTCATGTTGCTATTTGTTTGCATTTTTTTGTTTTGTTTTTTTGTTTTTGTTTTTTTTTTGTTTTTTTTTTGTTTTTTTGAGACAGGGTTTCTCTGTATAGCCCTGGCTGTCCTGGAACTCACTTTGTAGACCAGGCTGGCCTCGAACTCAGAAATCCCCCTGCCTCTGCCTCCCGAGTGCTGGGATTAAAGGCATGCACCACCACGCCCGGCTGTTTGCATTTTTATATGTGCAAATTTTACAGTATTAAATATAAGCTTCTCATTTGTATTACCATTTTTATAAGTAGTATTTATAATATATTATTTTAGTGGAGGGAATAAATTTCTATTTTATGCTCCTTAACCCTGCTTTCTGTTTTCTTTTCCATATTCTAATTTGATTTCAGCTTGAAGGGATAATGATTTCTGTTACTGTTCTAGAGATAACAAAGCGATGCTTATATCTTTGTATATATAATATGCTTATGTATTAACAATAGATATATTCTAACGTACATACATCCTTGCGTGCTTGCTTGTTTATTTATTTACTTAGTGTGGTGCTAGGGCTCAAACCTAAGATCTCACACATGCTAAGTGAGTGCTGGAACACTGAGCTGCGTCTCCAGGCCTGTTTTATTTAGACCCTAGATGGGAGTGGAGTGAGGCAGCATGCACATTTTTAAATGTTAGTTGATTGATAGATGGTTGTACAGTCAGTTTTTAACGTGACTGCATTCCTTTCTGTAGTAGCCCTAATACGATAATCGTTGTGGGAAGAGAGTCTTGGAGCAGTGGTAGACGCTTGTCTATATTGCCTGTCTATATTGCCCGACGTCTTGGTTTGATCCTCAGCACTGGGGTGGTTGAAAAGATTGGATGTTAAACTTGAACTCTGCTTTTTAATCCTGCTCCTGGATCTGCTTTCTGGAGCAGATGAATAGGCACAAGAGTTGAGTGTGCACCACCAGTGCTGCTGAGCAGTGATCACCTTACTCTTGGCTGGCTCATTGCTTTCTTAGTCATCTCTGTTCCAAGAACTCTCTCTTTGTTGCTACCCTGGGTGAGACGTGCTTTCTGATTTTCCTCTTTCTTTTTTCTGTTTAATCTTTGAGACAGGGCCCCTTTATGTAGACCAGGTAGGCCTTGAACTCACAGAAATTCACATGCCTCTGCCTCCTTAGTGCTGGGGTCAAAGGCGTGTACCACTATGCCCTGCCCAACCACCTATTTCCTAAGTAGACATTCAGTCAGTCAGTCTGCCCTCTTTGTTTGGGGGAGGGCTTGTAGTCATGGTGAGGAGAGTGTGCTGTGTAGTGTGCTGGTTCTAATTCTGCTGTTCCAAGCATCGGAATGTATGCCTCTTCCTGCTTGTGTCTTGTGAATTTAGAGTGCCAGTGGATTTAGTTTGCGGCATTTCAGAACAATGGGATACTTAGAATCAGTCCTTTAAAAGTCCATTCATTACATAAGGCTTTATAGATGATTCAGGGAGGCAAGCTTAGGGTAAGTACAATTTGATTTTTGGCTTAAGGATATATTTTGTTTTTTGCTTTGTGTTGCTATCAAAAAGTTCTTGAAGCCAGGTATGGTGGCACACACTTTCCTCTCAGCACTGAGAAGCTAGGGCAGGAGGGTTTGGAGTCTGAGGCCAGAGGCCAAATGGCAAGATCCTGCCTCTTAAAAACAAATTTAAAATTCTCAAAGTAAACATGGCTTCTACACACACACACACACACACACACACGCCCAAATCTAATAATAAGCAAGTTTAGTTTTGATTAAAGATAAATTTCATTAAGAAGAATGGTTTGAATAAAAGGTTGAGGTTTTAAAATTTATTTCCGGGGGCTGGAGAGATGGCTCAGTGGTTAAGAGCACCAGCTGCTCTTCCGAAGGTCCTGAGTTCAAATCCCAGCAA
>NC_034607.1:50682895-50690857 GCF_900095145.1 Mus pahari
ACACACACACACACACACACACACACAGAGTACATAAGCATTACCACTTAATAAAGCAGTATATAGTTAGTTGTCTGTGATAGAGAATTTCCTGGAGTGCAGGATGAAGATAAGTATATGTGGTTGGAAAGGTTTCTTAAGAGTTTATACAGTAGAGCATATTTGGCTTGAAACATTACGTATTTGTCTCAGGGTTTCTGTTGCTGTGATAAAACACCATTACCAGAGCAGTTTGCGTATGAGAGGTCTATTTCAGCTTAACAGTCCCACATCTCAGGCAAAGGAAGGTAGGGTAGGAACTGAAGCAGAGACCATGAAGGAATGCTATTTACTGGCTTGCCAGCTTGCTTGCTACCTGCCCAGGGGTGGCACAGTTAGTAGTGAGCTGGGTCCTCCCACATCAATGAAGAAAAACTTTAATAATCACAGTACTCAGGAATCAGAGGCAGGCAGATCTCTGTGACTTGAGGCCCACCTGGCCTACATAGTAAATTCCACAATAGTCAGGGCTATATAAGGAGACTCTGTCTTAAAAAACCAGGTAGGTAGGTAAGCAGACAGGTAAGTGTATGAGTAGATGCATAAATGGGAAAGCCAGACCCTCCCAGGCTTGCCCACAGGCCAGTCCTAGGGAGGGGCTTTCTTCATTGTGCTTCCCTTTTCTCAGGTAACTCTAGCTGTGTCGAGTTAGCAGGCAGACAGACAAATCCAACCAAGGCAGTATTTCTTTCCAGTAGGAGAAGAGGATGCATTGTTGCCATTATTGTGGGAACTTGTGTGATTTTCCTCTAGAACTAGAAGCGGGCCATAGCTGCCTACACTTACATAATCCAGGCACCGAGGAGTTAGTGGGATGAGAGGGTTGCTACAAGGTTATGGCTGCCGTGGGTTGTAGAATGAGATCCCACCTTGAAACAACAAAGCAAGCTATAAAAACATTCATTCATTCATATGAAGTAATCTTTAGGAAGTCCATGTCAGTTGAACTATGCCTGTTTCTTGTGAGCTGTCCTCTTGCTGTATACTGTTATAACCGTTGGAATCAGTTGGCAGTTCACTTATTACTCTATACCCAGAATTTCACAACAGGAAGATATTCTTTTCTAGGAAAGCAGATATTCCGGAGAGGTAGGGATCTAACGTGCCGTGCAGACATTCTTCTTCCTTGTCACACAGTTCGGTGCTGTGCTTCCACACGTGTTTGCACTGTGGGCACAAGTAAGTGTACTTCTGTTAATTTTTTATAACACTATACATTTTGTAGATACTTTGAAACTATTTTGCTCAATTCTTTGAAGTTGAAATGTGTATATACTTTTGTTTTCTGAGTTTCCTGTTACTTGATGAATTGTAGTCATTTCAATAAAATCTGGCACTAATAAGCTTTTTAAAAGAAACATACAAATTTCATAGCCAAAACTTAGAGATAATACCATGAAATGAAACTGTCAGTGGAGCCGGGCATGGTGGTGCACGCCTTTAATCCCAGCACTTGGGAGGCAGAGGCAGGCGGATTTCTGAGTTCGAGGCCAGTCTGGTCTACAAAGTGAGTTCCAGGACAGCCAGGGCTACAGGGCTACACAGAGAAACCCTGTCTCAAAAAAAAAAAAAAAAAAAAAAAAAGAAAAGAAAAGAAAAGAAAAGAAAAGAAAAAAGAAAAGAAAAGAAAGAAAGAAAGAAAGAAAAAAGAAAAAAAGAAACTGTCAGTGGAGAAAATGGCTTTATGACTTTTAATATATAACTAAACTTTTATTCTGTAAAAACAGGTGTCGCGGTACATGCCTTCAGTCCTTCTGGCTGGTAGGGATGCTAAGGCGTGAGAATCAGGAGTTTGAAGCCAAGCCTGGCAGTGCAGGGAGAATTGTTATTAAAAAAAAAAGACAGGCAGGCAAACAGGGCGAAATCTGGTAGTAGTAGCCCAGAGTTCTCTTTCCCAGCTTTCTGTGGACACCCTACTTCTTAGTTCCCTCATAAAGGAGGCAGAGGTATAAAAGACCTTTTTAATTTGACTCAAAGTGGTTGAGATAAAATAAGATCTAAAAACTTTAGCAGAAGGAAATAAATACAGAACACTGTCAAATACTAATCTAGTTTGTGCTTTCCTTGTGAGGATATTCAACTTGTTCTGTGTAATGACTCTTGGATTGCTTTCTCGTGGTACCTTTTAGCATCCCTTATCCCAGATCCCATTCAATGATGCAGCGCTCCAGAGCTGTTTATCTGAGAGGAGGACATTCTTGGTTTACACAGGTTACTTCTTTTCTCCTAAAGCCTTTTCTTTGCAATATAATGTTAGGAATTTCTGTTGACTTCAGCTCAAAGAAGAATGTGCCGTAGCACATGTATTGCATTTATTTATGATGGAGTATTGGTTGCTTAAACCACTTTTTTAAAAGCTAAAAAAAAAGAAAAAGAAAAAGTTGCCAGGTGTGACAACCCAAGCTGTAATCCTAACCCTTTGGCATCCAAGGGAGGATTACAGGAGATCAAAGAGGAGCCTGAGTTAACGTAGCTAATTTGTCTCAAAAACAAAAATTAAATTTTCTGGCATTTATTCAGTACTTGTGTGCATTGTATATGTGTGTGTCACTGTTGTGAAAAGTGAAAGTGATAAAAGGATACTAAGTATGTAAAGTGGTATGACCTAAGTATTGGTAAAGTCTTGTATTTTAGTGTTGGTTTTTGATTTTGAAGCAGGGTCTCACAATGTAACCCTGGCTGGCTTGAAACTTGCTTTGTAGACAAGGATGACTTTGAACTCACAAAGGTCCACCTGCCTCTGCCTCCTTGTGTTTAAGTCTTACTGGGATTTAGTAGTTGGGGAAGGTATTTCAGAAGCTCCAATCCTGGCTTTTCAGGAACCCTGACTTTGCAGAGCTGGATGGGAAAAAGAAAGGTATGAGCTTTAAAAAACGGTTGTCCAGGGCTGGGGAGGGGTGGCTCACACTTTAATCCCAGCACTCAGAGTCAGAGGCAGGCGGATCTCTTTTGAGTTCAAGGCCAGCCTGGCCTAGAGCTAGTTCTAGGACAGCCAAGGAACACTGTATTGAAAACCAAAAATGAATGAATGGTGGAGGCCTATATTTTTTTAGACAAAAATACCCACACTCGATTAGTATACCTTTTTTTGTCTTTATGGGTTAAGACACTTGCTCTTTGAAAAAATAAAACCCTATTTTTGATGTCCTCTTGTTTCCAACATTACCAGCTTTATATGAATGTTTATAAATATGAACTATAGTCAGATGTGATTGTAAACTGAAGGTGTGTCCCACTTACAACATGACTGATGTGATCAGCCAAAATCTGTCTTCAAGACATGAAGCAGTAAACATTTTCTGCTCTTCCTTCCTCCTTCCATCTTTCCCTCCCTCCTTCCTTGCCTTCCTCCCTTAGCTACCTGTGATTTCTTTATTGTAGGAAAATTCATACATATACAATAGAATTGTTCCAAAACATTGTTACCTTCAATCAAAAGAAAAAAGGAATATTAATTGGTAGTAGAGAGTATATGCTGTGGTATAAGGATATAATTGATTATAGTGAATGAACTCAATTCACCTGTACCAGTGGAGATGAACCAACCTTAGGATGGTGTTTAGCAAGAAGAGAGGGAGACTAATGCATCTTGTATAGCAGTATAAGTCCTAAGTGTATGCAGCTAAGTTGTACAGGAGTGTGGTTGAACTGCGAGGAATGCTTACTGCAAACTCAAGAGCTTGCCCGCTGTGGCTCGGGGGTCCAGGGATGAGAAAGGGGAGCTTTCCTAGCCTTGATACACTTAGTGGTGGGTGCATGGATCATATAGTTTATTATTCTTTAGCCACATGTGTATACATTAAATTGATAGTGGAACTTTACAGTACTTAAAAAAAAGTTCATAGAATCTCAGCTTTAAAATAAGATCAGTTTGGAACTTTATTTAAAAAAAAAAAAAAAAAAAAAAGTTGCCAGGCAGTGGTGGTGCACAATTTAATCCCAGCACTCTGGAGGCAGAGGCAGGCGGATTTATGAGTTCGAGGCCAGCCTGGTCTACAGAGTGAGTTCCAGGATAGCCAGGACTACACAGAGAAACCCTGTCTCGAAAATAAACAAAAACAAACAAACAAAAAAACAACAAAAAATGTTAATTTGAAAAAAGAATATAAATATATGTGTGGTCTAAACTCAGTTAGGTGCTGCTCATTCAGAACAGTGACTTACTTCACGGAAAGCCTAGGTTATAAGCCAGTGCAGTGAGGAGCACTGGTTAGTGAGGAGCAATTGGCAAGGCTGCGCTGCACCTCAGGGCGAGTTGCTTTGATCTGAGACAACTCATGCTCTTTCTGCCTCATCCTCACAAGCATCTGGGATGTCAGGAGTTTGTTGCTCCCATGCCCTGCTGAAGTTTAAAAAGAATCCTAACCAAGTTGTAGTCATCAGTTCTCTCTAGAAAAATCTGAGCTTGGCTGCTGGCACATTCTTTTGTTTTTGTTTTTGTTTTTGAGATGTATAATCCAGGCTGGCCTGGAACTCTTGACCCTCTCACTTTGACTTAGCAGTGCTGGGATTACAGGTGTGCCCCACCACAGCCAGTGTGGCAGCACATTCTCCTCCTCAGAGTGCTTTGGAGAAACACTGATAGCAGCTTGTGTGGTTCACGCTTTCAGTTCCAGCCCTTGGAAGGTAGAGGCAAGTGGATTTTCCTCTGTAAATTCTATGCCAGCTTGGTGTACATAGTGAATTCCAGGACAATGGGTGACATAGAAAGACAGTCTTTTAAAAAGCAAAGGGAGAAAACCCAGCAGTAACCATCGTGGTCTACCTGCAGAGATTCTGATTTAGTTGGTCAGATTCTGTCTTACAAGCTGTATTGAAAGGTTACTGTCTTGAGAGCTGGAGAGCTGGCTCAGTAGTTAAGAGCACTGGCTGCTCTTCACAGGACCCAGGTTCAGTTCCCAGCACCCACATGGTGGCTCACAACTCTCCATAGCTCCAGTTCTAGGGAATGTACAGATGTATATTCAGGAAAAACACCATCACTGCACTTAAAGATAAATAAAGCAATTTTAAAAGTGTCTTAGAAACAGCATCAGGGAACTTGTGTTGTTACCCCAGTAAGTTGGGTACTGCTGAAAATACCTAAGAAATGAGTTGGTTCAGAATAAATGGAGCATTGTAGACAAACTATAGCAAATAAATATGAACATTTACCACCCTATTTTTTTTTCTCTCTCAGATTCATTACTAAACATGGGTGCATTTTTGGATAAACCCAAAACTGAAAAGCACAATGCTCACGGTGCTGGGAATGGTCTGCGTTATGGCCTGAGCAGTATGCAAGGATGGAGAGTGGAAATGGAAGATGCACACACAGCTGTTGTGGGTATTCCTCACGGCTTGGACAACTGGTCATTTTTTGCAGTTTATGATGGTCATGCTGGATCCCGAGTGGCAAATTACTGTTCAACACATCTATTAGAACACATCACCACCAATGAAGACTTCAGGGCAGCCGACAAGTCAGGCTCTGCTCTTGAGCCTTCAGTAGAAAGTGTGAAGACTGGTATCAGGACTGGCTTCTTGAAAATTGATGAATATATGCGTAACTTCTCAGACCTGAGAAATGGGATGGACAGGAGCGGTTCTACTGCAGTGGGCGTGATGATTTCCCCTACACACATCTACTTTATCAACTGTGGTGACTCTCGAGCTGTTCTGTGTAGGAATGGACAAGTCTGCTTTTCTACCCAGGATCACAAACCTTGTAATCCAATGGAAAAGGAGCGTATCCAAAACGCAGGAGGCAGTGTCATGATACAGCGTGTGAATGGTTCATTAGCAGTGTCTCGTGCTCTGGGGGACTATGATTACAAGTGTGTTGATGGCAAGGGCCCTACAGAACAACTTGTTTCTCCAGAACCTGAGGTTTATGAGATTGTGAGAGCAGAAGAGGATGAATTTGTCGCCTTGGCTTGCGATGGGATCTGGGATGTGATGAGCAATGAGGAGCTCTGTGAGTTTGTTAGGTCTAGGCTTGAGGTGTCAGATGACCTGGAGAACGTGTGCAATTGGGTAGTGGACACTTGTTTACATAAGGTATGTAAACTTTTGTTGTTGTTTGAACTAACACACTATTGATTTTGAAAAGACATGGTAAGTACTGTTTTTTGAGCAAACTTAGAATTTTATAATTTATACTGTTTTCTGGAGAAAACAGTATTCTCAGATACCTTCTTCACGAACATTAGACCTTTTTACTAACTTAATCTGCCCCAACCTTCTAATTTGAAAATTAAGTGACAACAAATATCTTAAACTTATGGAGCTGGAGTGTTTTATGGCTTGTTGATGTCTCAGAAGTTGCTGTATAGAGCCATGATTTCTGACCCACATCACTGGCGTTGACAGTCACCATCCTACCTAGGATCTCAGAGCAGCTGAAACCTTGTATGTAGTGGAATTATGTTAGACGTACACTAACGTATCAAGCGCTACAGAAAATACTGGCAGATTTACCAGAAGCTACATGAAGTCAGTTTGTATTCTGATCTTCATAGCAGCTAAGACAGAAGCTGAAAAAGAATGAGTTGCCTTTCATTGTCTGTCAGTAAGATCTAAGATGAGCTTATAAGCAATATAAGGTTAGTATATTACTTACATAGAAGATAATTAAAATTTTTTCATATAATTATCTCAGATTAAAGTCTAATGACAAATGTGATCTTATGAAAGATTCTTGTGAAACTCCCATGATGTCTGAATTGTAATTTAATGCAATAATAGCAAAAAATTGTAAATTTTAATACAGTTCTTGGGCCGGGGTTTGTGTTATACTCAGGTATCTATGGAGGTAGGTGAATCTCTGTGAGTTTGAGGCCAGTCAGGGCTGTGTGTGTGTGTGTGTGTGTGTGTGTGTGTGTGTGTGTGTAGAGGGAGGGGAGAGGGAGAGAGACAGTCTCAGGAAAGGGGGTGGGAGGAGAAAGAAAAGTTCAGAAAATCAGTTTATTCATGTGGATCTTTTAGCGGCATCTATATAGAAAATATTTTAAGTTTGAGTTCATTGGTGTCTAGATATGTGTTCTGAGTCTGACCTGTTAGAGTATGGTGCTGGATCTGTCTGCTAGGTGAGAACCTTGCTGTTCCATGCTACATGTACACAAGTGAGGCATAGTCAGCAAGCCTATGAGAAGAATGTCTGTAGCCAGTTAGGTCTCAGTGGGCAGATGCTCAGACCCGTGTGATGGAAGGAAACCACTGACTCCCACAGTTTATTCTCTGACCCCAGTGTGCCTTCATCCTCTCTTTCCCCCAGTAAATACTTTTTTAGTGCCTCATTCATGGTCAAGAAATGGAGAGAAGAAAAGATTTGAAGAAGAGGCAAAAAGAGGAGGCTCCCGGGAAATAACAGATATGGGTGAAACCCTTTTTACCATACAGTGAGAAGAGCCAGGCTCCCAAGGAGATTGTGAGGCCTTGCCCCCAGCTTGTAGGGTCTACATGACAGTACTTCCAGCTTGCTGATAGTTAATTTTATTTTTGACTTCTCAGGGTGAACTTAGTACAAAAGCCATCAGTGGATGGCAACCAGTGACCACATAGGTAACAACTTTAAAGTGTTTACTTATGCTCTTGAATAGAGAGTCTCTGCCTTTTAGCCTTTTGAGGGTAAAGCAGATGTCGTTTTCCTTGAGTAAAAGTAGCACTTTCTCAAATTATAAAAACATGGACATGTTACTGGAAAAAAAATCTGGATATAAAGTGGAAAATTCAAAGAAAACACTCATATTTTTTTCCCTACCCATACTAGGTCTTTGCCATTACTGTATGAATTGTTCTAGTTTTTTTTTTTTTTTTTTTTTTTATGAATTTCTTTTTGAAAATGGGTCACCGGGGCTGGTGAGATGGCTCAGTGGGTAAGAGCACCCGACTGCTCTTCCAAAGGTCCGGAGTTCAAATCCCAGCAACCACATGGTGGCTCAT
>NC_034607.1:50691252-50697124 GCF_900095145.1 Mus pahari
AAAAAAAAAAAAAAAAAAGAAAGAAAATGGGTCACCATATACATACTTAGGCCAGCTCCAAAATCTTCCTGTCTCTCCCTGCCCTCTCTATGCTACTACAACTGTGTATGATAATACAGAACCACTTTACAGTGTGTATTTTAACATTTTTATTAAATATTTATCTTGTCATATGTGTGTGTGTGTGCACACAAGCACACACACACACACACACACACAGAGCTACAAATTTATCCTTCCATCCCCCACTGCACACACGTGTTAATCAGGGGACAGTGTGATGGAGTTGGCCCTTATCCCATGATGTATGTCCTTGGGAGTCACACACAGATCATCAGGCTTGGCAGCAGGTGCCTTTACTTGCTCTGCCATTTCAACCACCTTGCCTAAAAGTGTGTTATTTTTATTAAAGTTATTTTTATTAATTTATACATTAAGAGAATGTGTAAAAGTTCATTATATGTGCTTTTGTACATTCTCTTTTTTCCAGCAACTTGTTGTAGAGAGTTCTGTTTTTAGAGTTGTAAACTTTGTCCTGACTACATGGCATTCTAGTATTCGAATTAAGGTGCTTATGAGAGAATACCCAACAATTGATCTGGTTGGTAATTTGGACTAAAGTGTAGTTTAGTATGCTATCTGAAAAGTATGCTAGGTTTCAGGAACTGTAACTAGCCTTTGAGATTGAATGGATGCTGGTGATGGATCTTTACAGAACAGCTCTTATCAGTAAAGTAACATAGTATCTGTGGCATTGTGTTAACAGATTATAGCCTGTCCTGGGGTCTTAGAAAGGAGCAGCAGGTGGGAGGGTGGATGGAGCGCACAGCTCATTGCACATTAGCAGAAACTGATGGGTCAGCATAGGTCCTTTGAATGAATCTGTGTGCAGATTGAAATCGGTTTTGAAAACTTGGATGTTTTGGGAAAGTTCCAGGTTTGCTCATTTTTTAAACCTCTCCATGGGAAGCTGTCACAAAACCAAAGATAAAATTGTAAAATAGACTATGATTACTTAGAATTTAGGAGGGAAAATTGTATACATATGGTTCATTCCATGGGGGAAAAAGATGCTTAGTTGCTTGCTTTAAGGGCTGAGCCAATGAAGATCCGATTAAGTAGAGTTTTCCCCAAGAGACTGAGATGAAATCAGTGTTTCTCTGCTAGTTATGTCTTAATAGCACACACACACTTGTTAGTGTTAACTCATTACTTTAATTAGTACTGTGAAGGGATCCCATGACCACGGCAGCTCTTATTTTATTATTTGGACTGGCTTACAGTTCAGAGGTTCAGTCCATTATCATCATGGGGAGCATGGCAGCATGCAGGCCCACTTAGTGCTGGAGGAGGAGCTGAGAGTTCTACATCCTGATCAGCAGGCAGCAGGGAATTGAGACACGCTAGGCATGGCTTGAGCATCTGAGACCTCAGAGCCTGAACCCCCAACAAGGCTACACCTAGTTCAACAAGGTGACACATCCTTATAGTGTCAGTCCCTATGAGCCTCTGGGACCATTTTCATTCAAACTACCACACTCATGAAACTTTGGAAGGTTGTGGTAATTATTGTTAGAAACATAGTGGTACTGCAAAATAACTGCTTTCTGTGAGTCTGCGCTGTTTTTAGCACTTGACAGCTATTTTAGCCCAGTTAATTTTTACAGCAGCGGTATGACGGCAGTTAGACTTGGGGTTGTCGATGGTAAATCATTTTTCAGGTTGCAGGTTAGCAGGGTTCAGTGCGGGTATTAGGGGATGGTCAGATATTACCCCTTAAATTAGACTCTAAGAAAACAGGCTTCCTGTTTTACTCTTCCTGGTATTTATTGCCAACTAATTCATATTTCATAAAGTATATAACTGCTATTTTGTGACATTCATGATATATGTCATGCATTTAATCTTCACAGTAATTGAGAGAATAATTATTTCTAGTTTACAAGAAATAGGGGGTGATATTAAAAGATTGTTAGTCACAACGTTTTTATAAAGACCAGAATCTGATGCTTTAGTTATTCTTAGTAGTGATTGTCAGAAAGGATGGATTATATACTTACACACACATACATGCATGCAATGTGGAGGGAGGGTTTTCCCCATTTCCCCCAATTGTTAAAGAATTAGTAACTATTATGTAATAAATATAAAGGTGTTTGGAAGTTAAGTTACTCATCTTTACATCTCTTTCTAGTCTCGTTGCATTTAGTATTTACCACTGTTTACAGCTAGCTGGCTGTATATTTCCATATGATTCTGTTTACTAATATACATATATAAGCATAAAACTAGGGTTTTGTTTCTATATTTTACAGAAATAGATCATGATGTGCTAGTTACTTTTTCTTATATTATAAAAGTATTCCTTGAAATTTCAAAGTATTTGATTTCCTTGAATTCAGTTATTCAGAAGCCTGTGTAAGTCAGATGCTTGTTTATTTAAAAACATGGACCTGATCTAGTCACTGTACAAAGACTTAGGAAGGTAGTTTTGAAAGGTAGAGTCATTCTGATTTTGTTTTCCTACAACATGGAAAAGTACTTTACTATCTCAAAATAATTTTAGTTCTAAATTTTCTCTTATTCCATTATAATATATAGAAAATCCTTTCATATAAAGGTCAAAAGTAAACATAGAATATTGGAGTGGTGGTGTGGTTTGCAGTTTCTTTAAACTTTTTTTTTTTTTTTTTTTTTAAACATTTAGTGTGTGTATGGTGTGTGTGTTTGCACATGAGCCACAGCAGGTGGGAGGTCTAGGGGATATTATTTCTCCTTCCATCATGTGGGTCCTAGGGCTGGAACTCAGCTCGTCTGTCAGGGTTAGCAAGCACCTTTCTCTGCTGAGTTGTCTCACCAGCCCTTAAGGGGTGGAGGAGAGCAGTGATGGTAAGAGTACAGCGCCATCAATCCACCTAGCCGGCTCTATAGAAAGACGTTTCTGAACTTTCTTGGTCATGTCTCGGTAATTGTTTTTACAGTTCACCTTAGCCCAGATTGTTACCAATATCAAGTATTATGTAATTACATTCAAGTGTAATGAAACTATACTTCCTCTTAAGAAAGTTATGTATTATAAAATAGTTTTACTTCATTCTTGTGAAAATGTACTTACCACCGAGACCTGTGTTCCTGTTGTACATACACTACACAAACTCTCGAGCCTTGGGAGCACTGGACGTGGCCTCCTCATGTCCTAGACCAAACTAATTACAAGGATTGGCTTTTAAGGTAGCAACCTCCCAACTGTGAAGACATACTGCTCAGTTCCTCTCTGTAAACTTGAACAACAGTTATCTTTAAAACCAACTGCATCACAGTCTCTGCCTAAATCTGGATTCCCTTGTTTATGGCAGGTCAATACTTTCTTTGACTTAATCTGTTAGTTGTTACACCTATCTACCAAAGCAGTAGAAAGGAAAAGGTATTGAAATAGTTTCTAAGTAACTAATTGTTTTTGTTGTTCTACATAGATTTTAATAAAAAAAAAAAACAAAAAACTTTCAACCTTGGTCTTAATGAAAATTGTTGGTTCTGTAAGCCTGCCCTAATAAACAGAAGAAATAGGATCTTTTTCAGTTTCTATGTAAAAATTGAAACACATGCACTTCGTGTTTAGGGATAGTAAGTAAGGTTTCCTTAGAAATGGAAACAGCATTGGAGTCGCACGTGACTGAGGGCTACAACATGTACATTTCTTTACTTAATCTTTCAATTAATAATGCACATGTGAAGGGGTAAAGGACAACCTTCGGTGTATGATTCTTTTCCCATGTAGCTTCTTGAATTTCATGATAATTTTCAGCAAAAATGAGTCAAGTTGTGTTATGTTGATTAGCATGAATTTTTTCAAAATGTTACTCTTAGGATTATATAATTTTGAATGAAAAACAGTTTGAAAGATATAAAAGGGGTAAAGTTATCTTCATTTCTTAGGCTGTGGACTGGGTAAAAATAGTCACACAGACTTACAGTCCAAGAATAACTATTTTTATACTCATACCTAGACACCTTGTTCCTTAGGATTATTTTTTAAATAATTTTTTGAAATAAGAATATCTAAAGTATACATTCTGGGTGACTAAATTTTAATTGCTTAAGTAGCTCTGGAACTAAATAATAGACAATTGTTGAACTATAGAAAATGTCCTTTTTCTTTTCTTTAATATGCAGGGAAGTCGAGATAACATGAGTGTTGTATTAGTTTGCTTTTCAAATGCCCCCAAGGTCTCAGAGGAAGCTGTGAAGAGAGATTCAGAGTTGGATAAGCACTTGGAATCACGGGTTGAAGGTAAGGCAGTTTCTTTGTTTTGTTTTTTTCTCCAGGAAGGAAAGAAAAAGTATTCTTCTTTATTAGAATATTTAATTTAATTTTTTTTTTTTCTAATTTTTTTGAGACAGGGTTTCTCTTTATAGCCCTGGCTGTCCTGGAACTCACCTTGTAGACCAGGCTGGCCTCAAACTCAGAAATCCGCCTGCCTCTGCCTCCCAAATCCTGGGATTAAAGGCGTGCGCCACCACCGCCTGGCTTAGATTTTTTTTTAGTGGAAGAAATTATATTAAAACAGGGGTTTCAAAAATAAGTGTCTGTCTGCCTAAGACACACTGTCTAGGGTCAGTCTGCCAGCTGGGGGAGCGTGGGCTTCCTTTCTCTGTAACTGCTGTCTGGGTATGTACCCAGAATGACACGTATGGAAATGTTTGGAGGCATGGAAACCAATTTGTAATCGTTTCACTCTAAGTGAGCCCTGCTTATATTACCTGAACTAATCTGCTTGTCCCTCCTCCCCCACCCGCCATTTTCATTTTTATTGTATGATCCATGTGGCTACCAGAGAGTAGTAGTGAATTGGATTAGTGCGACAGTAGCAGTAGGCACGAGAACTGACTAATAACTCAGCAGGCTCAGTATTCTCATCTAGGAGATGGGTCCCTGTAACCTGTGGCAGAGATCAGGGCACCACTTTACTTCTTAGCGCCTAGGTCTGTCCCGCAACAAAATTGCCTGGTCCAAAGCAGTGGCTCGCCCCTTCGAAAAAAATACCTGAGTTAAATAATTTAAGGAAAAAAACACATTTTTTAGTCCAGTTTAGTTTTGGTCCATGGTCCACTGGCGACATGGGACCTGAATGAAGCAAGGCAAAATCTCAAGGAAGCAGGAGCATGCTCCATGAGCTGTAAAGCAAGGGGACCGTGTGGTGGGTGGGTAGGGGACAGGCCGGTCCTTCAGAAGCTTGCTCACAAGTGACCTGCTTCCTCCACTTAAACACCCACCCCTTCATGGTCACCCACCCAGCTATGAGCACCTAGGGACCAAGCCTCCAGCCTGGCCTTTACCAATAAACACTCCTTAGATAGGAGTATACGGTAATGTATCTGTCTGTTGTAGGTATGGGATTTAAGTGTTGATGTTACAAGGAAAGGATGAATAGGATTGATAGGAAGGCATTTCAGACTCAGGAAAGTACATGTGCAGACCTGGTTGCAGAGAATTTTTTTGGTTGAAACTTAGAAGTAAGGGAGTCGTGGTGGAATTAAACTGGAGTGGAGGATTCTGAGGCCAAATCCAGAATCTGTGAGGCAGGTTCTGTAAAGGTGGTATGTGTAGCTTGAGAGTGGCTTAAGATGCTGATTTCTTGTGTTAAAAGTAGTATCCACATGGAGATAAGTGTAATTGTGGCAAAATAAACAGCCTGGGGAAGTGGCTCAGCCCTTGAGAACACTTGCTGGTTTTGCAGAGGCCCTGGTTCAGCTTCAAGGACCCACGCGGTAGCTCCCAAGCTGCAGTAGCTCCTGTTCCAGGGGCCCTGGCATCCTCTTCTGCCTCTCTGGACAGTACGCACGCATGTGGTGCACAGACATACATACAGTA
>NC_034607.1:50697319-50730489 GCF_900095145.1 Mus pahari
GCACGCATGTGGTGCACAGACATACATACAGTACGCACGCATGTGGTGCACAGACATACATACCATATGCATGCATGTGGTGCACAGACATACATGCGGAGGCAGGCAAGACACTCGTACATATACAAGGAAATCTTTACAAATGCAATGAAAAAAATTTTTAAAGCAAGTTAGCTGGAGCTGGGAATGTGGCTCAGTGCTACAGAGCTTGCCTCTTATGTGCACAGCCTGGGTAGACCACTATCTCTGCTGAAATAGAGCAGGCTGTTTTAGAGTATGCTTCCATCACTGGGAGCAGAGGCTGGAGGATTTGTTTGGAGTTTGAGGACAGACTGGACGATACGCAAGACAGTCAGAAAGAAAAAAGAAAGACATGGGTGGGGAGTGGAGAAAGAGAGAGGAGGCAGAAAAGACATAAATGAAGGACTGAGAAGATGGGGTCTGAAGTTAAAGCACCCACTGCAGACACAGCCAGTGTGAGGACAGAGCTCAGCTGGAAAGCTGGGTGGCTGTGGTGGCCCACCAGTGAACCTGGGTAGGGATCCCCCCTTTCAAGGTAACTAGGTGGCCTTGGTTTCACCTGAGAGCCCCACTTTTACCTTTTCACCCCCTCAGTCCCTCTGAAAATTACAAAAAAGGTCATTGTGCACATGCAAACATGCACATGTATGCATACACACATGCTTTCAAGTGTTTTCTGTAATTACATACAAAATGGAGACGGTGAAGTTTTTATTTTACAAGTACTATAATTGATTTTCTTGAAATTGATATAGAACGTAAGTGTTAAGTGTCAATTTATAAAACTGACTTAAATCTTCTGTGATTCTTGGGCAGCCATTGTTTTCGTTTTCCTTCGATGACTTTAGACAAAGCCTCGCTGTAACTGTCCGACCGACCGAAACTCCTCCAGCTGAACCCCTTTTGTAGATTGGCCATTCTCCTGATTCTCTTGCCTCTGCCTCCCAATTGCTTGGTATCCAGGCATGCACCACTGTTCTCAGCTTTTATTTTTTCATTATATTACTTTTACATAAAGTTTTAAAAATCTTAGCTGAAAACATTGCTTATTTGGTCATATACCTATCACAAAAGCATAAGCATTTGAGTTGGAATGCCCAGCACCCATGGAAAAGCCAAGCGTGGTGGTGTATCCCAGCAGTAGGGCATACAAAGGTAGATAAACCATAGGTCCAGTGAGAAACCCTATCTCAGAGTGAGGTAAAGAACAGTCAAGGAGGAAGCGACACTGACCCTTAGCTGCCACGTGTATTCCTGTGCTTATACCACACACATGCCATAGTTTCCTCAACAGCTTTGAGAGAATCACTTTTGTTGGGTATAAACCATTTTCCTCACTGACTTCTTTCTTTATTGTCCTCTTATCTTTACACATTTAATTATAGTTTATATTTTATGAAACTATGTTAGAATGGACAGGTGAATATCAATTATGTCTTGTTCCTAAACCAACAGAAATCATGCAGAAGTCTGGGGAGGAAGGAATGCCCGATCTTGCCCATGTGATGCGCATTTTGTCTGCAGAAAATATCCCAAATTTACCTCCCGGGGGAGGTCTCGCTGGCAAGTAAGTAGACCAGAAAGTGCTAATTTTGCAGTCATTTAAAATTAGTGTTTAAATCATCGTGAGGAAGAAAATGAATCAGAAGTAGCTCATTTATCTAGAGGTAAAACATGTCATCGGAAAAGATGGATTTCTGCAGGGCTTAGGTGTGGTGGTCATTCATGTGTGTGCCAGGACAGAGTTGGCAAAATTGGTCTCCCCTTACATCATGTGCCTTCCAGGTGTTGAACTCACATCATTAGACTTGGCAGAGAGCACTTTTATCTACTGAGCCATCTCACCAGCCCAAGATTTTTTTTTTTAAGAAATATATTCTTTGAAGATAAATGTCTTTTGCTTAATAAGAGCAGTAGATTTTGTATGATCAAAAAATTATGAGTAAAATGTGGAATTGTTCTCTAAAAGTATTTAGTGTGACAGTTATCTCTGTAGTCAGGACAAAGTATTTGAAATATGAGCTTCAAATTTTACACAATAAAACATATCTTTTTAGGCGCCATGTTATTGAAGCTGTTTATAGTAGACTTAATCCACACAAAGACAATGATGGGGTAAGTTTACATTTATTTCCTAAATATTTAAGGTAGTTTATAAGTACTAGATACTAATAATTCACATAATGGTGTGCATATGTAATATCTAACTGCTGTTTTTCATTTTAAGACTCAGTTAATGTTTAGAGACATAGAATTTTGTTCTATGGGAGGGTTTGCTGTCATTTACTTTTGTGTCAGCCATCTCTGCTTTTCCCTATGTGTCTGCCTTTCTTCCCCTTTCTCATACCTTCATTTGAGGCAAGAATGTGCTTCCAAATAACTAATTTTTTCAGCTACCAGCAGCAGAAGTTAGTAAGTTATTCTCTTAGTAACCCTTGTGCTCAGGTGAGGTAGTTGAAGCTATTTAATTGGTAGTGATGGTTGTGACTGTGTGAATGAGGAGCTGGGCTCCACTCCTGTTCTCCTTACTCTGCTGGCCCTAGGAAGGATGAGCTGCAGCTGCCCCTGCATAGCATCCATATTCAGGAGAAGAGGACACATTCCCCTCTTTATGTTGGACTCAGTATTTCTGATAGGTTTTTCAAGTTTGTGATATCTAAAAATAAATGTTGTGGGGACTGGAGAAATGACTCAGTGGTTAAGAACACTGACTGCTTTTTCAGAGGTCTTGAGTTCAATTCCCAGCACCCACATGGTAACTCACATCCGATGCCCTCTTCTGGTGTGTCTGAAGATAGCTACAATGTGTGTGTGTGTGTGTGTGTGTGTGTGTGTGTGTGTGTGTGTATGTATATATATAATAAATCTTTAAAAACAAAACAGAACAGTACTAGTTACACATACACGCACATGCACACACACTCACTCAAAGATTTAAGGAAGCCCATACTTAGTAATGAAATCCCTTGAGAAGACATAGCCGCACCCTCTGGCCTATAGCTTCACATGGTGGATCTAGAAAGCAGTCAGTTCATAACATTCTTTTTATTTTCATTGCATTGCTTTCCTTGGATTCATTACTGAAGTGTACACTACCTTAGTATAATACCAAGTGCAGTAGTAGTATATGCCTTCAATCACAGTACTCGGGGCAGAGGCAGATAGATAGATGGATGATCTCTATGAGTTCAAGGCCAGCAAGAGCTACATAGTGAGGTTCTGTATAGAGCCAAAACCAAAAGAAATAAGAAGATAATATTTCACTATTAATGCAGTTTTAGTGAGTTGAATAAAAGCAACATTGTTTTAATAACAATGTATACTTACTCTGCAGTATCGATTCTGAATCTTTTGTGGCTTGTACTTACCTCATAGTATTCAAAATTTATATCCAAAATTGTGAGCGTTAATATAAAAATACAGATAAGAGAAACTCAGAGAAACCTCAAACAAATATGTAAAGGATGTTGACAACTTAAACTTTGCTGTATCTGATGACGGTTCTGTTATAGATGCCACATGGGGTCCTCCACTGTCAGAAATAAGCCTTCAGAATGTAGTCACTCACTGAATTGATAGCCATGAACATACTCCTGTTTTCTCGATTATTTCTGAATGCAACTTTGATGGGCAATCCTTACAAAAATTAGATCCTGCTGAATTATTTAATTCCTCCAGAAATCCTTTCCTGCGATCAAGAGTTGGAAAATTATTACTTTCTCTACATTTCTTTTTTAACCTATACCACAGGTGACTGAGTTTTTAAAGATGGTGCATAACCATGCATGATAGCTACTTAAGTGAGAATGAGTAGGCACAAGGACCTTGAGTTTAGGGGTAAATGAACAACCCTTAAGTCAGATTCTATATAGTTACCTAAGTTTAGGATTACATAATTATCCATGTGTAAGCTTTCCATTGGTCTTCAACGGTCTAAACTCTGACAGTCAAACATAGTGAATTGGCAGGGGGAGAGGCGTGATCCTACACACGTGTTCATACCATGTACTTTACACTCACACACAAACAATAAATAAAGGTGTGTCGAGTAGTTGGTAATGAATGACACAATACAGAATTTGGTAGGCTTTGGTGCCATAACCCTGGTGGTAAGCATTTACCTAGTACATGGTAGGCTCTGAAATCAGCCCTCAACACCCAAACAGTTTGAGAAGGGGATATGTGTGTGTGTGTGTATGTATGTATATATATGATGAAATGATGGAGAAAGGTGGGGCCAAAGTCTAGAAATCAAAGAGTCAAGGGTTTTTGAAAAAAGGTGATGGGGGCTCTAACCAGCCAGAGCAGAGAGTGGCTCTGGGAAGAACTGACAATGGAAACGGTTAGAGCTATTGTTGGAGAGAGGCCTCCTGAGCTGCTGAGTGAGGAACCATGCTATGCATTAGGAGTATGCATGTTAAAGTAAGATCATGACTTGGGACTCTAGTTATACATTTTAGGCATGGGTTCTAACACTGTATCCATAGCCCATCTGTGGCAGTTCTGTCAGTTTAACATTGACTATAGTAGGATGTAGATTCTGGAAGTCTTAAAGAGTTGTAAAGTAATTAGATAAAATAGTCTAAGCTCATTATTACTAGATACTAGAGTAGAAGAACTTACACACTCACTGTAAAGACTAACGTTACAGACGAGAATCTTATTTTGGAAAACATTATCATATTCTTTCACACCTATGTTGAGCAAGTTGCCATTGATAGAAATGTCCTGAGAAACCAGAGAAGCAAAAGAGTGACACATCTAAGCATTAATTACTCCTTAGCCCTGAAACTGACAACTTAAAGTCAGTGGGTAGACACAGTTGAAGTCCATAAATGCTTCTGAGACCTCAGCAGATGTAGAAAATGTTGACAGGATACAGAAGAACAAAGGTCTAGAGAAACACAGAAGAGAATGGTCAAAATTGTTTTGGAGTGTTAGCTTTTTTTTTTAGTATAATAGAAAAATTGTTTAAAGTTAAAAGAATGCTATTCAGAGTTAAGGCAGATTTATTTTTTAACTTAAAGATACCTACTCCATCAGAGATAGAATTGTTCCTTTTCTAAATACTTTTTAAATAGTATCAGAAATAAATGTCTATCCCTCTCCTTGCTCCCGTATTTCATACAGGCTGATATCTGCTTGCTTGCTTGCTTCTATTTTGTTTTTTGTTGTTTGTGACAGGGCCTCATGTGATGAGCCCAGGATGGCGTGAAAGTGTTTAGTTGAAGCTGCTCTCTGAACTTCTGATCTTTCTGCCTGTCTTCTTCATCTCCTAAGTGCTAGGCTATCGGCATGAACAACCATTCCTTATTCATATGTTTTCTTAGGTTTTATGTTGAACATTTAAGAGACGTTAAATAATAATTATATGTCCAAAAGTTTAGTTGAATATCAACCAGAGATTTAATAATTTAAAAATATTCAGAAAGCTTATCGAAGGCTAAAAGGCCTCTTGAGTTGTTTGCTAACGGTGTTCTTTTAATTCTATATTTTAGAGCCTGTTCACTCTTACTAATGCAAACAATATTGATTAAATTCCTAACCAAAACACACAAATCTGTGGAAGGCTCTGGTAGGGATCATTAATCAGGGGTTTGCAAATTCCCCAGAAAGTCTTGAAAGTGTTTGCATACATATACGTTCCTTATTAATAAGTATGTCTCTGGCTTTTATCAGTTTCTCAAAGGAACCAGTGTTCCCCACTCCAAAAGAATAATTGCCTAAAGGATTTTTCCTTATAACATGTAGAGTAAAAGTACCCCTTCTTAAAGCACCTGGCTCTACAATGATACCCTTCCCTTTTGCTAAAATGCTGGGTGTGAAATTGGGCTTAGTCTGATTTATTTTGAGTATAGCCTCCGTACCCACAGCAGCAGTCAGTACCAAAGCTCTGCTTCCTGGAGAGATGTATGCAGCTTGTTGGAGAGATGTATGCAGCTTGTTGGAGAGATGTATGCAGCTTGCCGGCAGATACAAAGCCCCCAGCTCAATTCCCAGCATAAAAAAAATAAACAACAGCAGAACCACTTCTTGAATAGGACAAAGTCTTCTTCATTTCTGATAGTCTAAATTTCTTTAACCTGAAAAGGTGAATTTGGATAGATGTCTTAATTCATAAATGTTTACCATACAAACCTGAGCACCTAAGTTTGATCCATAGGAAATACATAAAAATAGGGTGGAGGTGGGACCCGAGGATCCCAGGAGTGTACTAGCCAGTCAGCAACCTCCATGTTTACAGAAAGATTCACAGCTACAGTGTAGAGTGAGTGAGGAATACACTAGCATTGACTCCCATCTACATGCACAGAGGCAGAGACAGAGAGGGGAGGGGGGGAGAGAGAGAGAGAGAGAGAGAGAGAGAGAGAGAGAGACAGACAGACAGACAGACAGACAGACAGACAGACAGACAGACTAAACCCTCTAAAATAATGAGATAATAGGTGCTGCGTGGGTACCTTAGCAAAGTGATTGCCACACAATCCACAATATCCTTGTAAAAACCCAGGTAAAGTGGTGCGTGCTTGTAATGTTAGCACCGGGGAGCTGGAGATGAGGGGCTCACTGGCCAGCCAGCCTAGTCTAGCCTATCAGCCCCAGGTGCAGGTGACAGTCCTTTCTCAGATAAAGTGACATCATCTGAGCAGTGACAAGAAGCTGAGGTCTCTGACTTACACACATCTACAACAACAAAAAGGTGCTGGGCTGGAGAGAATTCAGCGGTTAAAGGCAAGGCTCCCAACCAGAATGTCCAGAAGACTGCCGATCGAGATACAAGGCTGCACTTTCTGTGTATTGTTATGTGACGTGTGTACTTGTTAGTGCAGGTCTGTGCAGTTATGCATGCATATGTGTACACACTGTAGGTCCATGGTTAAGTCTTCCATTGAACCTGAAGCTCAGCGACCTGGCTAGACTGGCCAGGGAGCTTCAGGAATTCCCTTGTGTCCTCCCCCTCCCTCATGTGCTTGTGTGTGTGTGTGTGTGTGTGTGTGTGTGTGTGTGTGTGTCCATTCTTGCCCTCTGTGTTTGAGACGGCTGTCTGACTCCAGCTTTACTCCTTAGAAGCAGGTTGTCGTAAGGAATCAGCACTGTGCTGGCAGGCGCAGACCCTCGTTCTCCTCCTGACTGCCTATCACGCAGCTTTGGATTTACAGGCAGGACCATGGCCATACCCTGCTTTATGGTACTGGGGTCTGAATTCAGGTCCTCAGGCTTGAACAGCTAGTGTGCTCTTGCTCACTGAACCCGCGCCAGTGCCAAGGATGTGTGCTTGTAGTAAAATATTTGTTTATTAAACTATGTTAGTCTAGATGACATAGACATTAAGGGAAATTCATTCTTGTCTCATCCTGTTTTGAGAGTTTTGCATAGAATGAAAGTTTTTGTTTGTTTTTTGTTTTTTGGGTTTTTTTTTGTTTGTTTGTTTTGTTTTTTTGAGACAGGGTTTCTCTGTGTAGCTCTGGCTGTCCTGGATCTCACTCTGTAGACCAGGCTGGCCTTGAACTCAGAAATCCTCCTGCCCCTGCCTCCCAAGTGCTGGATTAAAAGCGTGCGCCACCACACCCAGCCATAGAGTAAAAGTTATACAAAAATATATTTAGTCTTATTTTGTATATATAATGTTTTGCCTGCATGTATAGTAGGTGCACCATGTAGATGTAGTGTCTGAAGACAAGAAGAAGGTTGGAGCCTCTGAAACTGGAGCTGCAGATGGTTGTGAGCTGCCATGTGGGTGCTAGAAACTTAACCCCAGCCCTCTTCAGGAATAGCAGTTACTCTCAACTGCAAAGCCATCCCTCCAGATTCCTGTAAACATTTTAAACATTTTATATATTTTTTTATATGCACACACACATATAAATGGATACATACATACACACATACATATAAAAATTTAAATCATGGGTGTTCTGCATATGTGTCTTTGTATCACATGCATACCTGGTATCTGTGGAGGCCAAAGAGGACATTGGATCTCTTGGGATTGGAGTTTGAGCTAGTTGTAAGCCACTATGTTGATCCTAGGAATTGAACCCTGGTCCTTTGGGTGAACAGCCATTTCTCTTTAACTGATAAACTATCTCTCCAGCCTCTTAAACATCCCTCTAAATAAGTGTCTAAATCTATTAGAAATTTCTAATGCAAAACTATTCATGTACCATAATGCATTCAATGGAGCATCCAGATTGATGTTGGTGACATGTGGGCATATTTCTGAACTCTGCCCCTCATTGACACAAAGGCCAGATCTCTTTACTTGTTACAGTATTACTCCAGAGGGTGCCTGTGAAGATGAAATGACCCTGTTAAGTTCCTAGCACAGGCGTTGGTTTCCCCTCCGAGTGTTATGAAGGATATGGATAAGTAGGTGGAAATGTGTGTTCTAATTAGAGAGGCTTGGGAGGCCTGCAAGGTGGAGGCACTTACTATAATAGATACAGTGTAGGTGAGCTGACAAGAAAGCACGGTAATGGCTTCTTTTGTTTGTTTGTTTTGTTTTGTTTTGTTTTTTGTTTTGTTTTTTTGAGAGAGGGTTTCTCTGTGTAGCCTTGGCTGTCCTGGAACTCACTCAGTAGACCAGACTGGCCTCGAACTCAGAAATCCCCTGCCTCTGGGGAATAGCTTCTTAATGAAGCTATGAAACAGTTACTTTAATAGTATTTGGAAAACTAATTGCTGGGGAAGATGTTTCGGCTGCTCATTATCTACTCAGAGAAAATAAAATTTCCCATTAGGTATAATGATTTTTTAAATTAATTTACTTTATATTTTGAATGCAGTTTCCTCATCCTCCAGCTTAAATAATTTTAAAATATGTTTTAAAATTTAAACATGGTCATCATTTTAGCGTAGTGACTTTGTGATGCCAGGCTTTGTAAATAGCCTGTTTTTTGTTGGTAGTGGTGGTGGGGTTTTTGTTTTGTTGTTGTTTGTTTGTGGAGACAGGGTTTCTCTGTGTAGACCTGGTCATTGTGGAACTCACTCTGTAGACCAGGCTGTCCTTGAACTGACTGAGATCCTCCTGCCTCTGCCTCCAAAATGCTGGGATTAAAGGCATGTGCCATACTGCTCGACAGCCCTGGTTTTTATTTGCTGGTTTGGTATAGTTTATTTCTAGGCAGATAGCTACTCCTTTGCCAGGCAGGGTTGGTGCATGCCTTTAATCTCAGTACTTAGGAGGCACAGGCCACCCTGGTCTACAGAGTGAGTTCCAGGACAGCCAAGGCAAAGGCTGTACTTTAACCCACCACAGTGGACTCAGATCTAACAGCCTTTTACTACAGTCCAACTTGAAATAGGTTTAGGTAGCCATGGCTGTCTATCAGAGTTACTAAATAGATAAGTTTAGAACCTGTGTATCTTGAAATGCAGTTTTGGCACCTATATAATTTAAAAGCTTTGCAAATGGTTGTGCAGTGAAACCCGGGTAGGTAGCTACTCTGCATGTAGGCCAGTTGCCTACTGAAGAGGTTTTGAATAAATGTCCTATGATTCGTTTTTAAAAATAATATGGAAGCCTTTTGCTGATTAGGGGTTTTAGGGAGGCCTTTCACAAGATCTTTGTGAAATTAAATGAAACATTTCTTTTTGAAAGGGCTGATTAAAAAGTGACAGTGATTAGAGCCTTTCCTGAATACAGTCAGATGGGGACCTGATGGGAACATATTTAGTACAAGGGGAAAGGAAAAAATAAATATATAAGAAAATCTTAGCAAATCTTGCAAAAATAAAGTCAATTTGATAGTTAATATGCTTGTAGAAAATAGGAAAATTCAAAGAAATAAAGCATAACTCCTGCTATTCTGTCTCATTATATCATCATGTTTCTTATCTTTCCAAGGACTTTAGGAATAGTCAATTATTTTTATTTCATATGAATGGGTGTTTTTCCTGAAGATAAGTCTGTGCATCACTTATGTTCCTGGTGCCTCAGGAGCCGAAGAGGGTTTTGGATCTATCTCCTGGGACTGGAGCTATAGACTGTCATGAGCAGCCATGTGGGCCTGGGCCATCTCACACTCCTCTCTCCCACTTTAATATATAAAAGTGAGCAACCTGAAACATGTAAGGCGTACACACATAGTCTTTGATTTCTGCCATAGGACAATTTTTTTAAGCACTCAGGTCCCTTCCCTCACTTTTCTCATGAATACCACAGTTTATTATGTAGATTTATTAGTGGTATATTTCCAAAGGTAGTTAAGACTTAGACTCTCAACAATAACCTATTTCATTTGTTTATTTTCCTAGTGTTTAGGATGAAAACTGCCAAGTAGGTCAAGAATTGAAATGGCAATGAATCTGTGTAGATCCCAGTTGTTCGTATTCTGCTCTGTTGCTTTGTCTGTCTTATGTCCATGCATAAATACACATGATCACATCTTTTTGAAAACAAGTTAAAGACATTACACTATTTTATGTGTTAACATTTCAAAGCACAGCTTCTTTTAGAATGAGAACATCTTTCTATATGGCAATAATACCATGATCATATCTAGAAATGAAGAATGTTTCTTAAAGCCATGGAATACCAAATCCAGATTTTTCTTAATTGTTCCTGAAGTACTGGGTTTTTTTGTTTGTTTGTTTTTGTGTTTGTTTTTGTTTTTGAACAATCCAGTCATGACTAATCAAGTCTGCATTTTTGTACTTGGATGAGCCTTAGCCGGCTTTCCTGTAATCCATCCGACTTTCTAGATTTGTGTGATTTTTTTTTTTTTTTTTTTCTTCATGGTTTCCTTAGCTTAAGCTCCACCTTTGTTTTCTGGCACACACGCTCAGGGAGTCAGCGCTGTTAGGTTCCTATTACACATTCTTGAAACAATGTAGGATGCGACTCATTGATGGTGCACAGAAAGGGCAAGTGTGTGTTAAAATGGGCGGTCGTGGTGCGGGGATTTGTGTGTAAGGCTGTGTGATGGGTACGTGTGAAGGAGCACATGTGGAAGGCTGTCATGATGGCACACTAGAGGGGTGTGTGGAAGGCTGTCTGGAGTTCAGTTTGTCAGTCTTAATTCATCAATATCGACTGTGAGATCCTTCTCTGCTAACAAGCTTAAGTAGATGTAATTTTAGAAACCCATGGACTTTCCAGTATTTAAAATATTGTATTTATCTAGAAATGATTTTATTAAATATTGTATTTTAAGGCAAAAATAATTTTATTTTCAAAAGTTTTTAAATCTCCAAAAGAATCCAGTTTAAGTTTATGCAGTTTTACATTTGTATCTTTCCCCCTACTCACCAGTTAGCAGAGATGAAGAAGCTAACATTCTGATGGCTCCTCAGCATTCTGTCCTTGCCTTGCTTGAAAACACTAGCTTCCCTTTGAACTAAATCATTTTAGCCAGCAAGGTTTTTAAAGTAAGTTATTTTAGGAAATGTGTGTGTTCTTGTTGAATTTTAAAAGCAAAGTAAATTTCAGATTAAACCCCAGATGGTAATTGGAATAAGTCATAAACCGGATCGTGGTAATTGACTAAAAATAATTTGATGTTACTATAAGAAATTTTTTTATTAATCTGCACAGGTAAGAACTGATATTTAATGAAAATGTTCTTTTAACTATGCTGCTTGTGGTAGAAAAAAATAGTGCTTTGTGTGATGTGTTATGAAATCCATGTGCTATCCTAGTTTGTCTACTGACACTGGGGTCTTGAATCTTAACAAAAGGCCTCGGATGAAGCAGAGGAGAGTGGATCACAGGGGAAATTGGTGGAAGCTCTCAGGCAAATGAGAGTTAACCATAGGGGAAACTACCGACAGCTGCTGGAGGAGATGCTGACTAGTTACAGGCTAGCTAAAGTAGAGGGAGAAGAGAGCCCGGCTGACCCAGCGGCTGCAGCTGCTTCTTCGAACAGTGATGCTGGCAACCCAGTGACAATTCAGGAGAGACACACTGAGGGTGGTCCTGCTGACTTAGACAGCCGGAATGAAGATGCAGGGACAAAGAGGAGTGCGGAAAATATATGATCTTTTTTGAGTAATATCTTTGTGATCTTGATTTGGCAGTTTTTACTTAGGAAGTATACTGTGTGCTTTTATATAACCATTTTGTTATTTGAATCTTGAAAAACTAGTTTTCTTATATTCCTATAGTCTTGGTTTTTTAAAGGTCTTTGCATACACCTTTATGATAGTTTAAGATGGACTATTTATAGTACTTTGAATTTAATGAACTTATATGTCATTTCACATTGTATGCCAGAAAATAGGTTGTCGTTATTAAATTCAGTAGTTTAATTCTTAATAGTTAGGATTAGAAATTACTGATTGGAAAGACAACTATACATTGTGAAAAGAAACCCTGTTATGTAGAATTGACACTGCTTATTTTCTATACTCATACCTTGCATAGTCAGCTTTGTAATCCATTTGTGTTTACTTATTGTTTTAGTTCTTCCAGGAATGGCTAGAGCTGGCCTATAACTTTCTTTCAGAGTTGATAATCTGTGTGTTTTGATTTGTTTATATTTTACATTTCTGTAGTTTTATTTTTAGAATTTATTGAGATGTGTGGTTATCTTTCTTCTCTCTGTATTCTTTATGAATTTTTAAAGAACTCTGTACTTTCCATACAGCTTTCATTTGTATATTCTGTATAGCCTACTTTACACATCACAATGTATGTCCCCGTGTGTTTAGACTGAACTGATGCGTGTGTAAGTAAATAAAGCCTGAGCTGTGGACTCGCCTGCGCATTTGTACTCTCTCAGTTTCCATTTATTTAACAGTCAGGTTTGGGGCCCTGGAAAACTCAATAAAGGTCATTTATAGTCCTGGTAAATTTGGCACACTTTGGCTTAGCTGTTTTTCATCAACAAAAGAGAAAACATTTTAATTAAAAGTATATATTAAAGTCTTGCTTACTCAAAAATAACGTAGTTCTGCTGCCTTTTCTCTGGTGCAGAACATTCATCTTTAGACTGTTTTGCACATGGAACTATTTAAGAAAATTCTCCCATGAGCATTGGTTATAAGTATTCATCAGGTATTAACAGGTATAAGAATCCTAAGCTACTTTAAAATAGGTTTTGTGTTTTGGCTTTGGTAAAAATTGATATTTTTTATGAAGGATGCTGTAAATACTCAGATATTTTAAACTCTTTTTTTTTTTTTTGGTCTATACATTAACTTGTGTTTATATTTTTATATTCGTGTTTCCAGTTGTGTAATGTACCACAATTTAAAAGTTTGGAATCTTCAGACATTGTAGCTAATGTTTTTATTTTGATTCATTTTTTTCCAAGCCAGAATATTTTTAAGTGTTTTTGGGAAAAGAAGGCCATTAGGTGGAAAAGGATGGGAGAAGAAAAATTCCAGTTTGTCTGTTACATACACGTGTCACACATTATAGAATGCGTACATCGCTCTGTTCAAATGCTTTTTTCAAACGGAAGGAAGGAAGAGAATTTGTTCACCTAATTTGTTTTCTTTTGAAATGCAGCCCCCCCCCCCGGAAGTGGTACAGGTACATAATAACAGTGTTCTTCCTTTTCTCTTCTTGTAGGGCGCTGGCGATCTAGAAGACTCATTGGTAGCCTTATAACCTTCTAAAATGCTTTTGATTCTGAAAATTGGGGGAAAACTATTAATCACATTTTCTTCAATACAAGGGGAAATATTCTTGTGAATTCACACTGTTTTTGTGATATGAGCAGAAACCATTAGCATTTCCCACCATTGGCTCCCATTTGTGTTCCCAGTAATTGCCACTCTTAGCATTGCCTGGACTCTACAGTATTTTTTGCCAACCTCAGGCATCTGGTTACAGCTGTATTGAATTTTTGGCCGTAGAAAAACTAAATGGCCTACAAATCAACAAATGTGCCTGAGGTGCATGGGAATATAGCTAGCTATCCTCTGAAGATGCATTATGGGTTTGTATGGGTTTTTTTAAGCAACACAAAACACAGCACAGACGCATGTAAGAGTAAGGACTTGAGAAAAGTTCCAGCTCTTCAGTTCACTAAGGTGGAAGCCTTGTTAGTTCTGTGGCCTGGAATTTCATGTGAGCAATTTACTATAGAATATGTATTTATTATTAATTACTATTTAATTTTTTTCCAATTTACTTGTATTACTAAATTGGGTTCTCCAATAATGTTGACATTGTAACACTGCCTTGCTTCACGATCCGGTGTCCGGCAATACTATATACCCTTAAACCTTGAGCCTGTCTGCTGCGTCCTTCAGCTCTCCTAGAAGAGCTCGGAAAACCAAATGGATTAATTTATGGCTATTTATAATTTGCTTTGTCATCTTACTGGCTTTGAAGTATTTTAATTGATGAGATTTTCCTTTATAATGTAAATTGTGATCTTTTTGTTTTACATGTGGGTTTCTATAATTTTAATTTTTTTCAGCTTTTAAGATACAAGTTTTATGTAATTTGGTATAATTTTTAACTGTTTATGTTATTTTAAAAGCTCAGAATATCACATCAAAATAGTATAAATACATTTTAAATTATCTATTTTAGATCTAAGGAAATACAGAGATATTTTCATGGGTTCAGTAACCTTTCATTTTATAACATTGGGCACGGTACAGAGTGGCTGTCACATAGGTACTTAAATTATTTAGTTCTATTTTTACAATAACTTTGAATTTTTTAAGTTTTGCATGTATTGAATTTAGTGCTGAACATGAAGAGTAAAATATTTATCAAAAAGAAGTTACTGGAGTTTGGAGAAGTAATGAATGTATCCATTTGTACATGGTTTACATGTTGTGGATGCTTTGTAAACATTTTCCCATATGTTTTAATTGTTTTTCAGCAGGTTGTAATACCCTTGTGTGTAGTTAAAACAGGAGTCATTATCTGGTCCTATGTGAAATGGAATTTATGGTATTTTCTGTATCATTTTCCTGAGGCTGTTTCTGGGGAGCCACACATTTGAATGCAGACAGCTTTCCTGGTCACTTGATTTCTTGTGCACCTGATTTTTGCTCTAAAAGGAATTACTGCCACAATATATTTTATTTATTCTTTAGATTTTAGTCTTGTAAGTTAAAGTGCTTCACATGATGGTGTTAAAAGCTACTTGTCCCTTTACTGGGGTTTGGGGGTTGTTAAAAGGTGGAGAATGATGAATGCAAATGGGTCATTGTTAACCTGTCCCCTGACGAGAACTGTACTGATAGTCCCTTTCCAGGATGGTGTTCTGATGTTTCCTACAGTGCGGTTAGCATAACCAACCTGTTACCTGAATAAAGAATCGATTTTAAAGCGGTGTGACATTACTCTTTGGTGTGATTTTCAAGAATAAAAACGCAAGATTGGTTGTGGTTTAAACACGTATCATTGGCATACTTGTGGAAACTGATATGATCATAGATGAATCCTAGCTCTAAAAGAGGCTGGGTCAGCCAGACCACATAGGACGCTGCTAGTTAACCTCCCCTCTGCTCTAGAACCTCCTGTTAATGCTACTTGAGAAAACACCTCTTGAGTGGTTAGTGGACGTTGAAGTAGCAATACTATGTTTATAACCTAGAAAGAGAAACCCATAGTTAATGATGCTTCACTCCTGTGACCTTCGCTGTCCAATTACTTGTAAAATTTGAACTCATGACCCATTTTTAATCTTAAATTTTAAATATCCCAAAGAACTTTTTGCTTTTGTGGATTATATTGCTATCTGTATAGGAATTTAAAACAGGCATTTTTGTCTGTAACTTTAAAACACCACGCTATCAGAGATAGCATCAGTTTATGAAAAATAATTTCTTAAATATAAACAACAATAAACACAAAGCATGGCCCCAGTTTCACTTTCCAGCAGGGGCTGCATTTGACTGTTGTTTTTTTTTTTTAATGCCTTGTTTGTTTTGTGCACCACCACTTGGTGGCTTGTTTGCTGAAGTCAGCCTCACACAGACCTGGCAAGGAAGGAACATGTTAGGTTTAGAGCCTTTCCTGTGAGAAGACTGTGCGTGTGGAGCCCTTTGGGTCTGTCCTTCATTTTGATCAGATTTCTACCTATGCATGTTGGTCATTTGGAGAATACTAGTTCACTGAATTGCATAATTCAATGCTGACATTTGTATTATGGTTAAAATTTATTTGTTAATCAAACTGATTTTTAAAATCAATTGGGAAGCTATCAAGCTTTGGTGATGGAGATTTTTTAGAATTTTAATTTTCTTTTGAAAGGTGAAACTTATCCTTGGCAACAAATACTGCCAGTTGTCCTTAGGTGACACACTCGCTTCATGTATTATGGAGGAGGTGTCTCCTGGACAGTCATTCTTTTACACTAACCACGGCGTTCTCATGAGAAGTAGCCAGCTAACTCAATCCACAGCTCCAATAATGGTGCCTTAGAGCAGATCTGACTATTCCATCACACAAGCTTTTAAAGAGCTGGACACTTAGGGGTAGACGTTGTTCTGTTCTGAGGTGATTTTGCTGTGTAGCCTAGATTGACCTCAGATTTAGGATGTCGTCCCACCCCCCCATCCCCCATGCCCTACACCGGGATTACAGATGTGTGCCACTGTAGTGGTCATTGGGTGGAAAATGCGTAAATCTTACTCTAAATAATACTTGTTTTATTGTCTTTGTCTTACATAGTTCTTGTTTGGCTATCTCAGGACAGCCCAGGCTGGCTTCAAACCTGTAATCTTTTTGCCTCGGCCTCTGAAGTATTTTGAGATTACAGGCATAAGCGACATGCTGTAATGTGAAGATAATGCTAGTTAAAGAAAAGGTTATCTGGTAAGATTTTGGCGGAGGCAGCTAAACAGTGTTCAGTGAAAATTACATTGTAATCTTTACACAAACTAGGTGTGCAGAAAATCCATTGTAAGAAGTAGTCCAGTGTATAGAGATGGTTAGTATTAAAAGTTAAATGCTTCTGGTCCCATCCTGTCCCATCCTGCCCCCATTCAACTCTGGGAGTTTTTCTTTGAGCCCAAAAGCAAGACTGGGTAAGTGTTTTGGTTTATTTATTTATTTGCTTTTGTTCTGCTGGGAGTTGAACTGGGTCTTTCTTCAATGTAACAAGAAAGAGCCACTTAGTTACTCCTTCAGCCTAGGCTCCGGTTTGATGAGTTACGTCATTGTGCAATAGAAATAAAGCTCAAGCTCTCCCCAGTGTGTGATAACACCCAAAATAAATGGTGCCTAGGTACCATTCTCAACTCCAGAGCACTTCTGCTTTTTCCTGTTTGAGTCTCAGGATGTAGCCCTGGCTGGCCTTCAACTCAGGAAATTGCCTTCTGCCTCCTGAAAGTTGGAATTAAAGGAGAATAAGGAACTGTTAACTTTTAGAAGATAGAAATTAGGAAGTCAGTTGGCATCCAGAGTTATAAGTTGGCCGATGAACCTATATGGTTACTCACAAGAAATGACACCAGGAGAAAGCTCTTGCCTACATTGTGGGCAGTGTTGCCTGGTATTGTGATCTACTTTACATGGAAAGTGGGAAAAGAAAAGTGGGAGTCTTGAAAGTGAAGATTAAAAGCTGTCACTGCTGCGCTTGGCAGCGGGCGCACACTAATGTTCAGGGGCTGGAACCAAAGAGAATTAGAGGTTTGAGTCCAGCTTGAGCTACATAGTTGAGACTGTTTCAAACAGGAACCGATCTCCTTCCCCACAGATCCACCAACCATGTTTTGTTTGGGTATATTATGGGGAGGAAATTGTGTTTCCTAGCCTTACTTAGGCTTAAACTTAACCTGCTCCCAATTCTTCTATATCTCCCTCTTCTAGAAAGTGAATATGAGTGATTAAGTTGCACTAAAAACAGACATACTGCCTAGTTTTGTGACTGCAGCATAATATTTAGTGCTTTGCCCAGTCAAATACTACAAATAAGATGACTGGGTCCTTAAGTGTTTGCATCACCGAGTTGGTGGTTCCAAGCATGCTAGAGATGAGCAGATGGGTACCACGGGCCAGAGTGTCTCCATCCCTGCCATCCTCATCAGTTGTCAGTATTGCCCTTGTGTTTTGCCAGTGAGACAAGCAATTCTCTAGTACCTATACAATTCAGATTTCCCATTACATGTTAAAAAAAAAAAAAATGTGTATTGACTTCTCTGAAGTCAGTTCTCACATTCTTCACACCATTGATCTTTTGAGTGTCTCTTTTCCATTTGCCTTTTTAACATGGTTGCTAACACCATGGTTACTCAGAGCATGGTTGCTAACACCGTTCTGTGTGCTCACACTCTCCCAGTCTGTTTTTCATCTCCTGTTAACTTTGCATATTGGGCCTCTCACTATTTAACCTTTTCCTTTATGGAATCATCCCACATATAATCCCTAATGTTTAAGTATTTTTAATCATTTGGTTGGCTTTCTGTTTTTGAGGCATGGTTTTACTTTGAACTCAGCTTTGTAGCCCAGCCTGGCCTCAAGCTCGTTATAGTTTTAGCTGAGTTGTTGACTGCCCAGCTCCTGAGTATCTCTCTAGCTTTCAGAGATACAGTCTGTGATGCCAGTGGCTGTACTCACTGTTGACTGGGCTCACATTGCCCAGCCTCACCATGCGTCTCCGGTACTCTGGTGAGTCTTGGATGCCATAGTGGGAAAGTGGGAGAGCGTCTTAGATTGCAGAAGAAATCTTGACAGCAGACAGGAAGATGCCCTACTCTTACCATTTTAAGAGTTTTTTTTTTCTTTTTCTTTCTCTCCACGTGCATCTCTCGATTTTTTTTTTTTTAATCCATAGTACTAGTAATTTTTTTCACAGAGCTGGTGTATCAGCGCCATGCCTCTTGTCAAATACTAATGACCCAATTGCATGTGGTCCATTTCTACTATCTACCTATAATCTGTTGCCTTTTGTGTAAACTCTTACAAAGACCACACTGTTGGTTACTGTAGCCTCAGGCGCCCCTTTCTAGACAGCATGCACTGTCTTTATTTTATTTGAATTTGGTTCTTTTTAGTGAGAGTGGAATTAAGCTGTACTCTCTTAATAGGTCCATTCTGGACTCTGAAGTGGGTAACTCCTTATGGTGATGACTTCGGTATATATGCTATGTGTGTGTATGGAGGGGGTGCATGCCAACAGTAGGCTCTCATTTTACCATGTGTGTCCCAGGGATCAAACTCATGTTGTCAGTCTTAACGGCAAGCTCTTTGACCCGCTGAGCCATCTTGCTAGCCCCTCAGTTGTGAACTTTTGAACTATATAATTCATTGTACTGCTCACTCAAGTCTGTCTGCCACATGGACCCTTTTCCTTACGCAGATTCAGCAATACAGGAAAACTCAGTCTTAATAATTATTCAAAGTTTGCATATTTATCATGGTTTTGTATTTTGACTTTTTTGTAAGTCCCATATATTGAATTCCCACCCCTTAATTGTCTTCAGGTCAAGTGTCCCGCCCTAATGTCAGCTGACTGTCTCTAGACCTTTCCTAATTCAAGGCACATGTTACCAAGGAAGAATAACCGCGTAGCATGCTCTGTCCCTGTTCAGACTTTGAGTAGCTTGATAGAAAGGAGGAAGGGCTGGGCGGAAGCAGTTCTGAATGCTGCGCTTTTCCAAACACGTCTAGGGCTGGGGAGCTGAAAGAAACATGTCATTAAGTGGTTATGACACACTGCTTTGTAAGTATTCTGCAGTCTCTGAATTTGGAAGCATCACCTGTCGGTAGCATTGTAACTGCCTTTAGCAAAGCTGTCATGGTGTAGTGGCACTGTGCCTGCTTGGTCAGTCTTGTTCTTATTTCAGTTCGTCACTGAGTGCTGTATACTGTTTGGACTACAGTCAAGCGCCGTTTAAATTACTTCTGAACTGATTTAGTATATAAGTGAAAGTCTATGCCTTAGAAACCACTTACAATATATGAAGTGAATTTTAGTAAAGCCTCGTTCTGTGGTTGAATTGTCATTTTTCTTTATGACACAACAACAAAAGAGTGTGTGCAGTCTCAGCTTTCAAGGATGATGTGTACAGCCTGCAGCTGTGCCACGTAGACTAAGTACAGAAGCGGAGCAGGTGAACCGGAGAAGACTGGTTATTTCTGTGGAGACAGGAACTTGCTGTGTATCGTTAGCCTGTGCCTCAGCCTCCAGTGTTGTGGGATTACAGGCATATGCCACCTGCCCAGCTAGGAAAGACATCACATTAGCACGGGAGGTTGGGTAGCAGTTATAAAGTGAGTGAGTATTGCGTTCTGTATTTTTTTTTTTTTCAGTTCAAACTCATTTACCTTTTATAAAAGTTTAAGTTGCTGTTGCTTGGTTTTATCCTGAAGGGACAGCGTGTTCAAATAAAATGTTGCCAGGTATCTTATCTGTTCAGTCAAGTACCAGTAAGCCCTTGGGAAGCTCATCAGTAAGAGTTTGTACTTTGTTGATCCCCAGTTCCTTTGGGGCGGAGAGTCCAAGTTCATTTAAAGTTGACTCAATTTTCTGGCCATGTACTGGGATTTTTTTTTTAAATAAGTACTTGAATGAAAACAAAGTACAGAAACAAAATCAATTAAATGGTTCTGAATTGTCTTCCAGTAGTGCTTTCAGTTTATTCAAGTGTAGTATACAAGAGTGCCCATTTTCTCATTTTGCATATTGCCAGTTTGATGAATGAATATCAAATGGTATTTTTGTGGTTTGTCTCAATTATACGATTATATACTATGTGAACTTTTAATCTCATTTGTCCAAGTATATCTTTTATTAAAGTTTGCCTATATAGTCTATTAATGTTCATTTTCTTTCCATTTAGGAGGTTAACCTTAGTCTTAGCACAGTCATGAATTATTCCCCCACCTCACTGTGATGCTGCTTAGGGTCTGTGGGGGCAGGCTGGTGAGGGGCAGGACTACAAGAGGTTACATGTTCGTTTAGGAACAACTGAATTCCTAAGAAAAGCAGAATGTTGCAGCATCCTCTAGATCGTCTGTCACACTGGTTTTTCTTCTGCTGGGGTAGCTTTCCCTCGCGCAGAGGAAGCGCTTTGAGCCCTGATGGGAGCAGAACTTGAGAGAGCTGAGAGGCTCAGTGCTGAGCAGACCCTGAGGTTCTATTCAAACTCGAACTGGGTGATGCTTTTTGGGTTTCGCTCTGAAGGTTTTAAAGTAGTTTACATAGACTGCAAAGATCTTACATGTTAAACTTGATGAACTTTAAGGAGTCATTTATATGCAAAAATTTTAGAATGTTATCATTTTCTTCAACAGTTTTACCAACCTTCAATTGCATACAGTGACAATGTTTTCCTATTATGAGTAAGTAGATGCAATTTTTCCTTTATGACTACTGTCCTTCTTAGTAAAGCTAGGCTCAGACATTTAACTCAGCTGCATGTAAGGCTCAGAATGTAATAGAGCATCTCCCTGTAACTCTTCCCGCATCCCCTGGTTCCAGCTGTTGCAGAAGCCAGTCTTGTCCCTTGGTTTATATTTACTGTTGCATTTGGTTGTGTTTTACAGTCATTCCATGTCACTCTACTGTAATGGTGATATGTCATCTTGAATATCAGCTTTAGTATGTTCTTGTCTGTGCCCCTCATTTGATTATTACCCAAAGAAAAAAGTAGAATGTGTTTCCTGCTCAGGATGAGCTGTGGATAGTGTGGGCAGTAGTAGTTCCCTGGTTGTTGTGGTTTTAAATGCATAGAATGCATAGGGATGAGATCCCTCTCAGAAAGATGCTACATCTTTCTAGTTACAGGAGTGTTCATAATTCCCCACTACAGTTTCAGTTTCCTTTAAACGGGTACTTTCTTAAGTTAATTCCTTTTTTCGTGTTTCTTAGTGCTGTTCTGAATGAACTCTTCCCCCTTTCCCCAACATAGGGTTTAGCCATAGTCACTTAAAGCAAAAATGGTCTCAATATCTATCGTTTCCACCAGATGGCAGACTTGAGCACGTCTATTTGTAAACCCAGCTGAGAACTCTGGTGACAAAGCAAAGGCTGAGCGACCTACCAAGAGCCCGGAAGTACATAGAAGAACAAAAGTTTTGTTTTTATAAACTTGAAAGAAAAAAATGAGTCGAGCATTCCACCAGTGCAGGATCTGTTCTGCTCTGAGCTTTAATCTTCTAGCCTGTCAGCGGAGGCGGAGGCAAGCTCCCACCATGCCGTGCAAACCTTGCCTTTCCATGTTCATTCAATAAACGCCTTTGGCTCCTTGGTAGCATTTGTGGTTTTATTCCAGGGACTACAGAGGTAAGAGCTTCAACCTGTTACTACCATTCTGCTGCCCCACCCCGCCTACCATTCAGACTGGTGGGAGCGCATCCTGAGGCTGCTTTGGTTATTTTGTTTGTTTGTTTTGTCTCTTTAATCATTCCCAGGACTCTCATGAGAGGAGGTACGAGGTTTGTGCTTGGGAACAAACCTCTTCAGTAATACAAGTTGCTTCCAAGACCTGTATTGAGGAATGCGGGAAATAGAGTTTGTTCCCGCTGGCAAGTTAGTTGCGGGTAGGTACACCTGCAGGCGGCCTGAAAAGGTTCTTTGAGCTAACACATCACCCGGAAGACCTGTCTCTTGTTTATTACTGCATCAGGGTCACACCCAGGACTTTCCGCGTGCCGGGCACGCACTCAGCACACCCACACTCCTCTCGTACTGGCGTCACAACCCCACAGATGAGTCAGCGTGTCTTACAGTTAGGGAATGGGAAACCACGGAGTCCCCAGCATCATCACCCCTTCTCAGAGATGGGATTCTCACTCAGAAGAACAAGAAAGTCTGGCAAGAGAAAGCAGCCACACTGCACATTCGGTGTCTGGGCCAAGGTTAATGCTGTCGCTTTAGGGACTGTGGTGGAGCAAACTCTGAGGGTGGTCATCTCTCAGGAAAAACCATTGAAAGGTTCCTGAAGGTTTGGGATGAGTTGGTTGTATAAAATAACTTGGAAAGGAATTCCTTTGGCAGCAGGGGGGTGGTGAGTGGGGGACACTTGTGATTGACTAAGGCTATCAAGGCACAAACAACAGTAAAGCTGTGAGTGTCATGCAATGCCTCTTTCTGTACGTATGCAATTTATCAATTAAAAACTTAAGGCTCAACAACATGGATGACAGTTAAAGATGCTTGTCCCCAATCCCGATGGTCGTTTTGGACCCCTGGGACCCACGTGGTAGAAGAGAGGTGATTTCCACAGGTTGTCCTCTGACCTCCAGTACCTTCTGGGATGCACATGTACACAAGAATACCCAGCACATAGTGCATTTCAAACACTGCTTTATTCAACTGGAACACACCTTTAGTCCCAGCACTTGGCAGCCAGAGGCTGGCAGATCTATGAGTTCAAGGCCAGCCTGGTCAACAGAGTGAGTTCCAGAATAGGCAAGACTCCACACAGAAAACCTGTCTTGAAACACGCACACACACATACCACCAGCACCACCACCACCTGCTCTTCTAGTGGTCCAGGGTTGTATTCCCAGTACCCACGTAGTGGCTTACAACCAACTGGAACTCCAGTCCCAGAGGATCTGATGTTCTTCTATGCTCGTTCCTTAGTCTTCCATGGGTACCACCTGGCTTTATGTATATGGTGCCCAGATTTACATGCAGAGTACTCATAAAATGAAAGACAAAATTATTAAGGTGTAAGTAGTGAGAACTGGGCCCTGCTCTGACTCCTTGCCTGGCGTGTTAACGGATAGCTCTCCACATCTTGGGAGCTATTAACTTGGGTTTCTAGTTATTTTGAGTGAAAATTTTAACCACTTGTCATTTTTCCCTGTATTGTCTGCTTATTGCCTTTGTTCCTTTGTCTACCTTTCTGTGTTGATCTGTAAAGCAGATTTCTACACTCTGACATGTCACATGTCAGAGACGTCACAACAAATGTCTTCCTCTAGGTGTGTGTGTGCTTTTCCTTTTTTATTTTTTTAGATTTACTTACCATGATTTTATGTACATGAGTACTCTGTCTTCAGACACACCAGAAGAGAGCAACTGATCCCATTACAGATGGTTAGGATGACTGGGAATTTAGTCAGGACTTCTGGAAGAACATGGAGTGCTCTTAACCGCTGAGCCATCTCTACAGACCTTCCATCTTATTTCTAAAGAAGAACATACCTGCCACCGCCCCCTCCAGGCTATAGGAATTATACTTGCATTGTGTTTAGGAAAGCTTTTCAATTCTGGACTATTTTTGTGTGGTTTTAAAACAAATATATTTTTTAAACTTTTAAAGTTGATGTACATAGAAATTAGTTTGTTTTAAGGAATAAGGTGAGCTTCATAGCTTCATTATTTTTTTTTTAAGATTTATTTATTTATTATATGTAAGCATACTGTAGCTGTCTTCAGACACACCAGAAGAGGGAGTCATATCTCGTGGATGGTTGTGAGCCACCATGTGGTTGCTGGGATTTGAACTCAGGACCTTCGGAAGAGCAGTCGGGTGCTCTTACCCGCTGAGCCATCTCACCAGCCCCATTATTTTTTCTAAATAGCCAGTGGTCCAACATTACTTACTGCTTCTCTGTACTTTGTATTCTCCTTTATATATATGTATATGCACATATACATACAATCATGATTCCAAATATTCCTACCTTTTGTCTCAGTCCCAACTCTTTATTTTTGTGTAGTGTCTGTTTCAAAATACAGTAGGACTAGCCTCAATTACCCCACAAAATGTCAACCCTCTTGACACACATTGCCAAATTACTTTGTAGATTTCATTTATCTAGTTACATTGTACCTTTATCTGAAGAAACTTTAGAAAACAAAATGTGTTCTTAATGTGATTGAGAAATGTTATTTTTTCTGTAGTATAATAAACCATTCTGTGTGAGGTGTCCATTTAAACCATCTCTTACAAGTTTTATGCTGACATTTAATGTTTGAGTGGGTAGGATGACGTTCCACAATATGCCCATCTACGTAAGATCTACCAGCGTACACTTTTCATGTTAAAGGTAAGTGCTTTGGTTGCTTGCTTGTTGCAAACATATCCCACAAATTGTGTTTTGCTCTTAGTGACTATGCCTTGGTGTAGTAAACTGAAAGGTGTTACTTTAGTGGGCCAAGCAGTGAGCTCATGATTAGTTTTATTGTTAAAAGCTCTCTCCAGGTCAGAGCCCAGCTAATTATTCCAGTTCCCACACATGCTCAAGGGCTGTACTGTGTGTAATCTCAGCCACAGTGTAGGAAGGATGAACACGGATTGTTCCTATGGTGTGTTTATTATGTGACAGATAACAGTTATCAAGACATGAAAAGGGTCGGGCGTGGTGGCGCACGCCTTTAGTCCCAGCACTCAGGAGACAGAGGCAGGCGGATTTCTGAGTTTGGGGCCAGCCTGGTCTACAAAGTGAGTTCCAAGACAGCCAGGGCTATACAGAGAAACCCTGTCTCGAAAAAACAACAACAAAAACAAAAACCAACCAAACAAAAAAGACATGAAAAGGGACTTTTTCCATTAGCCACCTCTGAATGCAAGGCCAGCCTGACTGTCTGCTATAGTGACTTCCAAGCTAGCCAGGAATACATAGTGGGACTTGGTCAAAACAAACAGCACACAACTGCTTCGTTACAGAAGTTTCATGTATAATTAATAACAAGAAAAACCATTGCAGTGTATGAGGAGGGGTTGACATTATGTGTTTTCATGACTGCATTAAACAAGAACACTAAGTTGCTCTACAGAAAACCCTGTAGTGTTGGGCACCCAGACAACAGGAAGCAATGGGTGCTGCACCTGGGTTCAACCCCAGAACCCAGGCAGAGTGGAAGGAGACATCCAACTGCACAGTGTCCACTGAATGTCTCTTGTGAACCACACCCCTGCACACACACAATTGTTTTTAATGAACAATAGTGTCTAATCAAGGCTTTCAAGTGTGGCTGATCATCTCATTCTGTGAGGCCTCGGGAATCTAAGGCCAGCCTTTCGGCAGTTCCCAGGGACTTGCAAATGTGTTCTACACTTGTCAATGATTAAACTACTGTTTAGTGCAAGGATTAAAGACTGTTTGCCCGTAGTACAACACTTGAACTTGCAGTGCTCAGCATCCTGCTCCCCCACCTTCTGGAAGTGCTTACAAGAACATTAAACCATATTCTCTTCTGAAATCGATCAAAGCTGAGCGCACATACAGAGCTTAGTCATACACAAGGGCAGTCTGGAGTCAACCTGAGATAAAATGAGGTTGCCTGCCTCCAGAGCTGCCTCCGTGGATCTATGGGAAGACACCTTCAAACAAAAAGCACAGCCAGTTTCTCCTTATAATGTTCAAGATCATTTTTATACCTAGCTAAAGAAAGAACATGTTATGCTTCAACCATTGTAAAACACTTAACACTACCCATTTCTTTAATAATTGGCTCAGTGGCAATGGGTCTGCATTATTGTAGGACCACAATTGTCCATCTCAAAAACTCATCAAAATCCCCAGGTGGAATTCTCTTCCATTGGCCATTGGTTTCCCACAGTTCCTCCCAAACCCCCAAGCACTGGTCTGTTTTCTGCTTCTGTGACCATAGGTTCCTTCTCTAAGTGGAACCACACAATATTTGACTTGGATGTGGTTATTTTCTCACTCAGCATAATGTCCCCAAACGCCTATCCATCCTGTAGTATGTATCAGACTTTGTTTCCCCTTTCAGGGGATAATTTCTGTGTGTTCATTTCACATTGCCCATCTCTCTGGGTCTTCACCACCCTTTGTAGTTTTGTGAATAGTATTACTGTAGGCAGTTGGTACTCCACAAGCATCTTACAGTGCTTGGACCCTGCCTCTTCTCCCTAGTCTTCTTCATGTACTGTTACTGAAGATGAGTCAGCCACCCAGTATAAAGATAATTTTTACACACACACCCCTCATCCTGATCTCCTTTAGTGAACTTTACGCTTTCTTCCTGGACTTTGTCCAGCCATGATTATTTATAAACCATTCAAAGCTCATTAACAAAGCACAGTGCTCAGCAAGCCGCCTTTCTACGTCTGTCCCTGCTGGAAAGCACCGCAAAGAGCTGCGCAGGATAGACATGGATGAGGACAAAGGCAAGAGAGACTCCATCCAAATGAGTTTGAAGGGATGTCGGACCAATAACGGGTTTGTCCAAAATGAAGACATTCCGGAGCAGGACCCAGACCCAGGCTCCAGGGACACCCCACAGCCCAACGTCGTGAGTATACCTGCTCCAGAGGAGCCTCACCTAAAGGCGGTGCGGCCCTATGCAGGGATGCCCAAGGAGGTGCTCTTCCAGTTCTCCGGCCAGGCTCGCTACCGGGTGCCCCGGGAGATCCTCTTCTGGCTCACCGTGGTTTCCGTGTTCCTGCTCATTGGAGCCACCATAGCCATCATCATCATCTCTCCAAAATGCCTTGACTGGTGGCAGGCAGGTCCCATATACCAAATCTACCCGAGGTCTTTTAAGGACAGTGACAAGGATGGGAATGGAGACCTGAAAGGTGCGTACTCGCCGCTCAGGACCAACTAGTGGAGGGTGGTTTGTGGCCCCATTCTGTGCCTGGTTTGTGTGGTAGGTGGCTGGCACCCATTTCCCTGGGAGTTAATTCAAGCCCTGCGCAGCAGAAGCCTGCAAGCCTTTCTCTTGGTGCAAGGCTATTTGCTGAAGGCTTTAGAGCCAAGGGGTTGTTTAATCTCTTGCCCACTAAACCCATGCACATGTTCATTCACTCATCAATCCTAAAAGTTTGTAACTCCATGTTTCATTTGAGACTGGCTCTCCGGGCACAGGTGCAGCTTGTAGTCTAGCTGAGAGTTTATTAATAAATACTTTGTGTTATATAAATGTGATGTCTGTAGAAGGGATAGACTCTTCAAGTTTCAATCCTGAGAGATGAGAGGAGGGTAGAACCAACAGTGTGTTAGTTGTTGCCTAATAAGGGATTTTCCACAGCAATAGCCATATTAGTAGAACAGAACCAAAATTTTGTATTTTTAAAATTAAACTAAAAGTTCTATATGTAATTTCTTATCCTTACAATTGAATGCTCCATCAGTCATATTAAGATTGAAACTGCTAAACAGTGGGTATAAACTGTTTTGGCTGAGTCACCATAGTTTAGGACAGAATAGAGCTGGTTGCTATCCCTCTGCTTGTAATACTTACTCTTGGGAGGCTGAGGAAGGAAGATTGTCATGAGTTCCAGGACAACCTGGACTAAACACACGCACACACACATGTACACGAGGGGGGGAGGGAGGGAGGGAGAGAGAGAGAGAGAATATTTAAAAAGGGAATACAGTAAGAAGAGATAAACTAGGAAGGAAATTCTTCTCTTGCAATGATTGAAGAAGAAACCAAGATGGTGTGGTAGCGTGGGTGCATGAGCACACCCCGACCTCCTTAGTGAATGGCTTCTTTTTGTACTCTGTCCGGGTTGTTTCCCTCTCTGACTTTTTCCTCCTCACTTTCAGTGCTGTGCAGGTGGATCCCAGGGCTTTGCCTACCACCGGTCTGTTTCAACAGCCTTCCCACTCTTTAAAAAATAATGCCTCCATCCTCACTAGTTGGAGAATAGTCCGTCTGTCCCCAGAAGCACAGCTCAGAGCTACCACCTCGATTAGGCTTCATCTTCTGCCTTAATCACGGTCCCTCACTACTTTGGATGGTTATGGCCTCCTGTGAGCTCCTGTTGCCTCTCTTACTCAGCAAGTGTTGGTGAAGTTGGGTTTTGACAACCCAGAGCCAGGGACACACTTCTACCTCCTGGTCCTGCCTCTCTAGCCCGCTCCTCGGTGTCTCCCAAGTTCCCACAATTATGCAGTTTCTAGACAGCGCTGTATGTTCAGTTTTGCTTTTTCATTGGGGAGCAGTTGCTTCCTGTTTTCCAGGAGGTTCTGCTCCTCGTGCTCAAGGGTTCTGTTGTTCAGAGGAAATCACCCAGGTTTGGTCTTACTGTTGCCTCCTGTCTCTCCAAAGGTGGGACCGGGATCACTCAGTCCCTTGGTAGTGTGTCATCCCGGCCCCCGACCCCGGCTGCCCCACCCCCCAGCTACCCCAGTCTTCTTCCTCACTTCCTTGTGCTAGAGCATCCACTCTGCCCCAGGGTCCCCTGCGTGCTCAGCCCTGTGCTTGCTTCTGGTTTAAGTAGAAATATTTCTGTCGCCAGCTGTTGCTCAGGAATGTTACAGTCAACTGTAAAGACAAAACAAATGAGCAGCCTGCCCTGCTACAGCAGAACGGCCTAGATCCCTTGATACCAGAGCTGTTAGTTGAAGTCTGGGCCTGGGCAACCCTAACAGCCAAGCTCAGCAACCATTCTCAACAGGCCAGTTAGGTCCTCCTGACGTGAAATGTAGGCTGGAATAAAAGGCAAAAAAAAAAAAAAAAAAAAAAGCATAGCAAAGCAATCCTGGCCAAGGTGTGGCCATCTTTAGTTGATGCATCACTGTCCAGCCAGCCCCAGTCATCCTAGGGCTCTAACGAGGTGCTCAGAGCTGTGAGAAATTTCTTTCAGGAAATGAGCTCCTCCTCTGGCTGGCACCGGGCTTCAAGCTTTTCCTTCTCCCGACAGGAGATTCTGGAGGAAAATTCTAACTCCTGAAGGACATTTGTTTCAGTAATCTGATAACCAAAGAGTGTCTCTAGAATGTCTTCACTTCTGCCAGGAAGGTGCTGCCAGGGTCAGGTGACTTTGTGCTTTGGTCTTCTTGACGTCCTGCTTGCTTAGGTGTGGCATGCTTTAGGTAGGCTGGTGGAAACACAGAGAAGAATACTGCCTTGAGGCTTCCAATCTGCATTTAGGACCATGATCTAGAAGCCACAGCAGCTGTTGTCCTACAGGGTTCTACATACAGGGCCTAACTTCCATAGGTCCCTCTGGCACACCTAGAATCTCTGTTGTAGCCTTTCCACGTAGGTGAATGAGAACCACTTGCTGTAAAGACAGCCTGAGAGAACATGGAGCCTGGTAGATCCTGTCACATACCTACCCTCTCCCTCACCGTCACAGCTGTGCCGGATTCCTCTGTTCCAGATAATAGCTCGGTTACTGATTTGCTTCCCGCGCTGAGGCCCACTTACCCTGTGACACTCCAGCCCACAACTTTGCTCATCAGCTCCTGTGCCCCAGACGGCCAGAGCTAACACACAGGTCCATGAGGTAGCTTGCACAGCCAGCTCTTCTCCAGGCATCAACCCATCCCGACCTCTTTCTATTTCTGTAGTCGCGCTGTGTGAGGTTAGTTGTTTTCCAAGGTGGTGTTGATTTTAATAATAGATTTTGTTTATTGCAATGTTTCTTTTCTGTATCAATAGATCAATGTAAGACACTATTGACGTGTATTAAATTCTTTCTCTTTGTACCAGGGGTTAAAAAATCTGGTATGTGCCCTCCCCTCCAGCACATCCAACCCAGAGGAGACGCGTTGCAACTGCTCAGTAGCCACATGTGGCAAGCTGCCTTGGGAGGGGCCGGTACTTTTCAAACATTAATCCTAGTCCCAACACTTGGGGAGGCACAAGCAGGTGGCTGTCTGTGAGTTCAAGGCCAGCCTGATGCAGAAGAACAGGATGTAAAAGCAAACATGGGTCATAAAAGATGCTCTAAAGCTGCTGTTTCTCTGGCCTCCACCCCTATATCCTTTTTTCTCTTTTCATAGTGGATATGTGAATTCACGTTTTTGAGTACTGAAAATATTTTTTTCATTAAAAAAATCCAATGTGCTGTTCCTTTGAAGCAGTGATTGTGAGAGGAAGGCTTGCTCTCTAAAGCCACTAACGTCTTCATTTATACACACACACACACACACACACACACACGCACGCACACACGCACGCGCACGCACACACGCACGCACACGCATACACACACACGCACACACATACACACACACACACACACACACGCGCATGCACACACACATGCGCACGCACACATGCACACACACATCATTTTACTTTAATTCTTCAAATAGAAAAAGAGATGTTCCCTCACAGCCTTGGCTCTCCCTTCAGGTATCCAAGAGAAGCTGGACTATATCACCGCTTTAAACATAAAGACTGTGTGGATCACTTCCTTTTATAAATCATCTTTGAAAGACTTTAGATATGCTGTTGAGGATTTCAAAGAAATTGACCCTATTTTTGGAACAATGAAAGATTTTGAGAATTTGGTTGCTGCCATCCATGACAAAGGTAAAGGGGATGAGGGGTGGAGCTCGTGGGGCTAGGAAAGCAGGCCAAGGGACCATGCCTCCCACTCACAAGGAACCGTCTCCCACTTAACCGGCACTCTTCTAACACAATCTGTTCCTAACATTTGATATGTTTTTACTCATTAGGTTTAAAATTAATAATTGATTTCATACCAAACCACACCAGTGACAAACATCCTTGGTTCCAATCGAGTAGGACACGGAGTGGAAAATATACTGATTACTACATCTGGCACAACTGTACCCATGCCAACGGTGTAACCACCCCTCCCAACAACTGGGTAAGGACACCCGATGAGCAGACAGCAAGTGGGCAGCTCTAGACTCACTGAGCTGGGCAGGTGTGAAGGCCTTCAGGTTGGAAAGGATTGAAGAAATAGACAATGTTAGTTAGAAATAGACAAAAGCCCAAAGAGCCTTTAGGTATGTGATGTCATTGTTGAACCACTGTGTTCTAGTACGTGGTCCTCTCTCACTAGCGTCTCCTTCCCTTCTGCCCTCCCTCCCCACCTTGTCCAGCCTAGGTCTCCTGGACAAAGGTAGGAAAATAACATTCCTTTTTTTCTACTATCTTTTAGCACCTTCCAGAGCCCTTTGCCTCTTTGACTTTTTGGCACCCCTGCTGGACAGTATCATAAACAGACGCAGTCGTTCATGACTTTCTCTCTCCAGACCTTCGGTATCTGAGCCCCTGGCCACATCCTACTGTCATCCTCCCCACTACCTTGTCTTGGGAGGTTGACTGACTCCAGGTGACCAGCATGGTCTCATTCTCCTCCAGCTCCCTGCCGCCTCCTTCCCGCCCCAGCATCCTTAGCAGCAAACGCTACTCAGAAATGGTAGAAGCCACCCTTCCTCCTTGCTCCTCCTGTAAGACACTGTCCTTTCTGCATGGCCAGATTTAGCAAATTAGAACCTAAGTTATGCATTTAAACCCGAGTTTTAGATTTAGTGAATGAACTTTTAGTGTAAAATATTGTGTGGGACAGGTTCTATATCTTCATGTTCAAATATATATATATATATATATATATATATATATATATACTTGAAAAATATTTAAGAAGGGGCTGAAATAGCTACAGATCATTAGCTGATCATTAGTTCTGAAAATGCAGTGATATAGCTACAACTTAGCACTTACACTGTATTAGGTGATAAAATTAATACAGAGATTATATGAAACATAAAAGACAATGTGTGACAGTTATATGCAAACGCTCCGTTTCTATACCATACTCTTGAGCACCTGCTGATTTGATGTCTGCCAGGGTCCTACCAACCCCCACAGGCACAGCGATTCTGAAGGATGGCACTAGCAAGATGCCATGCGCTGGCCCTGAAACCCAGATTTGTTAGACATTCTAGTCCAGCAGGCAAGGCTGCCCTGTCTTAGGAGCAATCCTCCTGCTCAGGCGTGGCTCTCTCCTGCTTCTTCCAAGTCGTTTATTGTAGACTCTCGCCCCACTGGAGCCTCCCCCCTTTCACCCTGACTCTGCTGGTCCGAGGACAGCAGCTTCCCCCACTGTGACAGCTCATCCACAAAGCTCTGTGCAGGACCAGCTCATGGCAGTCCAGCAGCGCGTCCTGGCAGGCCTATTGCTCTAACCACCCATCTCCTGGTTAACAAACTACTCCTTGTTAAATTGCCATTAGTAAACACGTACTTTAATTCATTCAGTCTATTCCCCCTCCTTTTAGTTCCTGTCTTGCAGAGTGAGGTCACTTTGCAAGTGGTGGGTGAAAGGACTAAGGGCTAAATATAGTCAGTGTACCCCCACAGTCTGCTTTTTTTTTTTTTTAAGATTTATTTATTGTTATATGTATGTACACTGTAGCTTTTTTTAAAGATTTATTTATTGTTATATGTATGTACACTGTAGTTTTTTTTAGATTTATTTATTGTTATATGTATGTACACTGTAGCTTTTTTTTAGATTTATTTATTGTTACATGTATGTACACCGTAGCTTTTTTTTAGATTTATTTATTGTTACATGTATGTACACCGTAGCTTTTTTTTAGATTTATTTATTGTTATATGTATGTACACCGTAGCTTTTTTTTAGATTTA
>NC_034607.1:50731459-50747013 GCF_900095145.1 Mus pahari
ACATGTATGTACACTGTAGCTTTTTTTTAGATTTATTTATTGTTATATGTATGTACACCGTAGCTTTTTTTTAGATTTATTTATTGTTACATGTATGTACACCGTAGCTTTTTTTTAGATTTATTTATTGTTACATGTATGTACACTGTAGCTTTTTATTAGATTTATTTATTGTTACATGTATGTACACTGTAGCTCTGTAGCTGTCTTCAGACACATACCCGGAGGAGTGCATCAGATTCCATTACAGATGGCTGTGAGCCACCTTGTGGTTGNTGGGTTTTGAACTCAGGACCTCTGGAAGAGCAGTCAGTGCTCTTAACCGCCAAGCCATCTCTCCAGCCCTACCCACAGTCTGCTTTTAAATCTTACTGCTCACACCTCGAACCAGACCATTGCTTGGCTGCAGCACTTGGCAGCTGCTTCCTCTGCCACGGCTTTCCCTGTCCTTCCATCAGCTTCTACTTGTAGGCAAGGCTGGTTCCTTAATGTAAAACATTAACACAGAAACTGGGGAGGTGGCTCAGCGGTTAAGAGCATTGGCTGCTCTTCCAGAGGACCCAGGTTCAGTTCCCGGCATATACACTGGGTAGCATACAGCTGCCTGTAACTTTGGCCCTAGGGTATCGGACATTGTCTCTAGCTTCCATTCCCATGCACATTTTTATATATATAAAACCATGAATTCACATAGATAAAAATAACTCTTAAAATGTTAGCATATACATAAATATGGATATATAATATATGTTTGTATGTGTATATGATGTCATACTACTCAGCAATTCAGTGAACTACTTGCTAGTCCATTTTTGCAGCTGGAGAGATGGCTCAGCTGTCAAAAGCACTGGTTGCTCTTCCAGAGGACCCGGATCCAATCCTCAGCACCCCATGGCAGCTCACAACCAATCATAGCTCCTGTCTCAGAGGATCTGATGCCCTCTTCCAGCTTCTGTGAACACCAGACACATATAGGGTGCACAGATATACATGCAGACAAAACACCCATGTGCATAAAATAAATAAGTTAAAATTTTTTCTCAAGAAGCTTATATCCCATGTATATAAAGTTCTAGATAAGAGTAGCTAATTTATAGAGTCAGGAAGTTGAGGAGTATTTACTTATTTTTTTATTTAAACTTTTTGTTGAATTTATTATTTATGTGGGGGTAGGGGATGGGAACTGGCGTTCATGCACTGTAGTACACATGCAGAAGTTGGAGGGCAGCTTGGGGCAGTCTGTTGTCTCTTCCTACCACATGGGACCTAGGGCTTTGCTTTGCTTATATAATACATGCTATTAATAGTTAATTTTTTAACCCTTCTATAACTGGCTTTCATTACTCATTTTTGGAAAGACCTATCCTGTAGGTTTGGATAGCCATGCTTCACACATTCTCCTGTTGCCTCTTACTGTATGCATTGTACATATATATATAGTATGTATGTGTAATATGTATATGTAATAGGTAGATATTACATGGTTAACTTAATCACTCTTCAGTTGAACTGTTTTCAGCTTTATCATTAATCGTGTCATAAGCATGTTTATCAACCTACTTTGGGGCTTGGGAGCAAAGTTTTCCTGAATTAAATAGATGTAAAGCGCCCATGCAGAACGTTGTGCTAAACTGCAATGTTTGCCATTCAGGTGGATATAAAAATCTCCTGTTAAGTTCCTAACTTGGCATTTATCTAGTGACTAGTGGTCTGTAAGTAAGGGATGTAGTAATTCCGTAGTTGTTGATGACGCTGAGCATCTCCCACATCCACTCCCTTGGGTGTCATTCCTGTGATGCGCTTCTTTCTGGTTTCCTCGATTCTCTTCTGGTTGCTTATCTGTGATCTTTTGTTGGTTAGACATAAAGTCAATACGTCCTCTTGAGTCATGTCCAGGTGGCCCACACAGTGAACTGGTGAAGTTTCCTTGAAAGATAGAAGCCACTACTCACTGTGGCCAGTAACCATGGAAATGCAGACCCCATGTGACAGTGTCTTCCCATTAAAAAGAAAAGGATTTAGATGGAGAAACACCACCACCACCATATTTCTTCCCGAGTTTTCCAGTTGCTCTTTATCAAGACATGAACGAAAGGTCTGAGATAGAACCCAAGAAACTCTCATGTTTAAGGCTGAGCTAAGGCAGACCGACCAAGATGAGAGACAAGCTAGAGAATCTGACATGCCATCTTCCCCCTGCTCTGTTCTAGAAGGGAGGTGTCAACTGTGGTCCCGGTGCTTCAAGTCACTTCTGATTCAGAGGACGAGCAGTTTAAAGTGATCGCGTCTAATACACTCTTTGGGGACTCATTTTACATCTCTCTCTCTCTCTCTCTCTCTCTCTCTCTCTCTCTCTCTCTCTCTCTCTCTCTCTCTCTCTTCATAATCTGCTTCAGGAGTCTTGGACCTGGACAGCAGACATAAGAAAATGCGTTAGGAATGGCTCTCCCCTGACTTGGTCTTGTCCTGGACTTGAGAACATTAGCTGGCACTGTGGTTGTTAGGAATGGTGTCTGCTCGTTAAATACTCTCTAACCACTGTTGTGGAGGGTTAGGGTAGAAGTTGGGGCTTAACTTTGTGCTCTCCCTAGAGAGACAGCTCCTGGGATTTATGCACTCACTTTGTGGGGCCAGGATGCCGAGGTCTTTTGTTTGTAGACAAGGCCAGTGTAGGAATGAACGCGCTAATCCATGTGTTCTTCTGTCTGTCTGCTAGCTGAGTGTGTATGGAAACTCCAGCTGGCACTTTGACGAAGTACGACAGCAATGTTATTTTCACCAGTTTTTGAAAGAGCAACCAGATTTAAATTTCCGAAATCCTGCTGTTCAAGAGGAAATAAAGGTGAGTGTGAACAGCCACACAGACATCTCCATTGCTCCTGCCCACACTTATTTGTCACTTACTGTGTGACAAATAGTTTATCTAGCTCTGTTGAAGCATGTAGGCTATCATAGAGAATGAGCCTTCACAAGGTAACTGGCGCTTCTCGAGAGACATGGGGATTCAAACCTAGGTTTGGGGACTTGAGTTCACCATTGTGACAACCATCCAGGGCCAGTGTTAGGACACAATTTCTCTCTGTGCGTTTCTCTTTACTGGCAGTTAGGGGCTCATAACTATGTCATCCAGTCTGTTTAACGGGTGGATACCCCTTCACCCTTCATCACTGTCTTTACTGACAGGGATGGTTGTCTGGGAATGTTTAAATAATTCTTGTATATTTTGATACGAGGTGCTGCCAGATATATTAATGATTCTTTGACTAACTTGGCTGTTCTCGTACAGGCATCCAGGCAGTAGAATTCTTGCTAACTAGTCCACCAGAATGAAAGTCCTCCTGTCTGGGTCATTACTGCCTTATCCAGAGGTTAAACATTATTTGGAAGGCAAGTCAGGAGTCACCATTAGGAGTACATGGGAGATGCTGAGGGACTGAGCTTCGGGCCCCAGGAGCAGACCTTTCTCAGGAGAGCACTTCTGAGCTCCTTCTGTTCCCACCCGCAGCACTTTATCTGTGCAGGGGAGCAGAGTGGGTTAATCATTGCCAGCGTCAGTGGTTAGCAGTGAGGACGTGTCTGGGTGGACTTCTCTTCAGGCAGCAACTTGAACCTCTGGATTTCCCCTGGTTGCCATCAGCTTTCAGCCATTGCTCCAGTCAGGCTGACACAGGCGCCTGACAGGGGAGAATCCTTTTTCTTCCCTATTTGGTCTCTTTCTTTCCCAGTGACTGTCAGGACTTGGCTTGGGGCCTGAACTCAGGGACTGACTGTTTCCACCTTGAGAAGTTAGAAGGCTCCAGGGTAGCTGGTGATTTACATGAGGTCGTTGTGTTTTGTCTGCTTCTGATACTTTGGTTTCTAGTCCCTGCGCCCCACTTGATGGATGAGAACACAGAGCGAGGTACCATGACCCAGGGGAGCAGCCAGGATGTTTAGCAAGAGACCCTGGTTGTCTTGCCTCTCTCTGGACTCAGAATGATCTTGGACCAGTAAGATAGGAAGCCTGAGCCCTGGAGGAGAACTCCTGGGGAGGAAACGGTTCTTAGCAGTTGGCGATGAGAAGCCAAGGGGCACTTCCCGCTCAACATTAGAACTCATAGCTAAGTATGGACTCTGTTCTGCCCCTAGTGAGCCCAGGACTGCCGGAGATAAGCATTTAAATAAAAATAAATAAATAAAGTTCTCTTAGCTACCAGTTTTAAATGCCAGCCCCATGGCTTATTTATTGATAGTACTTGCATAATAATTGCACTCCTGGGTGCCAGCTACTTCATTCTCCTTATGTGCTCCTCTAATGGGGTGTGTGGCAAACTGGCTGTGGGCTAGGACATGGTGGCCTCCAGTGATGGTCTGCATGTGTGTGTGTGGTGTGCTGGCTGTGGGCTAGGAGATGATAGGTGGGAGACAGACATGTGTTATAACTGTCAAGGTGTTTTTGTTCCAGAGGAGAGATAGACAACAGAACAGAAAACCTAGTGTGATGGTTGTCATGACAGAAAGAAGTGGGCAAACAGGTGCTCACACTGGACACGGAGCAGATACGGTTTGGGCAGTTGTGAGAAGGCAGGTAATGCTAAGTGTTTGGGCTGGAGTGAGCCAAATGAAGTAACACTGGGGTGGGGGTGGGGGTGGGAGCGGGGGTGGGGGCGGGGATGGGGTGGGGGTCCAAGCAGAGGGAAGGCATGAATCTTGTACTTTTGGAGTGCTGGCAGATAAGCTATATGGGGGATGGGATATACATGGAAGGCCACGTGACTCAGTTAGACTAAGTGGCCTGGGCAAGTTCTGAGCAGGCCTGTAAGTCCTGGCATGAACCCAAACATTTGTCTTCAGATAGGGCAATGCTTTTTGATTTGCATTTTTAAACAATCACTCTGGTTTTAGGGAAGGGGTGGGAGGAGGGCAGCTTTGGGGGCAGAGTTCAGAGTGTAGTGATCTCCAAAGGAATCTTGGAAGCCTTTCGGCCTGCAAGGGTAGATGAGGTCAGAGAACTCACCAGGGCTTAGAGAGGCACCTGGGAGGACCTGAGGTGGGAAGGTGTCATTGCTGTACTCTGAAATGGAAGATGAGAAGGGAGAGTGTGTGGACTTTGCAGCATCGGAGCTGTCTGGAAGACACGAGTGCCCAGTGGAAACTTAGATTTATAAGGACATGGGTACCTGGGGAAATGTGCTCTAAAGATGAAAACATTAGGTTTGTTGACTTAGGAATAGGGTCTCCAGAACTCAGGCAGATAACTTTGGAGAGAAGCAGGCCAGCTGAGAGGTACAAGGAGTCAATTGTCTTAGCATGGGAGGGAGGACTAGGTGTTGGCAGACTCTACAGTTAAAAAAGAAAAAAAGAAAAGCCAGGTGGTAGAATCACGAGCCTTTGATGCCAGGACTTGGGAGGCAGTGGCAGGCAGATCTCTGTGAATTCAAGGCCAATCTGGTGTACAGAGCAAGTTCTAGGACAGCCAGGGCTTCACAAAGATACCAAAGACACTGGTGAGCTGTCTAAGTGGGTAAAAGCACTTGCCAGGAAACTCCATCGCCCGAGTTCTATCCCCAGAACCCATGTAAGGATGAGAAGAGAGAAGCAACTCCACAAAGTTGTCCTCTGGCCTCCACTCCCATGCTGTGGAGTGCACACGCCCTCCCGCAACAACAACGTACAGCGGAAGGAAAGACACCAGCGCTGCAAACAGGAAAGGATTGCGTATGGCTCCAGTTCTAGACCCACCAGTGACTAAGCTCATGACCTTGGCACCGGTACACCACTTCCCTCAGCCTGCTCCCTCACTCCTAAAATACGAACGACAGTGGTGCATTGCTCATGGGACTTGAAGGATATTGTTGGGAAATCAATAAATGATCAATTGCAAAGATGGAACCTCTTAGAGGTCTGTAGAAGGAACCATTACCAAGTGAGATTTTTAAAGGCTAAGCAGAGCTTGGTCACCAGTTTTCACACTACAGAGGTTGTGTGTTGACTGACTCAGGCTGGACTGGTAAAAATATCCCATTTGCTCTAGCAGAGCTCCTAAAAAGCAGGTGTTCTTCCAATGATGAAGAATGTTTGCATGAGTCTTATAGATGCTATAGTGTAGGTAGCTGGACTGCAGAGGCAATGCATTGCTTCTGGAGCCTGAGCTTCCTCATCTTCTTGCTCCCTGAGGAGTCAGAAAATATTTGTTTTCTGTACTTCTGGGCAGCAGCAGGGAGCTTTTTGTTCTCTTGCTTGTAAGCAGAGGGCATTGTTTTCCTGTACTTGTGAAACGTCTATCATCCCTTACTGAGACAGATTCCCAAGGCTAATGTCATTTTAAGGAGACATGTTATGTGTCATTAGATATAAGAGCAGAGCCACAGGGCTGAAGAGATTGCTCAGTGGTTAGGAGCGCTGGCTACTATTCTAGAGGTCCTGAGTTCAATTCCCACACCCACATAGTGGCTCACAACCTTCTGTTACTGTAGTTCCAGGAGACCTGATGCATGGCATAGGCAGACAAAACACCCATAGGCATAAAATATATAAATAAATCCTTAAAAAAGCAACAGAACCACTGTGTTTCCCACATTGGACTATTTAGGTAAATGATCCCACTTCAGCCTTCTTAAGAAAAAAAAGAAAGAAAGAAAAGAAAAGAAAAGGAAAGAAAAGGAAAGGAAAGGAAAGAGAAAGGCCTTCAAGGTTAGCTAGGTGAGCCTAGGACACAGTGAGACCCTGTCCCCCAAACCAAGCAGCCAACCAACCATGAACCAAATAAGCAGACAGCAACACAGGCCAGCATCCTTGATTTGGGCATTGTGAATGACAACTCTGTCACTCAGAGTGGTGTTGTTTTAGCAGAGAAAAGGTGCCCAGTGGAAAACCAGGACAGTGTGGTGTCATGTTAGCTAGAGGAGAATCAAGGACACAGTGTACTGTCCCCAGAGTCCCCAAGTCTGGGTCACTGCAGCCAGGTGGAACCAGGCCCTGTGCCCATTTTACACCCAATACTGGAAGATTGGATGTAAAACTGGAAGAGCTCAATCTGAGCGCCAGGAGGTTAAAAATTAAAATAAAGAGTCCTATTCTCATCTAGTTGAAAGAATGAGAATGAGCAACAGAAGGGAAATACTTTCCAAGAGCAAACTTTGGATTATACGGGCTAAATCTTCAGCATGTAAAATGTCTCTTCCCGGCTAGGCGTGTGGTTCAGTGGCTGAGCACTTTCCCAACGTTCCTGAAGTCCCAGCCTTCATCTCCAGCACCACAAAACACCAGCACCACAAACAAACACACACACTTAGAAACATCTCCCGAAAGGAAGTAACAAAGCAGAAGGGAGCTTTCAGGGCATCCCGGACACTTCTCTCTCAATCAGTTGTGGTTTAAGATGTATTTGTATGTTGTCTTATGCCTCTAAGTGTATGTGGGTATGTGCACAGGAGGTCAGGTGCCTCTGGAGGTCAAGAGGCATCTGATCCGTTGGCGCTGGAGTTAGCGGCAGTAGTGAGCTGTCTGACCTGGCTGGAAACCCACCCCACTCAGGTCCTCTGCAAGAGTAGTCCATGCTCTTCACGGCTGAGCTGCGGCTCCAGCCCACATTTCTCATTCGTTAATGGTTACTGTTTAGTAATGCTGAGATTCTGGAGTGAATGAAGAGCTCCGGAAGAAAGTAAGTAGTTTGACATTGGACAGTCAGTGCAGGATGATGCTCGCCCGCACCTCGTCGGAAGCTGCCATGTGCGTTATGAGTGTTCCTGCTCCGACTCCACCTATGTTCATGTTTGTAAGACAAAGCGCCACCTGGGGTCGCACCTGGGCGGTGTAGCATCTGACACGTGTAAAAATGGGGACTTCTTAGACATGAAGAGTACAAAAGTGAGCATATAAAGAGGAGGAAGGGAGGAGAGGAGGCTCCAGTGCAGGAGTACAGCAGGGACGTGGTCTTAAACTTAGGCTTCGTCCTAGTGAGTTGGTCCAGAACCTTCTGAGAGCCCTTTCCACAAACCAGCGGCCTTTGTGTGCCCAGCAGGTTTGCTGTGGGTGGCGTCTCTCTGTTGAGTTCCCCAACCCAAGTGCCAGCCAACCGCCTGCACCCCCTGCTCTCTGGGCATCTTCACAGTCTGTAGACTCAGTGAAGCCCAAGCACACACTTAACTTCATTGTTTGGACTTGCTGTCCCTCAGAGACGTTTTGTCTGCTTTGGTCACCATTGTCCACCCTGTCACCTCACCTTTAACCAGTCTCCCTTTCTCTCTCTGTGGATTTGTCTATTGTGGACATTTTGCATAAAGGAAATTATTCAATATTTACTCCTTGTATTTAGCAAAATGCTTCCAAGATTCATGTGTGTCCCAGCATGTATCAGTAAATCCTTCTTCTCTGTGGCCAGGTACTGTTCATCAAATGATGGAATTACCGTCAGGGTAGTGTCCCCTAGCAGCCCTGCTACCATGAACATTCAAGGTCTTGTTTTGGGTGTGTATCTAGGTGTGGAATTGCTAGTCTTATGTCAGCTTTATGGTCTTCTTGAAACCTTTCAGGACTTTCCACCTACCCTTCCCAGTTCCAAGGTTTTCCCTTGACCATAAAGCTAGATATGACAAGTCCAACTTCTTTGGGAATGCTATCCCCACTCCATCCCCTGTTTTTTTTTTTTTTTCAATTGTCCAGGAAATCTGACTACATTCTCTGCTGTTGTCTGCCTGGAATGGTCTATCCCAGACCCAGCACCTGGTACTGAGAGAACCAGTTATGGAATTAGACTGTGAGGGTCTGTGTGTGATAACATGTGTTTTGTATGTGGAACTACCTGTCTTCTGATGGTTCCTCTGTTAATGTCTCAGCTATTGTTTGTAACTACAAACTATATGTAACCAAGTTTTTTGTTTCTTCATGTTCAGGAAATAATAAAGTTCTGGCTCTCAAAGGGTGTTGATGGGTTTAGTTTCGATGCGGTCAAATTTCTTCTGGAAGCAAAGGATCTGAGAAATGAAATCCAAGTGAATACATCCCAAATTCCGGTAAAGTCTTATTTTAACTTGTTTTTTTCTTTGCCATATCTGAAAATGTTATCAGAGTGTTTTCTGTGTTTAAATTTTTAAAATATTGTTATCTAGCAATTATGCATCGATGTGTTTGTCTGTGTGTGGGTCTGTGAACATGAGTGCAGGTGTCCAGAGAAGCTAGAAGAGGCTGTGGGGTCCCCTGAGGCTAACTGATGGGCACCAGGAACTCAGCACGCCCTCTGCAAGGGCAGTGAGCAGTCTTTACCCCGGGCTGTCTCTCCAGCCCCGTGGTCTCTGTTTTAGTCTAAGATGCCAGTTACAAGGATGTCCTTGTCCACCTGCAGGAGTCCTTGGAAGTGTTTCCTTTTTTTTTTTTTTTTTTTTTTTTTAAGATTTATTTATTTATTATATGTAAGTACACTGTAGCTGTCTTCAGACACTCCAGAAGAGGGCGCCAGATCTCGTTACAGTTGGTTGTGAGCCACCATGTGGTTGCTGGGATTTGAACTCAGGACCTTCAGAAGAACAGTCAGGTGCTCTTACCTGCTGAGCCATCTCACCAGCCCAAGTGTTTCCTTTCTAATGGCTGCATCTGGGGGATTCTTCCCTGGTTCTTTACAGAGCCAGGGATCGATCGAGGATATTTCCTCAGTGAGGGTACTGGGGACACAATATGGAGTGACAGAGTTTGCTCACTGAGATTGTGTTTCTTTCGCTTCACTTGGGCTCAAAGGTAGAGGCCCCAGTTTCCCGGGACTTTTCTAGGTGATAAGGCCAGTCTGAACAGAAGGGAATTAGCACTGAGTATTACCACGTTTCATCTAAGTCTTTCAATAAACAGGTAAAAGAGGCCTCACCATTTCCATTAGGTGAGCCTCAGGATTCAGGGTTACGGCACCCCAAACCAAGCCCACTCATTGTCTAAGCTGCATTCTTTGAGGCACTACACTATTGACTCTCACAGGCTACCTACCGGATTCCTCTGGTTGACCACTCTTGTGTAGTCACCGTAGTTCCTCTGGTCAAGTAGACAGTCGTCCCTACACATACTCCAAAATGTTGGAGTTGTGTTGTGTGTCACGGGATAGAATGTTACATTGACCGTGTTACAGCAGTGTGTGGCTGTTCCCGTGAATCTTGTGCCTGAAGAAAATCTAAAATTGCTTGTATAGTAGATGCTCTTAAGGAAGCCAAATAAGTAAAATGAATTCCACAGGATATATTATTATCAGGCTTCTACCTTTTGTCCTGAGCTGCTATATGCATTTTTTAAAGATTTATTTGTTTATTATATGTAAGTACACTGTAGCTGTCTTCAGACACTCTAGAAGAGGGAGTCAGATCTTGTTACAGATGGTTGTGAGCCACCATGTGGTTGCTGGGATTTGAACTCTGGACCTTCGGAAGAGCAGTCGGGTGCTCTTACCCACTGAGCCATCTCACCAGCCCGCTATATGCATTTTTATCACTCATTAAATTAATCAGCTACCTATCAACCTATCTACTCTCCTACCTATCTACATACCTAATTAAAGAGCAGTTGATTATAAGATAACGCCATTAAGCAAAGGTTAGAATTAAGCCCATTATTATTATTATTATTATTACTATTAGTATATATTTTTTTGCTCACAACTTCTGCTAAGGTGGAAAACTGAAGACAAGAGGCAGTGTTAGCTGGTTTTCTCAAAGAGCATTAGTTGTCTCTTGGAGAGATCTTGAAGCTAACTTGCTGATTGTAATGTAATGTGATGTAATCTGTCTTCGAGGCGACTCTAGGATCTGAAGGGTGTGAGAAGTTAGGAAAACCCCAGGGTTAAAACACCTCCCTCCCCATCAAACCCTTTCATCTTCACAGGTGAAGTTCACCTGCTCAAAGAGTGCTCACTGAGCAGGCCACACATCATGTTGGGGCGGCTCAGCCAATCTGTGTCCATCCCAGAGCCTTATCTCACATGAGCTGTAGTCTTTTGACTCTTCTAGTCCTGGGGAACTGGAAGTGTAGCAATGACTGCTAGGAAATGATTGATAGATCAGTCGCTGAAACCCTGTGACGGCCTAAGAGTAATCTGAAGGGTGGAAACGGCAAGGAAAGAGTTAAATGTTGACATCTTGTAAGCAGATGTGGTGGAGATGTGCAGCCAACTCTGCCTTCAGCAAGAATGTCTGAGGCATTTATGCTGTTATATTTATAGGGATTTTGTAATTAGAGTTTTGGTATTTGGTATAATTTAGTTTGCTAAAATGGGTGATAAACACTTGGTGTTCACTAGATTTTCTTTTAAATTATTTGTTTTTATTTTCTGTCCACTGGTATTTTAGCTTGCATGTATGTTGGGAGGGTGTCTAACCTCAGAGTTCCAGGCAGTTGTGAGCTGCTAGGTGGGTGCTGGGAATTGAACCTGGGTCCTCTGGATGCTCTTAGCTGCTCAGTCATCCTTCCTGACCTTGTTCACTAATTTTTTTTAAAAGTTACCGATATTAAAAACTAATGCAACATTAAGGATTGTGAGTATCTGTCACCCGCAAGCCTCTTGTGCACCAAAGTTTCTAGAACTACCATTGACCAAGTATCTCCTTAGTTCACGGTGTCCTGCAAGACATGGGGCCTGCGTAGGTGTGAAATGGGGCTAATATCTTGCTGTCCTGCTTTCTCAAGGATACGGTGACCCACTACTCAGAGCTGTACCATGACTTCACCACTACTCAGGTGGGAATGCATGACATTGTCCGAGACTTCCGGCAGACCATGAACCAGTACAGCAGGGAGCCTGGCAGATACCGGTAACCATAGGCCCAAGTTATATGCTAAAATGACCTGCCTAGCTATAATTGTATTTTATTATTGTTGTTGTTTTGTGCGTGTACATAGTGTGTGTGTCAGGGCACATGTGCCGTGGTGCACATGAGGTCATAGAGTAACCTGGTGGTTCTCCATCTCTTCCCTTTGTGTGAGTTTTGTACATGTGAGTACAGTACCTTCATGGTCAAGAACAGGGTGCTAATCCCCTGGAGGAGGAGTGGCAGGGAGTTGTGTCACCTGGTGTGAGTGCTGGGGAGTGAACCTGGACCCTGTAACTGCAGAGCTGTTTCTCCAGCCCCATGAGCTGTTATTTTCATCATCATTGCTGGGATTCTGTTTCTTGGATAGTGTGGGCTCAAACATTCCAACTGAACTGTTGACAGATCCCAGTGGTTAGCGGAGCTGTGAGATCTAGGAGCTGAGGTGGGGTCCTGCTCTGTAGCCTGGTGACCTTGGGGTTCTCCATTAGCAGAAATGGGTTTCTTATAAATAGGAGAGTAATAGTAACAAGCTTTAGAGGACTGTTGTAAGACCAGAGGAGACAATGTATGTAAATCACTTACAATAGTATCTGGCATGTAAGGAACTGTGAAGTTAGAAGTTAAGAATCTCTAATATGGGGCTGGAGAGATGGCTCATTGGTTAAGAGCACTGACTGCTCCTCTGAAGGTCCTGAGTTCAAATTCTAGCAACCACATGGTGGCTCACAACCATCCGTAATGAGATCTGATACCCTCTTCTGGTGCATCTGAAGACAGCTACAGTGTACTTAGATATAATAATAATAATAATAATAATAATAATAATAATAATAATAATAATAATAATAATATAAAGAATCTCTAATATGAAAATCTAAATATTTTGGTGGCATTTTGAATTTCTAACTTTGGAGTAGGAACTCTGAGCCAGTTGAAGCTCTATAGAGCTATTCTAAGAATGTCAATATCTTACAAAATTGGAGATATATCTCATCTTAAGGATGCTGGATAAAGGATCCTGGATCACCTTGTATCACTAGTTAGCTAACCTGACAGAGTGAGTGAGAGCAGCTAAGAACTCCCTCCCCTTGGAGAAGGCACTGGCCTCAGGGAGTGACTGCAGAGGCGGGAGAGAGTCGCCACATACTAACTGTGGTGCTCAGGAGGCTCAGGCAGGCAGATCTGTCTTAAGTCTGAGGCCAGCCTGGGCTACAGAGAGGGTCCCAGGATAGTCAGGGCTACACAGAGAGCTCTGTCTTGAGAAGAAGTAGAATGAAAAGAAGAAGAAGGAAGAGGAGGAAGAGGAGGAGGAGGAGGAGGAGGAGGAGGAGGAGACTGGGCTTCCCATCAGGGTGTCGCCCTAGCCATTGAATGCAGCACTGATGGGGACAGTTCAGGTGACCGTATCCCCCTAAGTGTTTTTTCAGAGTATGTATCGATAACAAGGGGAAACCTTGTTACCAAAGCTATAGACCAGAGATTCTACTTAGAACTTCTAAGTAGATTCATGAAAATGTCCAAAGAAGGGCTTAAGATGTTAGAGTCTTAGTTGGGTGTTGAAAGCAGAGAACCAAGTTCTGCATGTATGTGCTGCTCTCTGGAGAGCCCTATCTAATTATGCATGTGACTTCCTTACTAAAAATATTAATTCTTTGAGAATTTCATACATGCTCTGTATATATATATATATATATATATATATATATATATATATATATAAAATTTTGATTATATTCAAACCCACTCTTCCTCTTAGCTCCTGCAGAGCTACTCACCATACCCCACCCTCTTCCAACTTTATGTCCTCTTAAAAATAATCCACTGAGTCCACTGTATGCCACTTATACACATTCATGCATGTGGGAGCATGTACTGGACTGTGGTCAGCATACCAGGAACCACACCCTTAAAGAAATTGGACTCTTCTGCTCCTACCAGCTGTCTGCTGTCAGTGGCTTCTCAGCGAGGTGTAGGTGGGCTCCTGACGGGCCCTTTTCCTTCCGTGTTAGAATGTTGATTGGTTCTCTCCTGTGTCAGCACCATAGCCGCTGTGAGACTGTACGTACGTGAAGCTGCTGTAACCAGGAGGTGCTGTCTTGCTTCAGTCCCCCAGGACTTCTGCCTCTTCTGATCTTTCTGTTCCCTCCTCTGTGATGGTCCCTGAGCCTTGCAAAGATGTGTGATATATATGTCCACTTTGTGCCTGAAGCTCCACAAACACTGAATCTCTGAACTTCGACCTCTTGTTTCTGTGCTAACTGCCGCTGTCCAAAGCTGCTAAACTCTAATTGAGGTCTATGAGGGGCCCCCACATTTTATCAGCAGTGAGCTCTAAGTGGCTGCTGAGTTGTTCCCACTCTTTTGTCGGCATCTGAAGACAGCAAAGTTTGCTAACTCTTCCAGGTTCATGGGGACTGAAGCCTCAGCTGAGAGCATCGAGAGGACCATGATGTACTATGGCTTGCCATTTATCCAGGAAGCTGACTTTCCTTTCAACAAGTACTTCACCACAATAGGCACTCTCTCTGGGCATACTGTATATGAAGTTATCACGTCCTGGATGGAAAACATGCCCGAAGGAAAATGGCCCAATTGGATGGTAAGGCCGCACGCACAGCACACGGCGATCCGTTGCACTTCCGCACAGTCACCTCTACTATGGCTGTGCACCTTTTCTAGTGACCTTGCTCAGTATGAGTGGTTAAGACTGTCCCAGCTTCTGACTAGGTTTGTCTTAGTCAGGGTCTCTATCGCTGGGATGAGACACCATGGCCAAAAAGCAAGTTGGGAAGGAAAGGAGGAAATTTGGTTCACCCTCTGCACTGATGTCCATCAATGGAGGAAGTCAGGACAGGAACTCAGACAGGAACTCAGTCAGGAGCCCGGAGGCAGGAGCTGATGCAGGGGCATGGAGGGTGCTGCTTACTGGATTACACCTCATGGCTTGCTCAGACTGCTTTGTTATAGAACCCCGGAGCACCAGCCCAGGGATGGCACCACCCACACATAAAGGGCTGGGACCTCCTCCATCAATCATTAATTAGGAAAATGCCCTCCAGGCTTGCCTACAGTCCAGTCTTATGGTCACACTTTCTCAGTAAGGCTCCCTCCTCTCAGATGACTGTAACCGGTGCCAGTTGGTGTGAAACTGTTCACCATAGGGCTCTTATAACGAAGGGGAGGACATGGTCCACACAATTAGATCAATATTTAATGAGTGCTTATCTATATGCTCACTAAACTTGGCCGGGGGTGGCTATCAAACCATGATTTTATCCCACAGTTTACAATCCCAGTGACGACAGGTCTCCAGGGTGGAAGGCTGTGAGTCAGGGTAGCTTTTGTGGCCTAGCGTGCCATGGAAGGGGCTATGAAGCACAGAGATTCCAGAAGATTCTTCCCCTTCTACACACAGCTTGTGCTCCTAGGATGTGAAACAATGGTATATCTGGGTTGAACCCTGTAGACATCTGGAACCATAGAGAGTGCCAGTGTCTAAACACAGCGAGGGCACACGTTACAATATGATAGCTGAGTAGAAACGGAGCGTAAGGCTCTTCTGGGAGTGAAGCCGGCAGGAGTGGAACTTTCTCTAGAGGTCAGGAAGTGAGGGCTGAGGGTGAAGGAACAGGACATTCCTGACCACTTACTGTCCTCACTGCCACTACTACACTGTGCCCTGTCATGCACTACATTTACACATTTACAGTCTCTTCACTATGAATTAATCTTCTTGCTTTTCTTTCTTTTCATTCATTCTTTCCCTTCCCTTCCCTTCCCTTCCCTTCCCTT
>NC_034607.1:50747544-50749153 GCF_900095145.1 Mus pahari
TCTCTCTCTCTCTCTTCGAGACAGGGTTTCTCTGTGTAGCCCTGGCTGTCCTGGAACTCACTCTGTAGACCAGGCTGGCCTTGAGCTCAGAAATCCGCCTGCCTCTGCCTCCCCAGTGCTGGGATTAAAGGTGTGCGCCACCACCGCCTGGCCGTGAGTTTCTTAAGATTAGCAAACCTCACACAGAACATTCAGAATAAAACAGGGCGTGTGGTCAGCATGTCCTTGAGCCAAGTTGCTCTCTGTGTCAGTGACCAGCAGGCATGCGACAGCAACAGTATGAAATAGCTGGCCGACCATAACGGGAATAACACAATATACATACAAGCATTCAGCTGTACAAGTTTTTTTCTGTATATCCTTATTCTGTATCCTGTTCTCTTTCTGTTTTAAGAATTATCTTACCTTTTCATCTTGAAAGGGAAGAGCTGGTGCTGGAGAGATGGATCAGTGGTTAAGAGCACTGACTGCTCTTCCAGAAGCCCTGAGTTCAAATCCCAGCAACCACATGGTGGCTCACAACCATCTGTAATAGGGATCCGATGCACTCTTCTGGTGTGTCTGAAGATAGTTACAGTGTACTCGCATACATATAATAAATAAGTAAATCTTTAAGAAAGATAGAAAGATAGGAAGAACAAAAGAAAGAATAAAAGAAAGAAAGAACGAATGAACGAAAGAAAGAAAGAACGAAAGAAAGAACGAAAGAAAGAAAGAAAGAAAGAAAGAAAGAAAGAAAGAAAGAAAAAGGAGACACACCATTTAGCCATGGAACACATGCCTGTAATCCCACTGAACTCTGGGGTCAGAAGCAGGTGGATCTCTATGAACTCAAGGCAAGCCTGATCTACACAGAGACTCCCAGGCAGGCAAGGTTACACAGTGAGACCCTGACACACACAGAGCGAGAGCGAGAGCGAGAGCTAGAGGCAAGAGTGAGGGCGAGAGGGAGAGCGATCCACAATACCCTGGACTATATCCAGTCACCGTGGTCTACTTGCCCTGTCATGTCCAATAGTGGAGATGGCAGGAGTATGCTGTCAAGCCTTGTTTTGCATGGGGCTGGGGTTGGAATGCCATGCTGTCTTGCTGCCATGCTTGCCAGCAAGGGCTCTCTACCAGCTCCCGCAGCCACAGGCCTGGTCCTCATTTTCACCCGTGACCGCTGGGCCCTTTTCCTCTTGAGAGTTCTTTCCCACACATGTGCACGCTATGTCCCACAGGTCAGAGGTGTTGCTCAGTGTTCACTCTCCTCTTTCTTGTTTTCAGTTTAGCTGTTTCAGCCGACATGTTTTCTGAGCCCACTAGCTGTTCAAACCTGTCATGCCCTTTTAGGGAGATTGAAATTTCTGTCAGTGTGCTTCTCAGGCCCAAACATCCTAGTTCATTCCTTTCATAATCATCCATATTAGTATGTGTGAGGCATGATTCTCATACTTGCAATTCTTAAGATACAGCCTAAAGACGGACGTGGTGGTGCACGCCTTTAATCCCAGCACTCGGGAGGCAGAGGCAGGCGGGTTTCTGAGTTTGAGGCCAGCCTGGTCTACAAAGTGAGTTCTAGGACAGCCAGGGCTACACAGAAAAACCCTGTCTCGAAAAACCAAAA
>NC_034607.1:50751758-50772269 GCF_900095145.1 Mus pahari
GAACTCAGAAATCCACCTGCCTCTGCCTCCTGAGTGCTGGGATTAAAGGCGTGCGCCACCACTGCCTGGCTGGCCTTTAGTTAATTTTACGCACTCTGGATTTTTAGTTTTTGCTAGCATTTTCCTTATTTGGGAGATTCTTTTGAAATAAATTGATTCATTTTCTTGGTGGTGCTGGAGTCTGACCCCAGGTCCTCACGAACGCTGGGCATGCACTCTACCACTGACCCGAGGTCCTCAGCCTTTAGGAGCCCTTTTCAGATCCTTATTTGGCAGCTGCCTGTACCCCTAATGTCACAGCTTTTAGAATGTTGTTTTAGCTGTGACTGAAAATATTTTGACAGTTTCTAGTGTCCCAGGTGCCTGGGATTGTCCTCATTCTGTGAGGTCAAGAGGGTCTGTGTCCACCACTTTGAGCCACTCCCGAGTTCTGGCATAAAAGGGGTGCACAGGCACTTCGTAGCTCTGCTTTCTTACAGAATTTAGGGTCACCAACCCAGGAATGGCACTGTGGGTGCACAGAGGGATGGGCCATTGCACATCAGCCACTGAGTAAGAAAATGCTGTATAGGCTTGCCTGCAGCCCAATCATATGAGGACATTTTCTCAATTGAGGTTCCTTTCTCTTGGGTGACATTAGCTTGTGTCATGTCCACATAATACTAGGCAGCACAACCACCGTGGAAGCACAGGTCAGTTCCACAGCAGGTGGTCGGCTCAGGACCCATCTCGGGGCTTCCTGATAGCAGTGGGTTTTGTTTTTGTTTTTCCTTGCAGTGACCTTCAGCCTGGGGGGACTTTCCATTTCAAGCAGGGTATAATTCTTCCATGGAATCATGTATAGAGGTGTGCTCTTAAAACCATTTGCCTTTCAGACTGGCGGACCGGAGACTTCTCGGCTGACTTCTCGAGTAGGGAGTGAGTATGTCAATGCCATGAACATGCTTCTGTTCACACTCCCGGGTACACCCATAACTTACTATGGAGAAGAAATCGGGATGGGAGATATTTCCATTACAAACTTCAATGAAAGCTATGATATCGTAAGTATGACAGGCTTTTTAGCTGCGGGCCACCGCTACTCGGCCAGCCTCCCACTGCTGTTCTCACTGCCCAGTCAGGGCCATCTGCTTTCTTGGTGGTCAAGGAGCTCACTGAGATGCCACCTTCTGAGCCATATAACTGAGCTTCTTGGACAGAAACAAGGACCTTGCAGTCTGAGGGGACCAGCAACTGTCTTTGTATATTATTCATTGTCCTCTCCCTGAAATACTTACGGACTCAGCTCTGGCTTTTGACCTGTAGTTAAGTGCTCACAGGCCTGCCTTGTCCCTTACCCTTGTGTGGCTGAGTTTTTGATTGGGGATATGGCTCTCACATCGAGTTGCTGGGTAGATGACATCCTGACCTTTTAATCTGTGCAGTTCGCTTTCACTTGTGTGACATTTTCCTTAAAACTTGAATAATTTAAACTTTTCCTACTGGCGGTTCACTGTATGGGGGTGTTCACACAGTGCTCAGGGTGGATACAGGAGCAGGCGCGTAGTCTGTCAGTGCTCTCTGACATCAGCTTATCACAGGAGGATGGGGTGTCATGAATTGCTAGTGGAATATTCTAAAACCTTCTTTTATTTTTTTTGGGAAAAAAGCAGTAGATTCTCAAACATTCAAAGTTCAGTTTGGAAAAGCGAATTTCCAATCCTGGAGATTAATGGCTATTTTCGAACTGAGAGCACAATGCTGACCTATCTGTGCATGTTCAGGCTCCTCCATCACAAAAGCCAGGGAGTGCTGACATCAGTTCAGAGCTGAAGGGGCAATCAGGAAGCAGCCAGGAAGGGCCAGACACCTTTTCTTGTACTAATTCGATCCTTGCTTCCCTTCTGGTCTTTCAACATAGACTACCCTTCTTTCCAAGTCACCGATGCAGTGGGACAATAGTTCAAATGCTGGGTTTACTGAGGCCAACCACACCTGGCTACCCACAAACTCTGACTACCACACTGTCAATGTGGATGTAAGTATCAACAAAAATGTTACACGGATTTAGAACAAGGAATGGGTTTTCACCTGGGTTACCAACATCCTGAGCAGGTGGGAAACCTTGACCCAGACTCTTAGACTTGATCACAGGCTCTTGGAATTTTCAATTTGTAAGGAGTTTGGAAGCCATGTTTTTGGTAGAACATGACCTGGTATACTAGTGCCCCATGAAAACCATTCATCATATTTAGTTCTTCACTAAAGTGTCTGTGCCTGAGAGTTCCCTGGTACGCTGGGAATCCTCCAGATGTCTGTACAGAAAGCCCACCCACCCTTTCTTTAGAACTTATTATGAAGTGGTCACTAGGTCTTAAAGGACTAGGAGACAAACATGTGCGCTCTCTAAAGCATCAGGGGAGGGGACTGCAAACCAACTGATCTGCTAGAAGTCTCTTATGGAGAAATCCAAACAAGAACACTATGATTATAAATAAAAGATAAAACGAGGCTTCAGGGGGATGAAACAAGGTACTGACATATAAAAATGGGTCGAATTCTTGTTAAAAAAGTGTTCAGATTAGTTAAGACAAAATCCAGATATGAGAAATAGCTAAAAGAAAGGACACAGATAATTAACAGTACTGCAGGCCACTGTAATGGAAGGAAGCTTGCAATTTAGCTATCAAAAGAATGTTTATACTTTTTGATACTCTTACATATCTGTACCTATGACTATTCACATATGTGCAAATAATACATACGGAAAGTCTTGTCTATGGCACTGTTTGCAAGAGAAGTGTTAGAAATGACTCCATGTCTGCCCGACAGAAAGCTAATTCATTAGCTCATGGGACTAAGATGCAGCTCTCGGGGCGAAGAATGGCTGCACAGGTGAGAGAGCACTTTTTTTTTTTGTCTCAAGACAGAGTTTCTCTGTGTAGCTCTGGCTGTCCTGGAACTCACTCTGTAGACCAGGCTGGTCTTGAACTCAGAAATCTGCCTGCCTCTGCCTCCCAAGTGCTGGGATTAAAGGTGTGTGCCACCATGGAGAGTACTTTTAACATATATAAATACAGCACATGATGGTATGTGGCCCCTTATGTACACATGCCTCTAGATGCTTGCAGTAGCACGGGGTTACCATTTCATGATACCTAATCATTTCATGATTGCCTTGGATATATTCTTCTTGCAACTGAAGTTTATACTATGTATATGCATCTCCTAGAGAAAGAAAGACTTACAGAGAGAAGTAGCTTGGAAATATTTAATAGCAGACTAAATAGAATTCAATATGAAAGCAGTATATGAGAGAGCAGTTTTCAAACAGTGAAAAGCATTGAAGAGTCCACTAAACCCCACAAATCTTTATGCATGTTAACTGAAGCTTCAAGAGATATCAAACAAGTACTTTGAGAAATGCGAAGAGGAAGAGACAAGCCCACAATTACAGAGAGTGCACATGAGAGGGGATGAGAAGAACAGTGCCCTGGGCCCTCGTGCGAGCGGCACCAAGCTGCTTCCCATGCGTTATCTAAGCTACTGAGAGAGTAAGGACACAGACAGCCACACACACGGACCAGGAACACTTCGTGCCTGATAACAGAACGGACATCTTTAAACCTCCATGAGATAGTTATTAAATACACATTATTAAACATCTACTGGAAAAGAACTACAGTAACAATGGTGACAACTTCCCCTCCCGAGACGCGGCTGGCAAGAGTGTCATGAGCGAACATGACTGTTGATTTGGCATTATGTATTGAATGTGCATACCCTTTACACGGGAATTATCTGCCTGATAATCTATCTGAAATAAATAATGTAAAAGGGAGGGGGAATGAGAATGTATGAGCATACTCGATGGGCGAATGCTCACTCGTTAGGGAACAGAAGAAAGGTGAGCCCCTTCAGAGTGTTGTGTGCTGGACAATGACACCTGGGGAATGAGGTATCAGAAATGCTTATGAGAAAAGGAAAGGCAGGGCAGCATTACGTCAGGTATGTTTGTGTAGCTGTAAAATACACCCACACCTTTAGTGGACAAAAGCTATCTTTTACAGCCAGCAGAAAGCAAATGTAGCCATGCTAACTTACACCTCAGACTGCGGAGTGCAGTGTTCTTTCTATCCTCAGTGGTCTGAGAATCCACGTCTGTCGGACCCAGGACCTCTGCACAATAGCGCCCTTCAGGTCAGCCTACAGATGAGAACCAAGCCCAAGTCCCCTATGATGGTGGCTTTTTGCTTCCAGGCATCTGGAAGCACAGCACAGCAGTGACTTCATTTCTTCCGAGTTAAATGACCCAAGTGGAGCAGACTGGGCTTCTGCAGCTCCAAGATGTGGGCGCACAGTGCATACTGAAGTGATTCCCAGACAGGCAGAAAACTGGAATTTGTAATTCCTATGACTTTAGGACAAACTATTTATAAATACTTATAATTGGGCAGTTATTTCCTTATTTGGACAGTTATTTTAAAGGGCAAACAGAAGCAAGGTTTTTTTTTTTGGGGGGGGGGCGGTAGGTTTGGATAATTCTTAAAATCAAACATTTATGTCAATATTCTTTTTAAAAAACAGGTCCAAAAGACCCAGCCGAGCTCAGCACTGAGGCTGTATCAGGATTTGAGTCTACTCCACGCCAGAGAGCTGGTTCTCAGCAGGGGCTGGTTTTGCCTCTTGAGAGACGACAGTCACTCTGTTGTGTACACAAGAGAGCTTGAAGGCATAGATAAAGTCTTCTTTGTGGTTCTGAATTTTGGAGAATCATCAACTGTGCTAAACCTACAGGGACTCATTCCAGATCTTCCTACAAAACTGAGAGTGAGATTAAGTACCAGTTCAGCCTCCAAAGGCAGTGATGTGGACCCCCGCGCCATCCCTCTGGGGAAGGGAGAGGGCCTGGTCTTGGAGCACAGCATGAAGGCTCTCCTCCACCAGCAGGACGCTTTCAGAGACAGGTGCTTCGTTTCCAGTCGGGCGTGCTACTCCAGTGCACTGGACATCCTCTATAGTTCCTGTTAGAAAGGAAGCTCCCTAAGAGATGGCCACCCAAAACGTCACGGACGCACAGGGCTGAGCAGACTCACGGACGGCATCAATCCTTAGATATTTCTGTAGCATGAATGCACTGTTTTAGGTAAGAGTCTTAAATGCTTGAAAGAACAATAAAGTGTTTAAAAGATTATGCCAAAATACTAAAGCATTTGAATATGAAGAATGCTATTCTTTTCTTTAACGGGGAGTTGTGGAAATTGCAAGGTGACTCACAGCCACAGTGCCTAAAAATATTCACTAGCAAAGGGGATAGATATTGAATTGTAAAATTCTGTTAAAAGACTGATTGGGAGGTCAGGCGTTTTCCTGCCCCGGTCCTTCTGGCTCCCTTCTCTACATCCTACTAAGGAGCATGATGGGAAACCATTTTCCCAGGCCAAAGGGTGTGTGCTGGTGGGAACAGTATGAGCATGTATTAAGCAAAATTACACAAAGAGACAACTTTTAAAAAATTATATAATAACTTAAAAAAACTTCACTTTTGCTAAACTAACTGGAAACAAGACTAATTATTATTTCCATGTGTTTCCAGTTCCCAGCTGAATGCAGCATTTCAGAATTTTAGGTATTTCTTCAGCGCCTCGAAAGCATCAGTGCTGTCAAGTCCAAGTTCCTCATATAGGAATTTCATCTGGGTTGTGATCTAAAAGAAACACAGTTGAGGGTTAGACAGGGCAAGCAGAACCCCAGTATTCCTAGCCTTTCTTGATCTGAGCTAACCTGACTGTGGAGTCTTTAATCTAACAATAAGAGCCAGCTATTCCTTAGCAGAGCCCCTCATGGGTACAAGAGCAGCCCCCCAGAACAGCGCCCCTCTGGCTCCTCCAGACTCCTGGCCTGATATCTGGGAAGCGGCTCTCCCGGGAACTCCGCCATAGCCTCTGAACACCCTGCACGTAACTCAGCCTCAGCCGAGGACTCTGCAGAGCACAGGAGATGGCAGCATACCTTTTTGTGAGAATCCTCAATCACATGATTCCCTCCAGGCTGAATATCTAAGATGATGTTGGGGGGCTGATAGCCTGGAAGTTAATATAGAAGCAATCAGATCTTCAGAAGTCCCAGACCCGTCTCTCCCAATCCTTTTGAGGACTTTGCTCAAACAGCCAAGGAACAAAGAACAAGGCCACCACCGGAGTTATAGACAGTTGTAAGCCACCATGTGGGTGGCTGGGAATTGAACCTGGGTCCTCTGGAAGAACACCTAGTGCTCTTAACCACTGTGCTATTTCTCCAGCCCCAGAAAAACTCTTGTCTAATGAAAATGAATGGCCATTCATTCATGAGCTGCAATAGAATGTCTCAGTAACTGTTATATGAATGAATCTGTGTGTGGATTTCCAAGTTACATTCGACATTCCCCTTTTGCCTTGAGTCCTCCTGTGTGTGTTATCTTAATGTTGTTCCTAAAGAGGTGCGGCAGTTGTAGCTGTGTGGACTTTAACTGGGTAGGTGGCACAGGACGGTTGGTCCTGCATTACCAGAGGGTTGGGTCGGTCCATGGTGCATGTTGTTGGCTGGTAGGGCAGCCTACCTTCACCCGCCCCCTTGGTGTGCTCAGCCACGGCCTCCTTAAGCTTCTCTGTGTAGTTCACGATTCCTTTCAGTGGCACTCGCTCATCGTTTTCATAAGCTGTGATGTGAACTGAAGGATAATGCTGGAAGAGACCAGAAGTACAGTCATATTACTCCAGTGTCCTCCCCCAGAGGGCACTGGTCCCCAAGTGCTAGGTTTCTCATTGGAAGCTGCTGAGCAGGCCTCAGCAGAACCGTGCCAGACTACCCGTTACCTGGGTCAGCCCTTTTCTGTCCAGAGAGACCATGACTTTATCTAACCTGCTTAGACTGGATCAGGGGACGAGAGAGCTGTTACATGGAGGCAGACAAGAAGTAGAAGCAGACATGACACAGCAGAGTGATTAGGTATCCTAAGCAGAAATAACCTTAGAGCCCTCGCCTCTTGCCTCGGCTTGGTGAACGCCCTCTCAATGGTCTGCTCCATTGCTTCAGGACTGAGCATGACTGCGGTTCCCTACCTGAGGCTTAATGTTCTGGCAGGGACAGTAGCGTTTTATGTAGTTCTTGTGTTTCTCATCAGATGAAGGGTTCCCCCACTCTTCCAACTCTTCCAGTGTCAGAGGAAGGGTGGTGTCCAACATGGTATTGAGGACATCCAAGAAAGGTGCCTAGTCAGAGAGAGAGAAAGCCAGACCTGTGTATAGATGCAGTGGTTGGTAAAATGAGTGTCACAAAAGCTTCCTGCATAAACACACTTCCAGGTGACAAAGAATACAGCTCAGGCTTAATACAGCTGGTAAGTCACAGATGGCTAAAGAGCATTCACACCCCTTACAGACGTGTATATAACAAGAAAATTTACCTTGTAATTTCATAATTTTTGTTTGCCTTTTCTTCTATTTTTACCAAATTAATAGCTCCGCATTCATTAGGATGGCTACTATATTAAAAACAACCCCACAATAATCAGAACATTTCCAGTTGGTGACGATGGAGAGAAGCTGTACTATTTTCTCACTATTGGCTAGAGTGTAAATCACTGTCACTTAAAAATGAAGATGCGTTCATCTTTAGATCTAGAACCCCTTCCTAGAGATGTGCCCCAAAGAGCTAGAGACAGGGTCTTAAAGCAATACCAGGACAGGGAGGAAGCAAACCGTGCTGTGTGCACACAGACTCTGGGCCTCTCGCAATGGATGATGTCAGGGTCAGCTAAGTGGGAGAAGCAGCGTCAAGGATTAACTTGGCATGATGCCACATGATGTGACTGAGTGTGCATAACATCACATGAGGTGACTGTGCATGACATCACATGAGGTGACTTTGGACACAGTGCAAGAGGTTTCCCACAGCTTGGGAGGGAAGGAATGGAGATCGTTCAGTGCTACGTGTGTTTCAGTTTTGAAAAGATAAAAATTGTGATTTGGAGACGACTGCATAATAGAGTAAATGATAACATTAAATAGAAAACATTATCCAGCCATACACTAAAAATAGTTAGGATAGTAGATTTTGTCCCTTTCCTGTGGCTAGACAGCTTTAGAAGTGAGACCTTTTAAAGTACCAACAGCACGAACTCTGCCTCACCTGCTGCACTGTTACAATAAACTCATAAATCCTACTTTGATAAGATCTAGAAAATAGCCAAGAAGAAAGGAGAGAGGGCTCAGGAATGCACGTGACACACATGCACACACACAGGGAAAACACCCATACACACCAAGTAAAATTAAGTTAAGACATTTAGTTAAAGGGAACCCGCCCTCCCGTGTTTGTACTCTCCAGCTTTGTCCTGTACAGAACCATTTACTGAGTCTAGTGTAATCCTGGCTGCCTGACAGGATGGCTTTTCTGATGTGTAAAGCTGCCAGCCTTGTAAAGAGGGGCCCCTGTACTGCACAGAGGGTGAGCCAAGGAACCTAATTCAGGCAAGTGTGTGGGCCCCAGTTTTCAGAGGCAGCAATGGCAGCGTGAGGTGCGTGCTCACCAGTGGCAGCTCCGCTGGGCAGTTCCTGGCTGGGCAGCCTCTGGTGGCGGTTCTCTACACACCCACTCTTACCTAATACTCCAGTAAGCCCTTCCTGCTTCAATTAGCTATAACTCTGGGAGCTTATAATCAATGACTCATACATTTTTGTGTTGAATATTTAGGCTGTCCCTAAGTCTTCGCTGTAATGAGCAACTGAATTAAATATCCTTACACACGCACTTCTGGCTATTTCTTTTCTTTTTTGTTTTTTTTGAGACAGGGTTTCTCTGTGTAGCCCTGGCTGTCCTGGAACTCACTTTGTAGACCAGGCTGGCCTTGAACCCAGAAATCCACCTGCCTCTGCCTCCCAAGTGCTGGGATTAAAGGCGTGCGCCACCACTGCCCTGCTCTGGTTATTTCTTATTTCTAAAATCTGTTAGCTGCATTTTATATTGTAAGTGATTTTGTTATTATCTTTGTGGCTAGGTTTATTTTCTCTAGCTGCATTTCATATTATAAGTGATTCTATTATTATCTTTGTGGGAAGGTTTATTTCTTCTATAAAGAACATTAAAAAAAGATTTCTAGATCAAGTTTTTTAATATTTAACTTATTACTACTTGCTCCAAACACACACACACACACACACACACACACACACGCACATACACACACACACACACACACACACACACATCGTGAAAATAGCTACCCTGAATCCCACAGTCATTATTTTCCAGAATATCTAGGTAGGAGATAGAAGATGAATGTGAAGCCAGACGCTGTACAGTTTTGGAGAACAGGAAAAGACTGTAGGGCATTTCCAGAACTGAGAGCTCATCAAAGGACAGGACCAGAAAGACACGGACAACGGAGTCTCTGCAGCGGGCATGGTGGTACATACTTAAGTCCTGGTGCTTGGGGGCTGCGGTCAGAGGCTGTATGAAGCCAGGCTGACCTGCTATACAGCAAAACATAAAGCAACATACAGAGTGTCTGGAAAGAGGGACTTATTCCCCACGTCCAGAATAAGATGCAGCTGGGCAGTATGCTGTTACATGGACAAGGGCGGTGCACACAGACTCCAGGACAATCCACCAGGCTTCTGGAATCCTGGTACATATATGCATTTCGAAATGTCCTGACAAACAGAAAAGGATCATGGGGACAGTCATTAGTCTCTCGATGGCAATCCTGCAGAATCCATAAAGGTTGTCAGGGAAGAATAAATAATGGGATTAAGATAAATCCACCGCTCTGTTTAAACTTAAAGGCCACCATTGTCCCCCTGAGCAGTGGCACAGGGCGGTACTCACCTCCAGAGTCACGGCTCTCAGGAGCTCTGGCTTAGAATTGCACAGTGCTCCCACGAGCACGCCTCCAGCACTGAAAGCGCTCAGCGTTGTTAGGCTTGGCTGAGAAAAGCCCTGGCTATGAAGCGTCTTAATGCAAGCCACTAAGTCAGCAAGGCCATTGAGCTTTTTAGTTAGACGGCCATCTGCATGCCACTGGAGACCCAGCTCGCCACCACCCCTGTAGAGGAAGAAAACAAAAAGGACACATTGGAGGTCGGCAAACTGTATCACAGGCTTGAGTGTGTGTCACAGGCTGGTGTGTCACAGGCTCGTGTGTGTGTGTGTGTGTGTGTGTGTGTGTGTGTTTTACAGGCTCATGTGCAGCACTCAGCTCAGGCTAGGAGGAACAGCAAGAAGGAATAGGTAACAGAAACTGTGACTGGCCCGCAAGGCCTAAACCAGTACTGTACCTCATCATAGGGAACAAACCAAAACAACCTGGAACTGTCAACACAACCAAAAGCTGATTCAACAAATAGGCTTGAGTGCCTACTGCTGACTTCCTATAGCTGCCTGAGAGCAGCCCTTAAGTCCACACAAGCACACTGGCTGGAGGAAAGCAGACCACAGTCCCCAGGCACCATGGCTGTAGCTGTACTTCACACGAACAGAGTACAGGGGTTAGGGCAGGAAAGGGCTCGGGGCGCGCGCATGGGTCAGGAGCAGCAGTGCTCGGGAAATGACCTGTAACTGAATTGTGAAGGAAGCCGTTTCTGCAAGGGTAAGAGAGGGGAACTAAGACCCAGCTAGACCACAGCACTGCTAGGTCAGTGGCAGAGCATGGCGTCTGAAGGCACGAGCCAGGCAATGCCCAGAGGAGGCAGTTCACAAGACTATCACGGAGGCATTTGTTCTGGAGATAGGGAGGTGGGGAAGGTTTTAAGCAGAAATTAAATGATAGCAGTGTCTTGAGAACAGCTCGAATAAAATGGAGACTGGATGCAGAAAGAAGTCGAGCCGAGGGAGGCTCTGTAGGAGAAGCCTGTGGCTGCATGGCACACATACACCTAACCACAGCACGCGAAGGCTACAAAACACGACCCTGTTTCAAAAACTCTAAAAAACAAGAAACCTGAGTTCTGGAGGATCACGTGGGACTGATGATGGAGCTATCAAGGGCAAACACTGCTACACACACTCAGTTCTACAATCCACTCTGGTTCTTTGGATCAGATGACTGCTATCTGAGCCATGATGCACAGGCTTAGGGACACATAAATTCAAAATACATACAAGGTCAGCGTGATCCTTAATAGATTGTTGTTGTTGTTGTTTGTTTTGCTTGTTCTGGTCTTTTAAGAAAGGGTCTCACTATATAGCCTTCAACAGAGGTCTGTCTTTGCTTCCTGAGTGCTGGGATCAAAGGTGTACACCATCATACCCAGTCCCCTAACACTGCGCCCTCACACCCGGGTCCTTAGCACACTGTGTGCCTCACACCCGGGCCCCTAGCACACTGTGCGCCCTCACACCCGGGCCCCTAGCACACTGTGCGCCCTCACACCCGGGCCCCTAGCACACTGTGCGNGCCCCTAGCACACTGTGCGCCCTCACACCCGGGCCCCTAGCACACTGTGCGCCCTCACACCCGGGCCCCTAGCACACTGTGCGCCCTCACACCCGAGCTCCTAGCACACTGTGCGCCCTCACACCCGGGCCCCTAGCACACTGTGTGCCCTCACACCCGGGCCCCTAGAACACTGTGCGCCCTTACACCCAGGCCCCTAGCACACTGTTATTCAAGCAGTCGTTAGAGTGTTCTTGCACTCATCTGCCAGGAGAAACGTGGTGACTCACCTAACATGGCAATAAGCTAAGATCCATCCATCATCCACCAAGACCCGCTTTTCAGGCCTGAAATTCATTTTCAGGTCCATTCCGTACGCTCCATAGACGTGTACCAAGAGAGGCTTCCTCTGCAAGTCCTCAGAGTCTGTCTTGTGGAAAACTGTCATGGGCACTAACTTGCCATCCTGGAAATGAAGACCCATTGGCAGGTAAGGAGCCAGCCTTTGCCGTGTTTCTCCGCGGTGCTTGGGTCAGGGCAGGCCGGCCTTTGCCGCGTTTCTCCGCGGAGCTTGGGTCGGGGCATACGCCAGCCTTTGCCGCGTTTCTCCGCGGAGCTTGGGTCGGGGCATACGCCGGCCTTTGCCGCGTTTCTCCGCGGAGCTTGGGTCAGGGCATACGCCAGCCTTTGCCGCGTTTCTCCGCGGAGCTTGGGTCAGGGCATACGCCAGCACGGCTCTACTCCCTCCGCAAGAAGAATTTTAAAATGGCTTGACCCCAATTTTAAAATTTTCACTACCTGCCACGCAGTACACTCCCGAGTACGTAACTTACTGAAACTGGACACCTCTTTGTGAGGCTGTGGCATCTGTACACATAACCCTGTACCTGCTGGTCTATATTAGCCAGAAAAGCGCTGCCGACACCGGCACAGCTTCTCCTGGGAGGAAAGTAACCCTGAAAAGCACTCTTCATGGCCCAGGACGGATCTATTCCTTCTGGGCCAGGCCAACATGTCTATAGGTGGGAAATTTTAGTATAACATTCTTTCTATGCCTAGGGATAGTGACTGACAATTCTTATCTTTGAGTATTTACAAATATGCTGATTAAAAAAGTACTCCCAGCCTCCTTCTCTGACCTCAGAAAATGTCAGATGCTCGACGTTGCTCCACGGACTCTTAGACAGCCATCTGCACCCTCTATAAGTGCATCCTCTATAAGTGCATCCTCTATAAGTGCATCCTCTATAAGTACATCCTCTATAAGTGCATCCTCTATAAGTGTATTAATGTAATTTATGTGTTTGGGTGTTTTGTCTGCATGTGTGTCTATATCACATCACATATGTAGTGCACATGGACACCAGAAGGGGGCGCCACATTCCCTGGGGCTGGAGTCTTACATGACTGTGAACCAATATGTGGGGACTAAGAAGAGAATATGGGTTTTCTAGCTAAAATAAACCCTTTCTCCTCTAACTTGTTTATGGTTATGCTGTGTTTCATCACAGCAATAGAAGCCCTAAGTAAGGCAGATGGGTCATCTGAAACATCACTCTTTCAGATAATGCCACCTGTCCAGTGCGCTCGGTCTACTTTCCTCTGTAGCTGTCAATGCATTGGCAGTGACTTCTTGGGCCCCTGGCACTGTGGCTGCCACGGTGGAGCCTCATGAGGGCCGGCACTGTACTGCTCTAATCAGCTGTGTTCCGTCCTTTCAGAGTGACTGCCATAACTGTCCCGACTGTGCCTCTTTACTCTGTGTTAATTCAACTTGAAGAGTCTAACATAAGCGAGTGAAGTGAAGGGCTTAGTACTCTCGCCAGAGATTTTTAAAACTATGTTAAAATTAAAAGAAAAAAAAAAGTCTATGTATTCATAAAATCATCTGGACCTTTCATAGCATAAGGAACTTTCAAAAAACAGTGCTGATATGACCCTGAGGCTGATGCTGGCACAGTGCACCTTCAGTATTGGGAGTTGAAGGCAGAGCTTACAACACCTACCTTGCTTTTGGCTTCTATGCGTAAAACACGGCTGGTCTTTGTAATCGGATCTTCATGACCAGTTTCCTCAAAGAGTTTGCCTTCTGCAAATTTATATGTGTAATATTTTGGGGGTCGTATTGGAGAGCAAAGCTGAAAGGGGCAGTTCTTTGGGTCAGAATTTGTATCCATTATGAATCCACAGGCCCAAGGAGGGAGCTGAAGGACAAAAGCCATTTCACTGATTAATACTAAGGTTTCTCAGTCTGCACTAGGACAGCTACTTTGCCTACTATTATTACATGATATGTCATTTAAGAATTACTTCATTGTGACAAAACAGATTTCAAGTAAACAAATAAAACCCTATACAAATTACCAACAAGATAAAGAAAAATGTAGGAAAAAATGGTTTTATTGTGATTCTAGGTTACAGGAAACTCCTTTTAACATCAAGTTTATTTGGGGCTACAAACTTGGGTGATGAAATGACCAAGTGGCTACGAATAAGAGCAAATGAAACAGTAACCCAGTCCCAGCAGCAGCCCTTGGGCCTGCTCTTCCTGAAGTAGGACCCTCATGCGGATGCTCTGAGTGATTTTTCCCAGCGGCCCTTAGCCTGCTGCCTGGGCAGCCGTGATGGCAGTTATTATTCCAGGGCCACAGACGGGCTCTGCAGCACTCAGGCATTTACAATTTGTTTCTAACTTTAGCCCGAGGCTAACCATTGTGCAGAACAAAACCTTTCCAGGCACAGTGACTAGGAGAGACCCATAGCTATTATGCTCAAGATTCTTAACTTTAAGAAGAAAGGGAAGGAATCAAAACGTATTCTCTTAGAGCAGCAGGGTCCAGTGTCAAGCCTTCCTCTGACGTCCCACTTACAGCTCTTAAAGAAGCTTGGTAAGCAGGCTGACAGAGTGCTCAGAAGCACTGAAGTAAGACTGAGAAGAAAATTGCCCTTCTTTCCCAGTAATTGTAGAAAGAGCAAATTCCTTAGAAAATCAGCGACATCACTGGTGGGCACTACAGAAAAGCAGGAAGGGCTGCCGCCCCCAGAGGCTAGACTTTCACCTGCAGCAACCACAGCCAGAGAGCACTGTGCTCAGATACATTGTCCCCAATTAAGCCGGGTCTATTGTCAGGAAAACTAACGACAACACACATTGTGGCAGTTCCTATTTGAATGAAAGAACCCTTCCTGGGAGCCTGGTAACTTGTCAGTGTAGGAACAGGATTCCTTAGCCTCCAGTTGCCTGCTTCCTCTGCCTTTCAGTAAAACTTAGCTATGACCACTGAATACATTGTTTAAGCTTCAGGACAACTGGTACCAACAAATCAAAGTCTAGGTTTTTCCAAAGCCAAGAGATGGAGGCCAAAGCTTTAATCCTAACAAGAACTGTTCCAAGGCTCTGGACTCTGAAGCATTTGTCCAGCTGATACAGGAGTATTAGCTGTCTCAAGGACATCTCGAGCCTATTCCTACTGCGCTGTAATGCACGGAGAGAGCTCTGGCCTGGAAATAGACTCTCCTGCAAATAAAGCCGATGACGGCACAGAGTAGAGCAGTTCCTGGCTTGGGTGGGGGATCATGGCTTAGTAGCCGAGTTTATCTGACATGTTAAGATCCTGGGTTTGCCTCCTAGTATACAATAAACCAACCTAAGTTTATTTTCCAAGCATTACAATAAAATATTCTCCTTTTGTGAAAAACATTAGAAAATACTAATGATATGGTAACCAATGATAAGAAATATGTGAAAAGTTTAATACTTCCATTGTGGGAGACTGTATTTAGAAAGATCACCAGTCCAGTGTCCACTAGGCATAGATGGTACAGACCTAAAAATCCATTAATAACTGCTCACAGCGTGGTTGCTGATGTTGCCCTTTATGTATGGCACGGTCTATGGATATTTATCAGTGCTACCTAGCATCACACAATGATAAAATTACTTTTAAGTAGCATCTGGAATGTTCTAAAGCATTTGATTCTCTTTGATGATGATTGAGAACAATATTTAGAGTAGAACAGGTGCCTACAGTTTACAACAGGTCAGAGAGTGATAAGATAAATGATACAGAAGAAACTAAAGATAGCATTCGGTGTGAAACAGCAAGGGGGGGCACTTTTAAGTAAGAATACTTGATGAGGTCATATTTACATAGAAGCACAGTCTTAGGGGCTGGGGTATAGCTCAGTTGGTAGACTACTTGCTTAGCACACACAAGGCCTTGGGTTTGAACCCAGCACCACATAAAATCAGGTGTGATGGTCCATGCCAATAATCCCAGCACAGGGGAGGCAGAGGCAGGAGGTACAGAAGTTTAAGACGGCCTGGGCTATACCAGCCCTGAGATGTGCAATCCTACAGTAGAGAGCGCTATATGGCATTTCCAGTTTTCTTGCTGTATAATTATAGTAAATGAATCGCTAGAAATGACCCACTGCTCCACCCCTATATACATGGACCGCAGTGAGGACATATGTCTCTGCCAGCTTCCTGGTCACAGCAGATGGAGAAAGTAAGGAAAGCCCTAAAGCAACGGTCATTTGTATTTTAGGGTCTACACAGACACCTGACAAGGTTCGACATTAAACTTAGCAATTTGATTTTAGAGAGCAACTCAAGAATTCTAATTGTTACAGGCTATTGTGGAGTTGTATCTGTATAAGAAGAACTGTAATTGTTACAGGCTCCCATTCTTTATCTGTATCTGTATAACAATCTTGAAATTCATCTCCCTGATTCCTGTTTGCTCTAGTCTTCACTAATATAGTTGCTTAATAATTTTATGAAATATAGCTCCAACAGCTCAAACTATTCTTTTGCTGAAAGAACCGTTTCCTCTGTTATAACTTATATACTCTGCTCACACCAGGTAAAGGCATTAAAAGCATTAAGAGATGTGGTTGCATGCTCGTTTAACCCCAGCACTTGGGAAACAGGTAGGTGGATCTCTGTGAGTTCGAGGACAGCCAGGACTACATAAAAACAACAACAACAACAACAACAACAACAACAACAACAACAACCCTGTTTTGAAATCCTCCAAAGCATTATGCTATAACTTCATCCTCTAGAAATGTATTCTGCATTAGCAAGATAGATTTAAGAACGGGTCCCCTGAAGATACATGGACTTCAGCTTTGAGCTCATTCTTGGCTATGGCAGGCTTAAGTCCCTCCCTGCCCTGCTTAGTCTCTCTATTATTTTACAGAGGCTTCCTGAGCAAGAGTCCCCTCCCTTTGAACTCTATGACCATTTGGGTTTAAAACACTTATTTAAAAATAACTTATAATTAAGCATTGTATTTTGAAATTTGTCTAGTATTATAAAACCTTCATTCATTAGGGCCAGATATTTTATTCTGCTGTCTTCCCACGCCATGATGCTGTGGATATTTACTTAATACTACTTTGAAAATGGACAGTAAGGTTGCCATTCCTTAATTTATCAGGTTTATTTCAGGTTTATTTCTGAAGGCATTTGATCTTGCCTTGGCAGTCACAGACTGTTAACTAGCTAGTTAGACACGCCATTGTCATCCCTTTGTGTCATGATGGAGACCACGGACATCCATGTTCTGAGAGCAAGCAGGTATATACTGGGTAAGAAAACTGGCAGAGAGAGGCAATGCAGATACAAGCTGACTATTGTCCTTCTGAGATGTGGCCAGGGACCAGCTACTATGCAGGTCTTGGTTACTGCTGCTCCTCAGACTGAAGAGATATAGACACCTGCCCACAGAGCTATGTAGAAAGACAGACATAATGATCCCTAACACCATTTCTCAAGTCCATCTGTAAATATTGGTTTAAGTAAGACTGTTAAAAACAAGGTCTGTCAAAAACTGGTATGCTAAAATCCACTTGAATTCCTTTAAGAAAAGTACACAGCATTCAACTTTTGATGCTCTATCAAGCTAAACTGTGTTTTTGTTGAGTACTACTATCTTGAGAATAGACCTACCTTTAGAGAGCGCACTGAGTCGTCGGCCAGACCAATCACGTTAACATAGAGGAGATTGCTGTGTTTCAGGAACAGAACACAGTGGTCCTTAAACATGTCCAAGTCTACAACCTTGGTATTTCTCTTCATTGTGAAAAATAAATCCCAATTCATAATAGCAGGGGCATCAGCTGCTGTCCGCATCAGCTGTGTGAAGAAGGATAAGAAGATGTAGGTGACAGAACACAAGGCTGCAGAATTCAGAGTGAGATCACTGAGGAGACCGCATCAACTGTCGCTATTCTAAGATGAGCTGGATGAGGGACAAAGTGTGAATGTCACTGTTTTAGCCCAGGTTAGCACACTGGGTGCTGAGACAGTGTGGTGCCATGCTTAGCTGAGAGTCAACCAGGGGACAATGGATGTGCTGGTATGCCTGCCTGAGACTAATCCAAATGCCATCTCACAATCAGGGTTTCAAGTGCGCTCTTCTAAGCCCAGCCAAGTTTGGTTTTTACAATACCAACAGTACAGAATGCTTCATTCACTGGTATTTTATGTACAGTTATAGTAGGAAGAAATGTTAGCTCTAAGGGGAGGGAAATAGCGGAAGGGAGGTGGGAATGATAATGTATAGTACCACCCCACGCTCCATAGGAAGGCAGTGCCACCCCACGCTCCACAGGAAGGCAGCCTCACCCCATGCCCCACAGGAAGGCAGCGCCACCCCATTCCCCACAGGAAGGCAGTGTCACCCCACGCTCCACAGGAAGGCAGCGCCACCCCATGCTTCATAGGAAGGCAGCGCCATTGCACACTTTAACCTCCCAACCCCGTTCTCTCATATAGAAGGAAGGTTGGAGAGAGAAAGCAGACATTTAGAGGATCCCATCCCAGCAGGAGCAAGCGGGATCGAGAACTACCTTGAATTCTGTAGGTTCTCCAACATTCGTCAGGATGTATAACTCATCATCTCGATGCTCAACATAGTAAAGCATTCCATGTATTCTCTTCTGAATAAGGACTGGTGGATCCCACGGGCTCAGGCCATCTATCAACCACACCTCGGAAGTCGTCTTGTTCATAATATTCAGTGTGAGGAAACGACTGTCTTTTGTAAGATAGAGGAAAACAAAATAGCTACAAAGAAAACAGAAGCACAGGGTCACAGTGAGATCTTACTGTGCTGGCTGAGGACCTGGGATTGAGCAGGAAATGTCACCTTGCCATTCTGGAATATCATGAGATATGTAAGGGGTAAGGCTGCAATGATTTGCATGGATTTCTATTATATATATTTCCATAAATAGATTTAAATGAGGGGTACATTTAGAAGGAGGAAAGAGCTGCAGCCCAGCTATAAGCCCTGAAGACTTTGAACCAATGGTGTTGTTTGGAATGGATGCCACCATCCAATCTCAGCACCTCAGGTGAAATGTTACAATATACTAAAAATGGAACAAGAAAGATTTTTGGAGGGGCTAGATAGACGACTCAGCAGTTAAGAGTATTGCCGCTCTTCCAGAGGACCTGGTTTCAATCCCCAGCACCCACGTGGCAGCTCACAGCTGTCTCTAGCTCCAGTTCTGGCAGAGCCAATGTTTCTCTTTTGGCCTCTATGGGTACTGGGCATCCATGTGCTACACAGATGCATTTGCAGGCAAAATGCCCATACAATAAAAATAAAATAATTGTTTATTGAAACTCAATCTTACAAGCATCTATGAAGTAATTCTAAAACTCCTTGCAGGTGGGATAGGAGTTACTCACAGTTTATTCTCTCTCTGTCTCTCTCCTTCCCTTTCCTTCCTTCTCCTCCTCGTTTTCTTTTGGTTTTCAGAGATAGGATTTCTCCGTGTAGCCCTGGCTGTTCTGGGACTCTGTGTACCAGGCTGGCCTTGAATTCACAGAGATCTGCCTGCCTCTGCCTCCCAAGTGCTGGAATTAAACACCAGTGCACTCAGCTCTAATTTTCTTTCTTGTTGAAGAGTTAGGATCTAACATAAGAGCAGAGGTGAAGAGCTACAAGTTGCGATTTACTTGCAACTTTTCAAGTCTCATAAATCTAGCCTGCTGTTAGCCTGTGATCTCTGGGCTTTGGATCCCAAGAGTCTTCAGAGAGCAGTCATTGTCCTTGCTTTTTAAAATATAGACCCGTTCTTGGTGAACAGGAATTCTGCCACGGAGGAAAAGTGTGTAATGGTAGTGCTGTGAGTGTGTGTGTGTGTGTGTGTAGAGCTAGGGAGGGGTGGACTATTCAGTAACTTAACAATCACATTTTTTTTAATTTAGCATAGATCTTTCTTTATAGAACCTGCATAATAGTTTTTATTAGAATGTATAGATTTTATGGCCCTAGAAATAGGAATATTTGAAAACAAAGAGTCAATATTTAAAATATCCTTTAGGAATATATTAGCAAGCACTTTCCCAACCATCAATTTAAGAGGCATTCTACCATCAAAATGAAACCGGTTTTTAAATAACTAAGAACTGAAGTACAGAAAACAAAGATGGTGGACACCTTGGCTGACACGGGCTCTTTGTGGCCATATTTATAACCCGTTCATCATCAGGCACCCCAAACTGATAAAGTTTGGTAAACTCTGTAGATTAGCTCTAGAAGACAGACTAACACAGTAGTCATTTTCTCCATTCTCAACACTTCTGGTCAACCAGATCAATACGCTGGATGGGGGAGAGGGTGGCGCGCTGGCACCTTGGGTCTTTCTCTGTGTAGAACCGTTCATTGCGCTTGTTGTCACCAAATGTGGCTCGATACACATCATGGCAGCGAAGGTTCCTCTGGAAGGTGTAGAATAAGACATCTTCATCTTCTTCATCCTTCACCCATTCTGAAAGGAAGGAATGAAAGGAATTAAGACGTAGCTACCGGTGTGGTTTAAAATGGTGTAGTACTCAAATGTTGAATGCCAAGTGAAGAACCTGTAAGCTGACCTCTGCAAATCTACATACTGTATAAGCTTAATGGACCATAAGCCGAGTTTACAACCCAGAGAACTTACATAAAAGCCACCACACTGTTCCAAGTTCCCCATTACTTAGTCTCTGCCTACTCAGCACCCGAATAAGACCCCGTACTCAGTGGTAAGGGAGGACGGGTACAGTCCTGTTTGCTTTTGGGGAGGACGGGCACAGTCCTGTTTGCTTTTGGGGAGGA
>NC_034607.1:50772544-50785370 GCF_900095145.1 Mus pahari
GGACGGGTACAGTCCTGTTTGCTTTTGGGGAGGACGGGTACAGTCCTGTTTGCTTTTGGGGAGGACGGGTACAGTCCTGTTTGCTTTTGGGGAGGTGGCTGCTTAACTCTGTAGAGACACTGATTGCTCTCTCTCCTACTCTGTGCTCAATGTCTGCTTCCTGGGACAAAGATGGCTCAAACTACCAAGAGCATTTAACAGGGTCCTTCCTTTCAGCACCTGGCTGACCGTCACTATAAGTCAGGGCTATATAAAGCTGGATCAATACTAAAAATGTCAGTTTCTATTGGTAAATGTCAGCTCAACATGTTCCAGTTTCTAGGAGTGATTTTGAGACATGTCCTATATTAGATCTCCACAATAAAAATAAATATAAAAATAAAATAAAAACAACAATAAAAAATAATCCAAATTCAAGGTTGAATATAATATCAACAAGTAAAACATCTATAAAACTTCAGTCTGCATACTAAACTGGCTAAGAATTACTATATAGCAGAATATACACGTAGGACTTAGATTAGAAGTGGTTTAAAAACATGAGCACTACTTTATTTAAAATGTTTTACTTATTATCAGTGTGTGTACAAAGTGTGTGGGAATGTCATGCATGTCTGTGCTGTAGTGCATGTCTGTGTCTGTCCCAGTGCGGGTGTGAAGCCACTTCCAGGAAGCAGCTGTCTCCTCTCGCCATGAGTTCTGGGGTTGAAGTCAGGTTTGTGTGGAAAGTGTTTTTACCCACAATGGCTCTTGACAGCTCATGAAATATTTATTTTGTATTTTTAATTTTGTATGCGGTGTGTGATGCTTTGTACAAGCTTGGCCCAGGGAGTGGCACTATTTGGAAGTATGGCACTGTGGATGTGGACTTTAAGACCCTCATCCTAGCTGCCTGGAAGTCACTAGCAGCCTTCAGATGAAGATGTAGAACTCTCAGCTCTGCCTGTACCGTGCCTGCCTGGATGCTGCCATGCTTCTGCCTTGATGATAATGGGCTGACCTTCTGAACCTGTAAGCCAGCCCCAATTAAATGTCCTTATAGGAGTTGCCTTGGTCATGGTGTCTGCTCATAGCAGTAAAACCCTAACTAGGACATGGTGTGTCTCCATGTGGGTCTCTGTTGGATCCTTTAGGAGTTAGGAGCTATAGGTGGTTCTAGGTTGCCCAACATGGACACTGCAAACTGTCCATGGGTTCTCTACAAGAGTGACACACATGCTCTCAGCCACTGAGCCATCTCTTCAGTCCCCCATGAACCCACTTAGATAATTAAAGGAGGGAGTATTTTTGTAATACGGACTCCATAGGAAGCTGTGGAGTGCAGAGAGAAAGGACCGCTGTGAGCAGCGCCTCGGCTGCCTTTTTACAGACGACTTGGCGGCTTACCAAAACTGGACACATTTGGGAGAGATGCTTCCATTACAGGGTGATCACTGAGCTTCACAACTATTAAGGTGGATGTCTCAGAATCCTCCGTCCTTATCTTGGCAGCCACATATTTTTCATCAGGAGCAACTCTGATACAATCGATGAAGGGCTGATCCAATTTAAGTTCTTCCAGGTTGAATAAAACTTCATAATTATCACTGTCGGCTGCATAAAGGAAGGTAGGGAAGAAAGAACTCCTCAACTTACACTTGTAAATCGTTTTAAACTATGCTTAACATTTTAAATTGACATTCTCTGAGGTATTAGACTGATGTCTTTCTACAATCATTATTAAAAAGTGTTTTCTTCAACATTATTCTACGTATCAACCTATGAGCTACAGTCATAGTCTAGGACAGTGTTTCTCAACTGTGGCCCTCTAATACAGTTCTTCAGGTTGTGGTGACCCTGCCGCAACCATAAAATTATTTTCGTTGCTACTTCATAACTGTAATTTTGCAACTGTTATGAATCATAATGTAAATAAATACTTTAGGAGTTAGAGGTTTCCAAGGAGTGGCAACCCACAGGTTTGGAACCACTGGCCTAGTGTTTACAGAACTCATAAAAAGAATATACCTGACACACGTAACATATGCGAAGTGCCTAGCACAGCACCAAGACATAGAACATACTCACAACATGCTGGACCCATGTCCACTACAGCACTGAGACATAGAACACACTCATAACATGCTGGACCCATGTCCACTCTCCATGTCAAAGCTCTTGAACATGGGTTGTTAACTTAAGTCAACCCAGATACTAAAATCCACTCAGTTCAAAAATTTAGAAATATGAGTTCGAGGCCAGCCTGGTCTACAGAGTGAGTTCCAGGACAGCCANGGCTACACAGAGAAACCCTTTCTCGAAAAAAGCCAAAAACTAAAAACCAAAAACAAACAAACAAACAAACAATTTAGAAATAATCTCTAACCATCTATTCTAGTATCTTTGAGCAACTACTCTCAAGCCTCCTGTCACACACTGAAACCTGAAGGCCAGGCCATCAGTGAAGAAGACCCGTAGTTTACCTTCTTCATCCTTGGAACGAACCAAGCAGCAGCCTTCTTGATAATAAACAAAGCCGCCATGTTTAATCTGACAAGAAGGAGAAAACAGGACTTATTTGATAATAATTTAATTATTTAACGGTTTGACTACTTCAGACGAAGGGATGACACCTACCATAGGGTTGATCTACTGAGGTACGTGAATAAACGATGAAACGGATCAGTTTTACAACACAGGTAGCAAGAAACAGCTTTCCTAAGCTGTTGGCAATTTCTGATACATAATTGCATAACAAAATCTATGATGTTCATCTAAGATCTGTTTAGTGAGACTCAATTAACAATATCAAGCAGCATCATTAAGATAATCTAAAATGATAGAGAAGAAAACTCTGGATAACCTAAAATGCCAACCAACATTCTAGTATCCTTTCCTTTAAAATAACTGTCGTCATCAACCGTGCAGTACCAACTTGATTGAATACAAAATATACTATGGTGTGACAGTGAGATCAATAAAATAAATATTAACTATACATACATATGAACAGAGTTCTTGTCTAACACATATTAAACGCAGCTAACCTGGTTTCAGGTGGCATAAGACATTATATTACAGCATTATTTGAATCTGGATTGTCACCGCTATTTGTATTTTACTATGTATGTGATTTTCACTAATAATCTGTGGGGTGTTTTTCCAGTTTTACTAAAAAGTTTTCAATCTTTTTGTTCAATTTATTTCAATTGAGTGTTTATGACTGGTAATTATGACTGGTAATTATAAAATGATTAACTGTGTACTTAAGCTTTACTAAAGTGAACTTCATTTTATTAAAACATAGACTCAACATGTAAATACTTTTGAAATAACAAAGAAATGAATAATCTTGTATGAACCTCTCCTTGGAATTTCTACAAATTTACACTAGAGCTGAATTCACCTACTACGCTTGGTGCTTTATCTTAAGGATGAACTTTAAAGATCCTGTTCTCTTCATTGTGACAGCTGAAGATGCTAAGCGTGCTTGGAAGGCTAAGCAGGAGCTGATTTTGATGGGATGCTCTGCCTATGAAGTGCGAGGTGCTTCACGCATCTCCACTGCCCGCACAGCCAGTCCTCCTGGATAACGTGGTGCAGCTTACCTCCGCATTGACGACTTCGTACTCTTCCTGTGGCTGTGTTTCCAGTCTTGTTCTCACTTTTTCAAATGCATCCATGTTTTCAGAAATGGACTTTTCACTTTCTGGCTTAATAGGCAGAAGATCCTAGAAACATTTTGGTGGTATGGTCACAACCTTCCAAAGCCATGGGAAACTCTTCACTTCTTAGGATCGTTACACTTTTCATGCACGTGTTACAAGGTTAGGTATTTATAAAATGTGTTTTATAATATGTGTTTTATTTTATTCCTTCTTAAGCTCATCATAAGAAAGCAGACACTTGATGCATTGTAATAACTGTATGAGTCCTTAAGATATTTCTAGACACACCAAGAAGTCCTGGCTATGTTCAGAAACACTACATACAGTTAAGGAGGAAAGAGAATCCTTTCAACTTTTACATATTTAATCAAAATGAACCTTGGGGGGTGGGGTGGGGCCCAGGAAAGACTGAAATACAACCTACAAGGAGAGAAATGTCAGAGAGGAAAGTTAACTAATAGATATAGGTTATTGATTCAGAGAATAATTACAACACTTATCCTGGTTTATTGCATTTCTTATGTTGTTGGGATATATAATTCCACAAATATTAATAGAGCTATTTATTGGATAAGAAAGTGGAATAATGGCTCAGAAGACAAGGTCTCTCAGCTTTTTGACACACGGTTTCTCTGTGAAGCCCTGGCTGTCCTAGAACTCACTCTGTAGACCAGGCTTTAACAGAAAATGTCCACCTGCTCCCACCTGCTCCTGCCTGCTGAGTGCTGGGATTAAAGGCATGCGCCACTGCTGCCACCCAGCTCTTCCCTCTCTGTTTAAGGGTTAGTTAATTATAAAATAGGAAGGAAAAACAATGGAACCTAACGGTAAGTAGAGATGGAGGAGAAACTACATCATCATTCACCCACACTTGGATAAGGCTCAGCCTAAAATTGCCAAAGTATAAAAATGTTTAATAATTCAACACTCCACTGCTTTGCCTGGTGTAAACAAAAGAACTTTGGTCAAGATGTCTGATTCTTTAGCTCTTTGCCACCAATGACAAATTCAGAGAGATGGCAGTAAGTCCCTTGTAAGGATCCTGCAGCTGATACATGTTTACTGTCCAAGAACACTGGCTCTGGCACTTAACAACAATGTTGAGAATGTAAGCTACAAATGTAGATAAGATTGTAAGAAGTTTACAACCTAAAAGTAAGCAAAATAAAACAGAAAATTCATCAAAACAGACTAAATGGAAAAGAATTATTTTCACAAAGCTATTCTTTAAAAATCTTGGGGATGTTTTAATGACTTGGATTAGATTTAATTAACCATCACAGCAGCTATGGTAGTCTTAATCTTTCAGGATCCTATGGTAGTCTTAATCTTTTGGGATCTATTTTCTTTTAAACATTATTATATATTATTTATTTATTTTACGTTGGGGGGGGGAGGGGTTGTTCTCTCCTTCACTACACAGAACTGAACCCCAGTGCCAAGTCCTGGTAGCAAGCTCTCAACCCCACTGAGCCTGCTCACTAGCCTCTCCACTTCTACCTTCAATCAGAGCTGTAATTGTTGAATAATTATTTGCAGTCAAAATAATGAAAGTTTGACACATTATTTTCATTCATGTTCTTGCATTTTTATAATGTATATAGCTGATATTTGGAGTAAGGCAATTTGTAACCCTCTAATATTGCCTGGAATAGGAAACGATAAAACAGAATATGGCTAGAATTCTGTCTTGAAACTCTCTCTTAGCAAGTGGGAAGCCCTGAATTCAGTTTCCCTGAATCCTGTGGATACTGCTGGCCTTTCTGTGAAGTTTTTCTTCCTTTCCTTTTCTTTAGACAGAGTCTTGTGACTTTCAGGCTATGCTCACATTGGTGTGTATTGGAAGGTGACCCGAGCATCTGACCCTCCATCTCTAGAGGGCTGGGAGTACAGATGATCTATCACTCCCAGTCTGTGGTCTAGGAGTTGCTCCAGGGCCTTGTGCACACTAGGCAAGCACTCTATCAAATGAACCACACTCCCATTCCCAGGCATGCTGAACTCTTAAGGTTTCATGTGCACTACCACTCTTTCAGGAGCAGAAAGAAGTGCCTTTTACCACTTTCCAAAGGGCCCAACATAAATCCACTTTAACTATGAAAGGTATTAACAATCAAATGCACAACTTATTTGTGGCATAAGACACAAAATTGACAAAAAAGACATAAAATTGTGAAATTCTTTATCTTCTGTATCTTGTTCAAATTGTCATCATCAGTTATTTCTGAAGTTATTTCCTTGTAGGAAGAACAGTGCAAGAAGGAAAGGAAGGTAAGGGGAGCTGGTCTCTGCTCTGACACCACCCATTGAGTGCAATGGAGCCCATGATCAGATCGGTTAATATGCTATGGTAATTTCAGATACTGGCTGAAAAGAACATTACAACCAAACAAATCAGGGTTAGGTCAATGACACTTAATCACCAAGAATCTCCACTTTCTAAATATAGATATAGTCAGTAGCAGGCAGGCCTTGCATTTTAGTTACCAAAGGAACTTAGAAGACAAAACAAAAACCCACCACCACCACCACCACCACCACCACCACCACCACCACCACCAAAAACTAGACTTCTGGCTGGGTGTGAGGTCTATAATTCCAGTTCCTAGAGGGGCTACGGCAAGAGAATTGCATGAATAATAGTTTCACTCAACAATAAAATCTTGCCTCAAAAATCAATGAGAGGGGCTGGTGAGATGGCTCAGTGGTTAAGAGCGCCGACTGCTCTTCCAAAGGTCCTGAGTTCAAATCCCAGCAACCACATGGGGGCTCACAACCATCTGTAACAAAATCTGATGCCCTCTTCTGGAGTGTCTGAAGACAGCTGCAGTGTACTTACATATAATAAATAAATAAATAAATAAATGAATATTTAAAAAAAAATCAATGAGAAACTAGATCCTTAATCCTCAGCACTAGCCATTCTACTTCAACAGGAATGGCCTCCTAAGAAGATCTAGGGATCTGCATCTTTACCAAGGTCCCAGGATGGATAGAGTGCAGAAGTTGGTACAGAAAGATCCTAAAGTTCTATGATAGTTAATTGCTAAGGTAACAAAGGCACAGTGAGGTTTGAATCTGTGGATTTGGTTTGCATTTTTGAGTGAAGAAAATGAAGACCCCTGACTAGTTTACAGTCCTATTAGTTCTGGCAAATTATCTTCCTTTCCATCATTTCTATTACATATGATATCTTCTCTGTTCTTCTGTTAATTTATATAAGTAGTTGGTCTTTAAGTAGATCTATTAAAGGCCTTCTACTTTACTACATATAAGAGTGGACAAATCTGGAACTCAGAGGAACCTGCCGAAAGAAAGAAAGATGCATTTTTGTCCTCCGAGTATTTTCATAGCTACGGGATTATCTTTTACAAAGCTTCCCCAGGTCTCAGAGCAGAAATGAGTAAACACCCCACCGTTTTGATAATTTTATTTGTCATAGGAGGAACAGTTGACACACAAAATGCAGGAAGCAGAGCTGCTTTGTCAGGGGAAGAGGTTCCTAAAAGAGCTTCTGTTTGTAGTTGCTGTCAGGGCAGTTTCTAGGAATCTATGACAACATTAACAGTTGCCTCAGAGACAAATGGCTTCAGAGAACCTCTTGGCTTAGGGTGTGAGCCAATCTCACAGCTGCTACTCTGATGGCGACTCCTTTTACTATTTATAATCCAAGACAAAATGACAAAATGTTCTACTCATGATGCAAGATAAATCAACTCAAAGGCTTAGAGCAGTAGGTACAGCTTTAAACTTTACGAGTATACAGTATGGTAAGTCTATATTAAAAGACAAAAAATAAAACAGCAAAGGAATCTTTAAAGTTTCTAGGTGTGTACAGTTAAGAATGATAGAGCCAAGCTAACTTTCCAAAGGAAAGCAATTTAAAAGATTAAAATGTTGCAAGTCCAGGAAGGGAAAGGACCAACATGAAAAGCTAAAGCCAAAAGACATACATGTACCAAATAGTTAGCTAAGAACAGCACTGAGTAAAAACTGAAAACAAAACAAGATTAGGTAAAATAAGAATAATTAGAATACACTTGAGTGTTCACCAATAGATGAGTAAACAGAATGTAGATTATATAAAGAGTGTTCTCTCTATAGAGAGGGAAGAAGTTATGATACATGCTATGGCACTGAGGAATCCTAAGAACATCAGCAAAGGAAAACAAACCAAAGAAAAGGTTAAGTATTGTGTGCCTCCGCTCACCCAAGACACCAGGATAGGTAAATCCGTGGACACAGGGAGCAGACTGGAGGCCTCAGGGCTGAGGGAGACACACAGGTGGGGGATGCCTTGGGGAGGCCTATGAGAGGGTTTTGGAAATGGTGGTGATAGCTGAATTACAGTACTGTGACTAATGCCTCTGAGCTCTGCACTGGGAGGGGCTAAAATGGTAACTAAGAATATATAACTGCCACAATTAAAGGAAACCAAAACAGATTATAATGATGAAATGACTAAAATCATAAAAGAATGCTAAGATACTGTAAATTCTAGCACCTCAAGTGTAGTGGAAGGAGCCGCTGGAACAGAATGAAAAAGGAGAGGCTATCTGTCAAAGCAGGGTACACAGCTGGATTTCAAGTTAAGTATGGTGACCATGCAACACGACAGATTAAGTGGGACACTTTTGAGAGGAGAGAGGACTATTAATAGTCACACAGGGACAACAGGTGCACACTGGGCCTGTCTCAGGCTAACTGGAACACGTGGTTACTCTCTATGCAGGTGCAACCAGTTCATCGGGGCCCAGTGCAAGCCCACAGTTTGGGGCCTGGCAGAAGAACAACAGTCAGTGTTTTCTTTTGGAATACAAGTTGTCCAAAATGTACGATAGCTTTTCACTCCTTTGTATAGAGAGATAATACACAAGTATGTGACATTTATTGATGTTTACTAATCTGGGATTCATACAAGAAGCAGCATATTATCAGGTTTATTAAGAGGCATAATTTGATATTTTAGTAATTTCGGAAAGCTATATTTTAAAACACATTTACAGGTGCATTAAATTTTGAGATCAAATCAGTTTTCAATGAATCTGCATTTTTATAAGCATTTCAGCTTTAATAGGTTCACATACATTCCTTTGTACTCATATTGACTACAGGTATTTGAGCCTAAAATATATCTTAAAATCAAATTAGAATTACTGAGAAAATTAGTAATGGATACCTTACCCATTATTTATGAACTAAAATTAGTATTAATGGCCTACAAACAGATTAACTTGAATAGTCCATACCTTACACGAGAAGCTCCGACTTGGGATGTTTCTTGCTAATCCTGATATCTTGGGTTTATTCTGCAGACACTTGGTTAGGTGGTACTTTTTCAATCGTACTCTATTGTAATAAGGATCAGCGACGTTACAGTAATTCTGCTTCTGCATGCATTTCCCAAGATGAGGAATACTATACTTCAAAGCTCGGAGAAATAATTTGGTCGTCTGCAGCATGGTGGCAAAGTCCCTGGTTTTTTTGCTCCCTTAGGGGCTGCCAGCACGTGAATGATTTCATACGTATAATTATACAGTAATGGGATCTTAGTGCATGTGAGGTCCCCACATCTTATCCCTCCCCTTTGGCGTCATGAGGCCCTTAGGTTACCAATAACTGTAGACATCTGATAACTTGGGTTAAATACATTTAAAAACTTGTATGAGTTAAGTTCATTCAGATCATACTTCTTGGCAGGCGTGACTTAATCATGTCATCTGTAAAGTCAGTTTTTCTAGGGTCAAGCTAAGCAGCAGTGACTCTGGAGAACGTATGGACAAACTAAAACAAAAAACAGAAAACAAACAAAATAAAAATTTGCAAATGAGTAAATGAACTTAATGGGAATCTCAGGTACTCAGATCTTACATAATTCTGGGCATATCATTGGTATGTGAAAGACAAATTGGAAAGAGCCTAAATGACGTCATAAAAGGGGGATTCCTACTTGTTGAGTGAGGCTAGGCGCCAGATAGTTTTTACCTAGCTGTCTAGTTCAAGCTTCATGTGTACTTGATGATTGAGCTAGAGTCGTTCATTGTCCAGGTGGCCCAAAGGTAGCTCTGGGGAGCTAGAGACATTTCCTCAACTCACTTGTTTCAGTGAAACGCCCAACTGATTTGGCTCCTCCTCCTAGATAAGCAATTGGACTTAACCATAAAAGGATAATTAATTAAAAACAACTGTAAGATGCACAAATAAAATGTCAAGTCATCTTTGGTTTCTGCTGGAAGGTAAAGATCATTTTAACTTCCATGGCTACAGACCCAGGTTTAGGTCTTGGGCCTTGCACGCTAACTGCATCTGGATTCAATTTCTTCACTTGTAGAACAGATATTAACCATAGCACTTACTCTCTGCTGTTGTTGTTTTGTAATAAAACCAAACAATTTATGTTAAGAACTTAGTCCAAGTACCTGACACATAGTAACCACTCAACAAAAGGTCGTTAATATTATTAGCATAGGAATAATTTAGCTATGTTAAACACTGTTGAGCGTAAAATGAAAGAAATCTTCTCTAACACGTTCCTTGGTAGCACAGAAACACTGCGTCAGTTTTGCCATAGATCCGACCAGCTATGACGCCCCCTCCCCCCCCTTAATCTCTTATGTCGCAGCAAAATAATGGGACGGTGGAGCAGCACCCTAGAAGAAAAATGCTTTTAAATCGCTTAACCTGTCCCCATAGCCTCAACCCATTCATTCTCCATCTGCATTGAGAAGACACTGCAAGGATAGGGAGACTGGTGGGGGTAAGCAAACCGGTGCTCCAGGAGCACCTCCTCGTATCCCGGTGCAACTGTGCATCCCGAACACGTCGTATTCTCAGGACGCGAGGGAATGGTACGGGTTAGCACGCACAGAAGAGACAGGGATCAAAAAGGGACCAGGGACGTGAGGAATGGCTGGAAGGTGGGAAGAGGAATTAGGAAAGGGGACCCTCCGGCAACCCTTCCATACGTACGCAAATCGAAAGACAGCTGGACGAGCGAAGGTAGAGAAGACAAAAGCGAGAAACCGAAGCTCTCAAGACGGAGCTGCAGTCACCTCAGCCTTGTCCACCCGAAGGCAGCCTCCAGCACCCCGCAAGAAAGACAACCTACCTCGCGCCGCCCAGGGCGAGTTTGCAGCACGCCGGTCTACGTAACACCAACCCAGCCCGCTAGGGAAGCGCATTTCGCCATCTTTATTATGGTCAGTGGTGGGGCTTTTCTCTTCCGGGACTCACTCATCTTAGGAGACACCTGTATTTTGGTTTTCTGGTATTCTGGCGAGCAAGAGACAAAGTGAGAAAAAAAGGAAAACGACGAGGAAAGTCCCCTCTGCCGCTATTCCGCCGTCCCCTCCCACGCCGGCTCGCCCTCACTTAAGATGGCCACCAGAAAAAAACTGGTGCAATGATGCGACGCCGCTGTTTTGGTTGCCAGGGAGATGCTAATACCGGAAATGCGGAATTCGGGGAGGGTGCGCGGAAGAGCTGTGGGCAAGAGGCCGGGCGTCGCAGGTCCTTACAGGGAAGAAGTTGGCAGGTCCTGACAGGGGAGAGCCGTGGTGGAGGCAACCCCCGCGTCCAGTCGGCTCTGGAGATGGAGTCGCAGGTCGCGGCCGCTGGGGCTGCAGAGACGGAGGCAGAGGCGGGCAAGCGTCCCGCGACGGGCAGTGCCGGCCAGGGCTCGCTGGTCTCGGCGCCCAAGGGGGCCGTCCGGTGGCAGCTTCTGCGACAGGTAAGGGCGAGCGCTCGCCTCCCCTGCCTGTGGCCACTCCCCTCGCAGGTAGCAGGCGCGCCGCCGGGGCTCGCACTTCTCCGCAGCCCTGTGTGGGGAGCCAGGCGAGAAGCGCCCCCTTGCTTCATCTTCCTGTCCCACCAAAAAAGGGAGAGACTCTGGCGGGGATGGAGAGCGGGAGAGCCAGAGCGAGGTCTCAGAAACTCAGAAAATCCTTGTGCTCGCCTGTCTGATGTGGGACCGCCTGAAACACCGCGTGCTGCTCTGCTTTCCTGCCCCTTCCCTTTTATTTTATTTTATTTTATTTTATTTTATTTTATTTTATTTTATTTTATTTTTGCTTCTTAACTCCCAGCCTGGCCGCTGTCACCGACTTCCTGGGTGCACTTTTTGGTCCCACGTCTCTGGAGATCCGTGAGGTTCACTAATGGGATGGAGACTGCACGCGTTTCCTTGTTTTGTATATCGGAGAGTAAAGGGGAGAGGGAAACCTACTGCTTGCTCCTTTTCCCACCACGTGAAACTCAGACGTTTATCTTCTAAGTTTGGAGTCATTATTGGGATACTCGGTGCCCAAGATGTAGCAACGAATCCAGATGTGTTGGCTTCAATCTTCCAAACCGCGCCAGTGAAGGCTGCTGTGTTTATAAGTTTTCTTATTCATTGCAACTCCTCACAGCAATAGAAAAGTAACTAAGACAGTGGCCGGGGGCAATGAGTCCTTAGTATATTAATTATTTATTGTTTTCTTAACAACCAAGCACATGTCACATGTCAGGCAATGTCTGTGAACCACCTGGTAGTCTCTTGATAAAACCTGAGTGGTTTACTGTTGTGTACCTGGTCTATATACCCATAGTTCTCAGAGTTGGCTGGCATGTTCTCCCAGTTATGGTAGAGTGTATAAGAGCAAGAGGCTCTTAAATTCCCTGCTTACATGATGTCTGTTAACATGTAACAGACATCATTTACTTATTTACTTTTGCTATTACTGTGATAAAAATACTAGACAAAGCAATTTATGAAAGGAAGGGTATATATTGGCACACAGTTTGACGGTACAGATTTTAGTGGAAAAGTCAGGGCGGCAGGATCCTGGAGCATTGTGTTATCAGTCAGGAAGAACAGAGCGACGGATGAGTACTAGTTAGTTCTAGTTCTCCTTTTTATTTAGTTCGAGACTCAGTGTATAACATGATGATACCACACTGAGTGTGCCTCCCCACCTCAGTGACTGTAGTTAGGAAAAAATTCTTTACACACATGCCAAGAGGTTAACCTAATATAGATAATACCCCCTTCTAGACAGGTGGAGACTTTGTCCGTTCCTCTAGTTCTTGTCAAGTTGATAATCACTGTCTTAGTCAGGGTTTCTATTCCTGCACAAACATCATGACCAAGAAGCAAGTTGGGGAGGAAAGGGTTTATTCGGCTTACATTTCCATACTGC
>NC_034607.1:50787115-50799583 GCF_900095145.1 Mus pahari
AGTCAAAGTATAGGGGGTAAGACTTTTGGGTTTTTGTTTTTGTTTTTAGGTGTGTCTTAGGGTTTCTATTCCTGCACAAAACATCATGACCAAGAAGCATGTTGGGGAGGAAAGGGTTTATTCAGCTTACACTTCCACATTGCTGTTCATCACCAAAGGAAGTCAGGACTGGAACTCAAGCAGACCAGGAAGCAGGGGCTGATGCAGAGACCATGGAGGGTTCTGCTTACTGGCTTGCTTCCCCTGGCTTGCTCAGCCTGCTCTCTTATAGAACCCAGGACTACCAGCCCAGAGATGGCACCACCCACAAGGAGCCCTCCCTGCTTGATCACTAATTGAGAAAATGCCTTACAGCTGGAGCTCATGGAGGCATTTCCTCATGGGGGGCTCCTTTCTCTGTTATTATTCCAGCTTTCGTCAAATTGACACATAAAACCAGCCAGTACAAGGTGTCATGGAAAAAGTGATTTTTTTTTTCTGTAATAATTCAGTTGATCACCACAGGCTAAACATTTGTAGGCTTTTCATAAGTGTTTAAAGTGACTAAACGATTCATGCATGTTTCATCTGTGATCAGAAGCAGAAAGCTTGAAGAATCTGATCAAGGCTAGTAATTTGTGATTCTAGTTGGCAGTGTTACTCAGTGCTAGAACACTTTGCATGTGCAAAGCCCTAGTTTTGAACTCTATTACTGGGGGGTCGAGAGGTTCTTGTGGCACACTTGAATGATTGGCGTTTATTTTTGTAACTCCATAATTCTGTCTTCCTGTACTCCTCAGGATTCCAATGGTGCCTCCTGGCTCTTTGTATTAGCTGTCTAGCGCTTTCTCTGGAACTCATATTTTTGAGAGATAACTTGTATGACTTGTACATTATTGTTTCTAGGTTATGTAATAAATTGTTGACTTTTGATTCTAGGGCCTACCCTAATTGGGTGAGATCTAGAAGTATGTGTGTGTGATCAATAGCTAAAGAATGTACGGATATTTTGTCTTCCTTTTGGTTGAATTTCATCTGATAACGGTGATAGTTTACTTGCAACTTCAGTCTTTCAACATTCATCCAGTTAGGGATCCTCAGGAAATGATGTAGTTTCCTTAAGAAATCATTTCTTTCAAATGACTCTGGTAGACCACATTTGGGCCAATTGCTGTGCCTAACAGAATGAAGCTATTTGGCTAACCTCGGTCATCAACCTGCTTAACAATCCCAGCAGAATTACATAAAGAAGAGGCATGCACACACAAACTCACAGATGCCTCTAGACTGAAATGCTTTACTTAGGGCCTGAATAATTGGCTGGAGAATCTGGTTAATCTCATAGTGCTATTTAAGGCAGGATGCTCTGTGTTAGATTGTCAGTGCTGAGGCCCTTGATTTTAGACTTGGTCTGCCCTTGACTGTGTATGATGATGCCAAAACTTTATTGGATATGTTTTTCATTGTAAGCAAAAGGCCGAGGGTCAGCTTCTTTCCCACGTCTGCTTAAAATGAAGTCTCTTTCCATCTTCTAGTCTCAGTCTTTGGAGTAGTTTCTAATAACCCTTTAAACTTCACTGGAATCTCTAGTGACTTTCTATGCTCACCTCTAATTTTTATAATTCGAGTTTTCCTTGTGTCCTACTGCTTTTAGATATTTTTTTAAGACTTAATTTTTAATTATTTGTACCTGAGAGGAGGAGGGCTGTGTACAAGAATACAGGTGCCTCTCAGAAGTGGGCATCAGCTCCCGTGGAAGAGTGTGTTACAGGAAATTGAACCTCATCTTCCTACATTTTTAACCTCTGAGCCCTCTCTTCGGCCCCTGGACTACTTGTTTAAGACCCCCAGTCACAAAAATCCGACATGAAGAAGGGAAAGTGGACACAAAGTCCCACCCTAACCAAAACGCTGTTTGTAGTTGATACTTGCCGGGAGAGCAAAAGTCAATTTTCTCCAGTGGATTTTCCCTGGCTGTGGATGTCAACCACACTCCAGACCAGGCCTCATGCCCGGAAGTAGTTGGCCAACAGACAAAGGACTCCATGAAAGGGGAAAGGGGAAAGTGAAAATACACAGTATGAAAAAAAATCTTCAAACAAAAAAGTCTTAGGAAAAAGAGAAACCCCTAAAAAGTGATGTACACTTACCTTAGTTTGCCCAAATATGTTCTTTTAAAGAAATTATTGAACTGTTTATACTCAGAATTCAGTAATTATAGAACTGGAAAATCATTATATTGATTACATTATTTGTAATTAAACTAATTATATATTAAAGACCTTGAGTTGCATCATTAATTTATTTATTTGATTTAAAATTTTTTATTTTATTTTAGTTTTTTGAGACAGGTTTCACTATGTAGCTCTGGCTGTCCTAGAGCTCCCTATGTAGACCATGCTGGCCTCAAACTCACAGAAGTCTGCCAGCCTCTGCCTCCTGAGAACTGGGATTAAAGCTGTGTGCCAGTACGCTCTTTTTGTTTATATGTTTGTTTTTAATGTAAGCACCCATAGCTGCTTTAGCTGTTATCTCAAGGTTCTAGAGGTTATGCTTGAAGTTTGATTTACTTCAAGTAATATTTTAATTTCTACTGTGACTACACACACACACACACACACACAAACACACAAGGAATATGTATATTTTCCAGAAGAATTTGCCCCCTGTGCTGACACCTTGTATTGCTGATTTTATTTTATTTTATTTTTTCGAGACAGGGTTTCTCTGTATAGCCCTGGCTGTTCTGGAACTCACTCTGTAGAACTCAGAAATCCACTTGCCTCTGCCTCCCGAGTGTTGGGATTAAAGGCGTGTGCCACCACCGCCCGCCGTATTGCTGATTTTAATTGTCTATTCCCCTTTGTATTGGGAACTCTCTTCTAGATCCTGGATTGAATTTTTCTGCTTGTGTCTTCTTTGATATCACTATCATTTTTACTGGTAAACTTTTGAAATCTTCATCCAACACTATATCTATTTCAGTATCTTTGAACTCAGTGAGGGATTACGATCTTTTAGAGATATCACATCCCCTCGTCTTTTAATGTTTTTGATGTTTCTGTGATTTAATTTGTAGATGTTGCTTTGACTATCTCTTCCAGTTTGGCTTGGAGAGCTTATTGAACAGTCTAACCCTGAGGCTCAATCTTCATGATGTCTGACAAGGAAAAAACAAATTATAACAGCTATGGAATCAGATTGTATAAGCTATTGAAATTGGTTAGAAGGCCACTAGTACATTGCTAATGACTGTAATCCAAAGAATAGGAAAACTACTATGAACTTAGAAATTATTTAGGGTAAATGTAGAAATACCAAGTGACTTGGAGAAGAAAGGAGGCAGGGAAAGAGAACAACGTAGAGAAGCCAAAGGATTAGGGGTGTGGAGGGTGCGGTGTCAGACTTCTAGGCTCTTGGTTATGTGTGTGGGAAATACTGTAGTTTGATGTGAAGTTATCACATCCGTTAATAAGATGTCTTATATTCAGTTAGGCTCCTGGTTCCTACACCCACCCCCACTCCCAACCGCCCATATAGTCCAGGTACAATTCCTGCCATTTCTCCAAGTTTGATCATTGAACTCTTCAGTGATGGTCATATATATATATATATATATATATATATATATATATATATATATGCATAGTTTTGAGAATGTAAGTCCGAAAATATAAAGCTTCATTAGTTTATATTATATTTCATTTAAATGTGTATCTGTAGGGTTTTTGCTAAAACCCTTGTCATTTAATATATCCTAAAATAAGTAACTACATCTATACACATGCACACACACAGGTACACATGCACACATACATGTGCATATTCACAAGCATACATATGTCACACAAGGTACATATACACACAAGTGTACATATGCAGTGAATGCACACCATGCACATGCACACATGTGTGTATACATATGCACATGCAATTGTGCACATACATGCACACACGCATAGCCTAATAACATACCTGCTCTAGTTCTGGATGTTAAAGGTGTTGCTTGTCTTCTCAGTTCCTGTAATTGACAAATGCCCAAGAGAAAATTGCTCACTCCAGGTCTCTCTCCTACTTAAGACATCAGACTGTTAAACCCTCACTACCTTCACTCTCAGGTATGCTCTTAAGTGTTCTGTCCATATTTTCTCTGTGTGTTCAGCAGGAAGTTAGTCTGAATAATCTAATGTAGTATTATTGGAAGTGAGAGTTCCCTTATCACTTAAAAACTGGAAACTAAATCTTATACCACTTGTATAATATAACCCTAATATTTGGCTTTATTTCAAAGGTTCTGAAGCAGAAACAGCTGGATGACCATCTGAGACATGTATCTGTGAGAAGATTTGAATCATTTAATCTGTTCTCAGTCACAGAAGCCACAAAAAGGGAAACCGAAAAAGAGGCTGGTGCGTGGGTCCAGTACACAAGCATCTTTTATCCCGAATACAGCATCTCCATCAGGTGAGTGTTGTCCGAGTTAAGGTCTGGTAGAAGGAAACCCATGCACTCAGAGCTCAGTGCCTACTATGGCTTTGCAGCAATCTTTATTAGAACACAGCTTTGCAACTTGATGTTAGAATATCCTGCTGCCTTAGACAGAGTCTCTTATGCTTCTGTTTCATAAAAAGTACAAGTATCAAATGAAAGCAGCAACTTCAAAATACTTTCGAAAATTTCTAAAAAGACGCGCAATTTGGCCCAAACCACTTCACTCTCATTGTACTTTAGCTTGTTGCTTCCTTCTCTCTTTCTTTTCTTCTCTCTCTCTCTCTCTCTCTCTCTCTCTCTTTCTTTCTTTCTTTCTTTCTTTCTTCCTCTCTCTTTCTTTCTTTCTCTTATTATTAATTATTATTATTATTTTATTTATTTATCTTTTAAATTTATGTGAGTACACTGTAGCTGTCTTCAGACACACCAGAAGAGGGCACCAGACCCCATTACAGACGGTTGTGAGCCACCATGTGGTTGCTGGGAATTGAACTCAGGACCTCTGGAAGAGCAGTCGGTGCTCTTAACCACTGAGCCATCTCTCTAGCCTGCTAGCTACTTTATTTCTAAAAACACCTTTTATATTTATCATACGTGTGTTTGTAAGTCTATATTGTAAAAATCAACATCTAGTGAAGACATGCTTGTTTACTGTTTTAGTCTCTGTTCTGCTGTGAAAAGACACCACTACAACTCTAATAAAAGAAACTTTTAATTGGAGGGTTGCTTATAGTCTTAGAGGTGTGTCTCCAGAACCATGACAGAGTCCTGATGGAGCAAAATTTTGGCCTTGAGGGTGGCCAATTTTATCTCTCCTTTTGCATTCTGTATTATATCTTTCTACATTAGTCAAGCAAAAACAATGCCTAAGTACACCAAATTCCACAGTAGAACATGGTCTTCAATAGATAATCATAGTAACATTAAGAATGAATGGCAATTGATATTGTCTACTAGGTGATGTCACTACCTTGAGTAATTTCTGTGTGTTAACATCTTCTAATAGCCAATGGTGAATACTATTGATGTCATTTCACAATTGAGGAATAACCTGGTTAAGGTCACACAGCTGCTCAGGTAGTAATTTGTGGCTGTATTTAATCCAGGTAATCTACCTATTGATAACCCATCTGGACTGCACAGCCAGTCTGTACTTGGAGCTTCTGTGTGACCCGGCCTCTTAGTCTAGGTGCATTGATTTTCTTAGTGATCACTGTGCTCACCAGCTTCCTGCTTTATATATTGTTGGCATATTTTTTTTAGGGGGGGTGTTCTTATACCTACCCCCTTTCCTACCTTTATTCTATCCTAATCCCTTCCAACTCCCCAACACTAGGTAGGACAGAAAGGCTAGAGGGGGAAGGGGGCATAGACCTCTTTAGACTACTTTCTGCTGAATAGGGATGCTGGATTCCTAGGGGCAAGTTGTTAGGATATTCCAACTTACTGTCTTTTTCCTCAGGACCACTTGACAAATCACAGCAGCAGGAAACAGCAGCAGCCTCCTAGGAATGCACCTGATAGCCCCTCTCAGGGCTCTCACATTTATACCCTCCCAAAAGTTCCCAGAATTCTAAAAGTCACACACTGGAGAAACTACCTGTAGTTAGCAAAACCACGCCCCTGCTAGTGCATGAGGCAAATCATAATCACCTGCTGTGGAGCAGCCTCTTATCCCACACCTGGGATTAAGACAAAAACATGTTCACATAACTGGGGTTTTGTTTTGAGTTTTGTTTTGTGTTGAGAAACAAAAATTCTCACTACAATATATAACCCTGTTATGCTAAAGAATTTTACCAGAAATTTCCAGAAGCGCCTAGATGAAGGATTTTTGCCAAAAGCAGTTCATTCTTTTTCATTAAAATATTTGTTCACAACTTTTCACCTTTTTGCTATTTTTATTTATTTTCTTTTATCTGTTCAATATGAACCCCATTGTATCTTTAATTCTTTTCAAAACTTATTTTTAGTGATGGTTCTAAAATGCTTCCACTTTCCTTTTAGCCCACCATCCACCAGAGGTAGTGGGGAAGAAAAAATATGGGGGAAGTGGACCTGTTGAGAAAGGTTCTTGGGACCAACTCCTCTCTGTGTTGTCTGGAAATCGGCAGTTCAGTTCACAGGTTAGCAGCAGCAGCTCGATCCACTTGTAGACACTTCATGGATACACCAGCAGTCCAGTTTGGTAGAGTTGGAATAACAAACACAAATCACTAGTGGCAGTGGCACTACCCAGCAGAAAGAGCCAGACCTCAGCCTCAGCAGGAGGGACCAGGAAAAGTTTTTGGTTGTGCCTCTCTAAGGGAAGCAAAGATCAGTGAAGACACGAGGCCCCCAAGCATTGCACAGCTAGCTCTATAAGCAAGCTGCGCTCAACCCTAGTCACTGTCCATGGAGTCCTATTTATATCCTCCAAACATCCATGGGTCTTGCCTCAGTATGTCTCTTGCCTAAGCACCGTTCTGTCTCAGCTGACATCCCTCTGCCAATCAGCTGGACTCTGTGGACGTGGTAAGATACTGCAGCACACCACCAGAAATTTTTTTGGTGTGTTTCTCTCTATGGAGTCCTGACAAATGGAGCTCAACTACACAGTGTAAGGCGGACCAATGCATGTGCGTTGTTAGCGAAGAATCCTTCATCATGTGTCCTTCATGTGCTTGCTTTAGCAGAACATCATTCCTCCTATGTCTGCTTCAGCAAAGCATTCCTTTACGAGTCTGCCTTCCTTCACTGGTGTGCACTTCAGGAAAACACTCCTTCATGTGTCTGTCCAGCAAAACACCATCCAATACAGTTGCCTTTCCAGAGAGCCCTCAAGTGTCCACTTCAGCCCACACTTATTTTTAAAAACTTGACACGCATCACCGTAAAAGCACTTTTGGAAAGCACGGAGGGGCAGGGATTTAGACTGGATCTGGATGCAATAGAAGGTTCTGGAGAAAGGGAGAAATCATTCCCGATGAGAACAAGGGCGTCATGAAATAGCATGAAAACGTGCAAGGCAGAATGACCCGGGGCTGCTGAGAGGGTCCTAAGGGTTGCTTGGTCGTTATGCAGTGGGGTCCAGGGCTTGCCCCACAAACCACACGGACACTGATCTAAGTCAGACAGGGGTTAGGCATGCACTCCAGGACTGATCTGTCAGGGCCGCAGGACAGACTCAGGAGCTGAACGTGACCCCAAGCTAGAATCCTACAGGGTTTTTAAACCTGAAATCCATAAATATCTGTGCCAAGTTATTTCACCATCAGGCTTTAGGACTAGGGGATTTCCTCGGGAACATGTCTGTGTTGTACACGTAGCCTGCTCCCATTGGTTGGGGTACTCACCTGTGGTAAGGGGCTTGCCTTGCCCAATATTCATGTCTTTTTTTTTTTTTAAAGATTTATTTATTTATTATATGTAAGTACACTGTAGCTATTTTCAGACACTCCAGAATAGGGCGCCAGATCCCATTACAGATGGTTGTTGGCCACCATGTGGTTGCTGGGAATTGAACTCAGGACCTTCGGAAGAGCAATTAGTGCTCTTTACCGCTGAGCCATCTCTCCAGCCCCAATATTTCAATATTCATGTCTTAACTTGTCTTCCAGGATGGGACTTGTCTAACATCCATGTCCTAACTTGCCAACCAGGTGTCAGTGACCCAGGTACATGTCTCTTTCTGCCAAGTAGGATGACAATTCCCAGGGAAATCTTGGGAACTTAAACTGTACTTGACCCTTACTCAATATGGAAGTCCTATTCCAAATGGCTTCTTACATTGGTGCAGGTGTCACTCTTATGCTGGGCCCATCCCAGAGGCAGCTTAGAAAAGCAAAGACCATAAAAGTTCACACACGGGGGCAGGAAGTGCTGTCTGGCAGTTGGTTTGGGTCCAAGCTTATTGTGGCTAACTGTAGAAAGCAGTTGTAACTGACCTCTCTTGTGTGGTTTCCAAGAGCACCAAAGCACAGAGCATAAGAGAATATGCAGTCAACCCAGGCGTGAGAAAGTTTCCTAGTAACAGCAGGGACAGGCCTCAACCTTGTACACTCCCACTGACCATGAGCATGCATCCACTTTCTCTGTCTTGCTCCCCAACACCTAAGAGTCCCTGGCACAGCTCAGCAGAGGACACGGGGTGATTCTTGTTAGTAGTCCTTGCATCTGTTCTCCCCATCTTAAACCTCGTACCTCGATTTCTAGCCCTTTGAAGTTTTACTAGACTCAAACATAAATAACCCAAAGAGAATAATAAGTAAGTTAACGACCGTGTGTTAAAAGTATCACATGGCTGTTTACCTTACTAAGCTGTATAAATTATAAAATCATACTGACATAAAATTAAAACTTTGACCATTACTTTCACTTAGCCTTATGTAGATGAAGGAATAATGAAGCTCATAGTAACTTTTCATTAAAAGGAAAATTTAGGGATGTTAGGTCAAAGCTTAGATTGTGAAACCCCCAGGGTCTTTCACCATTCTTGTGTATCTGAAAGCGGTTCCCTCTTTGAAGATGGTTGAGACTGAGGAATGGAGGTAAGGGTACTGTTCCTACTTTATTGCTTCAAAAGTCTTGTTTTTCTGGTGTTTTGTTTCTTAGAGCTTTACAGACCCATCTATTGCTATTAGTTAAACGCATGCAGAAATCCATTGTAGGCCAGAAAGTGCTTTCACTAAATCTTTTATTAAAATTTACCTCCACTCTACATTATAAGCTATGATTTACTATTGCATAGACCTTACTGTGTACATCCTAGATATTGTTTCCATACCTTATTTTTTAACTTAATTTCCCCATGGCTAAATTGAAATATTTTGGCAGCTTTAAATGCTTCCATTATATATGGAGCCATACATGCCAGAGTTATTAATTTATAATTGTATATATGCCCCATTATATGTGGACCCATACATACCAGAGGTACTAATTTATAAATGAATGCAGTCTTAAGAAAAGCATAGGCTGAGAGGCCTGACCCATCCTTTTGTCTTTGAATATGACTACTGTTGCCATGGTAATTGCTGAATTAGAATGCCAGCACTTGACTTTTTGCTTGTCCTAGAAGTGTACGGTGGGCAGGAAGTCAAGAATGTGGCTTTGGCTGTGTTGCTTTTTGAGTACAATCAATGCACCACCACAAAGTCACACATTGCTTCTCCGGGAGAGGAAAAGACAAGTCAAGCCATTACACTATGAGATTAGCATGTGCCTTCTGAGTGCTAAGATGTGTTCACGAAATTAAAGGTATGGCGGATCATCTGTACAGACACACTGCATATCATAGGTACCTATTTCAATAATCATTTCCCTTCGAAACTCTGGTATTTTGGTAGATGTGAAATGACATCTCAGTGTGGCTGTAATTTGCATTTCCCAATGATGATTTCAGGGTTCTGCCTAGTGCTGAGAGCAGAGGCAGGAGAGAGCTATAAGTTGGGGCATGGTGAATATGAATAAAACACATTAATATACATGTATGGTACTGCATAATGAAACCCATTATTTTATGCACTAACTAAAAATTGAATTTAAAAACTGACAAGGCAGGGGCTGGAGAGATGTCTCAGAAGTTAAGAGCACACCAGCTGCTGTTCCAGAGGAGCTGAGTTCTACTCCCAGCAGTCAGTGTTATCTCAAAACCTTCTATAATAGGGTTTGATGCCCTCTTCTGGTATGCAGATGTACATGCAGACAAGGCACCCATATACATAAAATACATAAACAAATATATCTTAAAAAATAACAAAGTGGTAAAAAGGCGAGGCTGGCAACTGAACAAATAGGATTACTGAATTTATTTAAATACATAGTTTTTTTTAAATTAAAGATTTATTTATTCTTTTATGTATGAGTACACTGTCACTCTCTTCAGACACACCAGAAGAGGGCATCAGATCCCGTTCTAATGGTTGTGAGCCACCATGTGGTTGCCAGGAATTGAACTCAGGACCTTTGGAAGAGCAGTGAGTGCTTTTAACTACTAAACCATCTCTCTAGCCCTTAAATACATAGTTTTAATATTAGGAATGGAATTAATAAGAGGTACTAAACAGCTTTTAATTTTTTTATTTTAAAAAGTCTTTATAGGATCTTTAAAACATCCAGTGTGTGAAAAACTCAAGTTCATTGAGTCATGATTTCATGTAACATGTCATAGATCTTGGCTAATTATGACTTAATTTTCTACTTTATCTTATGATTATTATTTATATCATTTGCTTACATATAAATATATCCAGTTTCAGTAAATTCAAATGGTCCCTGGAATGTGTTTTCAAATTTATCTACATTCCATGTAGGTATCTGCTGATTTCTTATTCTGTAGATAAGACTTTAAAAGCCTTTTAGATACAAAAAGCTTCAAAGTAAGTTGCATGTACAGCCTGCTGTTGACCAGTTTCCTTCTGAAAGCCTCTACTTTTTTTGTTCTTTTAAGTCTTTTGGGGCACATTTCACTTTGTAGTTTATTCTGCCTTTTAAAAGCAAAGTTTTTGTTAATCAAGGTAAAATTCCCATGCCCATTTACCTTTGCACAAAGGGTTCCCGTGCAGTCCTCTGCCCTTCCCTAGTGTAGCTAGGGTTTGCTGCTGTCACCCTTCCGTAGCCTGATCATTAATGGGATGAGTAAGGCCACACCCCTGTCAGCAGCCTCCCTCCCCTGATCCCTGCAGCCTCTGACTTGCTTCCTGTTCTGGGCTCACCTGTTCTACACCTCACATAGAGATGGCACACTGCAGTGTGTGGGCTCTGATGCCTGGCTCTTTTCACTTAGTACACTTTTAATTAAAAAGAAAATTGTCCAAATTCTACCATGTTTCAGAAAGTCATTTATTTTTCTGTGGTTGAATTAACGTGTCACTATATGGCTAATAATGCATTTTTAATACTTATTCTTGAGCTAATGGACAATTTGAGGTCTTTTTTCCCCTACTTTTTGGCTATTATATGTAATGCTATTGTGGACATTCATGTGCACTTTGTGTGTACATATTTTTAAAATTCTGTTGGCACGGAACTGGGAATTCAATGGCTAGATAATGCACTTGCTACATGTTTAGCTTTTCTGAGGAATGGACTTTTCCCAGTGATTCTTTTACATTCTTACTAGGAAGGAGCAAGAGTTCAGTTTCCTCCACGTTTATCAGCACTTGTGTTTTATTGTTTGGAAGTTAACTTGTGTATGGGTGGTTTGCCTGCAAGCATGCCTGTACACTGCATGTGTGCCTAGTCCCCACAGAGGCCAGAAGAGGCTATTGGATCTCCTGGGACTAGAGATGGTTGTGAGTCACCATGTGGGTACTGGGAACTGGACCCAGGTCCTCTACAATAGCATCCAGTGCTCTTAAGCACTGAGCCATCTCTCCAGCCCCCATTTGTTTTGCTTTTTGTTTTTTTCTATGCAAAGTTTTAGCGTCGAGGTGATGTGAAATGATCTCTTACTGTGGCTTTGACTGTCATTTCCCAGTTGAAAATGAGAGACATGGAGCATCGTCTATGTACTTACCATATATCTTCTTTGCATTCAAATGTTTTACCCACTGGACTTTTTAACTTAACCAAAATCATCATCTTCTTCTTCTTCTTTTTTTTTTTTTTTTTTCCCCTCCGAGACAGGGTTTCTTTGTGTAGCCCTGGCTGTCCTGGAACTCACTCTGTAGACCAGGCAGGCCTTGAACTCAGAGATCCGCCTGCCTCTGTCTCCCGAGTGCTGGGATTAAAGATGTGCGCCACCACTGCCTGGCTTATAACCATGCATCTCTTGCTAAATCAAAGTGTCTTCTCATATAAATTGTAGTTGAATGTGTTATTTTAGTTGCAAGTCGATTTTGTTTGGTATTAGAATGGCTACTCCAGCTTGTTTCCTGGGACCATTTGCTTGGAAAATTGTTGTCTAACCTTTTACTCTGAGGTAGTGTCTGTCTTTGTCACTGAGGTGCATTTCCTATATGCAGTAAAATTCTGGGTCCTGTTTACGTATCCAGTCTGTTAGTCTATGTCTTTTTA
>NC_034607.1:50800078-50833295 GCF_900095145.1 Mus pahari
CTTCTTCTTCTTCTTCTTCTTCTTCTTCTTCTTCTTCTTCTTCTTCTTCTTCTTCTTCTTCTTCTTCTTCTTCTTCTTGTTTTTAAGATTTATTTATTTCTTATATGTAAGTACACTGTAACTGTCTTCAGATAGCCTAGAAGGGGGCATCAGAGCTCATTATGGATGGATGTGAGCCACCATGTGGTTGCTGGGAATTGAACTCAGGACCATTGGAAGAGCAGTCAGTGCTCTTAACCTCTGAGCCATCTCTCCAGCCCCTGAGATTCTCTCTTGTATCTCTTGTATTCTGTTGGTGATGCTTGCATCTCTGACTCCTGTTCTCTTTCCTAGGTTTTTCATCTCTAGGGCTGTCTCCCTTTGTGATTCCTTTATTGTTTCTATTTCCATTTTTAGATCTTGGATGGTTTTGCTCATTTCCTTCAACTGCTTGATTGTGTTTTCCTGTAATTCTTTAAGGTATTTTTGTGTTTTCTTTCAGGGCTTCTACCTGTTTACCTGTTGTTCTCCTGTATTTCTTTAAGGGAGTTATTTATGTCCTTCTTAAAGCTCTCGATCATCATCATGAGAAGTGATTTTAGATCAAAATCTTGCTTTTCCTGTGTGATGGTGTATCCAGGGCTTGCTATGTTGGGAGAATTGGGTTCTGATGATGCCAAGTAACCTTGGTTTCTGTTACTTATGTTCTTATGCTTGCCTCCGCCATCTGGTTATCTCTAGTGCTACCTGCCCTGGCTATGTCTGACTGGAGCCTGTCCTTCCTGTGATCCTGGTTGTATCAAAACTCCTTAGAGTTCAGCTGTCTCTGGGATCCTGTGATTCTGGGATCCTGTGACCCTGAGATATTGGGTGTGTCAGAGCTCCTGGGAGTCAAGCTGCCTCTGGGACCCCGAGTTCCTGGTGTGACCAAGCTCCTAGGATCTTGGGATCCTGGAATCCTGTGATCCTGGGTGTGTTAGTGTGTCTGGGAGTGGAGCTTCCTCTGGGTGTTGTGGGATGGCTGCAGAGTTCGGGCCCAAGGTCTACTCAGAGCTTATTTTTTTTTTGGCTCTTGAGACAGGCTCTTTTTTTTTCTGAAAGAAAATAAGAGCTCTTTTTTTGTAGTTAATATTCTATTGATATTTATATAATTACACACACACACACATATATATTCTAGCCCCCATTTGTATTTAATTTTAATGATGAAGTTAAGGTAGTATTGATAAAATGCATGTCTAGTGATTTACTGATGAATATATTTTAAGCAATCAAAACACCCTAAAGTGGGTTCACCTGTAATTCTGAGGGAGCATGTAGAAGATTATAGCACTATAACTCCAGCTCTCGCCACTTGGTTCCCTTATTAAGATTCAAATAATCAAACCCAATATGTGAAGGGCTGAGTGAAGCGAGTTGAGCTAACAGAGGCAGAAGGCAGATTAGGGGTGGATGCCAAGACTCACGTTGACCTGCTGGTGTTCAGGACTGCCAGCGAGTGGACGGCGAGTGGAGCTGGTGGTCCATTAGTCTTCGCGTCCAGCTAGCAAGCTGTGGCGCTGCTTTGGTGGAACTTCTGTGTTACAGTGGGGGGCTCTGGAGGCCCATCCGCGTGGTTCTGCTTTATTCTAAAATTCTCTGTGTGATTTGTTTCTTTAAAAAAAAAGTTTCATCTTTAAGAACTTGAATGTAAGTGTAAATTATTTTCTGTTAAGCAGTGATTGTACAAATTATAACACTTTAAGATGTTGATTGTAATCAGGAAATGCCATTACATGAAATGTTCTGAAGACCACGATCCGAGAGGTTTTTTTTCCCTTCTCCCTCTAGTGGGCAGAAATTGTTTTAAAGCTGTAATACGGTAGGGTTCATTCGTATTGAGTGTGTCACAATATACTCTCAGATTTAAAGAAGGATTAGAAGTGCTGTTATTTTAGAAACATTAAACAAACTTTTATTCCTTTGCAGGCATAATAGTGGATCCTTGAATGTCGAAGACGTACTTACCAGCTTTGACAACACAGGAAATGTTTGTAAGTTATATGCTCACTATGAAACATATTCAGTGCTTTAAAAACCAAATTTTAGTTTCACCCTAATATTTATATTAACCTTTTTATATTCATGTTATATGTGTATACACATATATGCATATATTATATATATGTATGTATGTATGCATGCATACATACATATATGCATATATTATATATATGTACGCATGCACGCATATATGCATGCATATTAGAAATTCCTGGTACCTTTAGCTGTAGAATGAACCCCATAGGAGATGCATACTAAATGGGGTATGGCAGGTTTTACCAAAACTTTATGGCGATGTGTGTTTGAGACAGAGTATAGATCAGAAGGGAGTCTGGATTCCCCCGTGCCTGCCATTCCTTCTGTTTCTTGTTTCCATCGCAGCTTTCCCTGGAAGTTCAGTTGATCTGCTTGCTTTGGCTACTGTACTCGTCTTTTTTGGTGCCGATTAAATCCACAGCACATTCTTCATGATGTCACTATACTTAAAATGCAGGTGATAGAGGCTATATTACATTTTTGTCTAAGTCACTGATTAATTGGTGATTTATTTCTCTGCTGAGAACTTAAGCAATTCTAAAATAATGCCATATGATGAAAGAAATCAGGTAAGAAGATGTTCACATCATAGTTAAATAACATCTCATGATAAGAACTATGTGTGTCTTCTAAGTTGTTGCACAGGATACTTATCAAAACAATGAATCAAGCCGGGTATGGTGGCGCACGCCTTTAATCCCAGCACTCGGGAGACAGAGGCAGGCGGATTTCTGAGTTCAAGGCCAGCCTGGTCTACAGAGTGAGTTCCAGGACAGCCAGGGCTACACAGAGAAACCCTGTCTCGAAAAACCAAAACCAAAACCAAAAACAAAAACAAAAAACAAAAAACAATGAATCATTAGTAAAATATGACTGTTTCAAATTTTAAAATAATTAAATTTTTTTTCTAAGAGGAAACATCATAATTACTTATTGTCTATTCTTAAATGATAAACTTTGCTGATAGTACTGTTTTACCAAATGGATGGATTTTACTTGAGTAATGTATTATCACAGACATTTTGTTCTATGTCCATATTTTCGTTAGTTCTTGCTTGCATAGAAAAGTTATATTTTGTCACTAAGGAATCTGTAAATGTTCTGTTACTGCAAAATATTTAGAATGGCATAGGTTTCCTTTGCACGGACAGTGATAGGTTACCTTTTAGCTTACACATGCTGGCCTTTAGTGAATTCTGACTTAGGTGTATATTGTAGTTTTGTTGGGAGCAAGGCAGGGACTGACCAAGGGATGCTATGGTGTTTGAGAACACTGCAGTAATGTGAAATATCATTAAGTCAGCCCTGTGCACACATTTAGAACATGATCCTGGAATGCGAATACTTTTAAATTCAGTAACATAAACCAAGTATTGTTTTCTTTCTTTCTTTCTTTCTTTCTTTCTTTCTTTCTTTCTTTCTTTCTTTCTTTCTTTCTTTCTTTCTTTCTTTTTTTAAAGTATTATTTTCTTGACTCACTATGAAGTGGGGCCACTAGCTGGCAGCACTGCATATAATAAAATGTCTCTCAATGGTCCAAGGTATTACGTCATACATAAATCACTGGCCCGTCCTTCTCTAACATCCTTCATTACCCACACCCCTTAGCTGTCGCACTGACTAGTGAAGAAATCACGTTTTTGAGGACGCCCTTCCCCTCTCTGTCCTGTGTTGAGGATGCCTGACCCCCACCCCCCGTCCTGTGTTGAGGATGCCCTGCTCCCTCTCTGTCCTATGTTGATGACACCCTCCTCCCACCCCCAATCCTGTGTGAGGACGCCTTCCCACTCTGTGTTGTTTGGTAGGGAACTACAGAACAAGATATGTCTGCACCTTAGGTGATCTATGTCGTTTCTGTGAACTTGACTTCCATTCATTTTTAAAGACTACATATAATTCATGGACGCCGTAGAACTCTCTCTTTCTCACAGTTGATGCTCAATAAGTGGAAGCTACTTTATGGTTCCTGGTGCTTGGTGCTTTTCAAACTTGTTTAAAAGGGCTTATAAGTATGCCCAATTTATGTTGTTAAGGCTTATTGTAAAACAAACAAGTTGAAAAGAGACACCAAAAATTATTTTGATGTTTTAAAATGAATGATTTTGATTGAACTAAAAAGCTAGAAAAATTAGAAAAAATTAACAAAATAGTTTATTAAAATGTTTTATTATAATAGTCTTAAGAACCTGAAAATATTGTCAAGAGACAGATGTAGTAACAAAAACAAGGTGTCTTAAGACTTTTCTATCTATACCTTTTTGGCATGTGAGGGTCTGGGTGGTATGGGTGCTGTGTGTGTGTTCATGTGGTGGTTGTGTGTGGATATGCATGTGTGTGGAGGCCTGAGGCTGAGGCCAGCAGCCTTCCTCTGTTGTCTGCCTAGTCCAGCGGCAAGGTCTCCTGAGCTTGACCGTGTAGCGAGACTGGCTGCCCGCTGCTCTAGGGAGAGTTAGCCATGGGCACCACACCTTCCTGCCCTTTACATGGTCTGGGATGTGAGCCCAGGTGATTGTGTGGCCAGCGCTTCCTCCCCGGAGTCATCTCCTGCTCCATATGCAACATTCTACTTTGTGGTGCAAATATTATATGTGGAGTACCTGGTCCTTCCTCTTCCCGCCCATCTTTCCCCTGCCTCTCTTCTCTGACCTGGTCCTTCCTCTTCCTGCCCATCTTTCCCCTGCCTCTCTTCTCTGCTGTTTGTTTCCTTTGTCCCAGACCATTCTACTTCCACGTCATATACATGTATAGGATTTATGTGACTAGGTTTACTCTTAAATATGTGACTACATTTACTCTTTCGTTTATGGGGAACAGCTATTGAAATTCCACTTCATAGATAAATATATAAAGTCTCATTAAAGTAAATACTAGCTAAGCTTTTTTATATAATCATAAAATGCTCATAGACAAAAAAGAAGTTTTTCATTTGATACATAAATTTGATTGAATTTTATTAGTGTTGCTAGGCTGAGTTTGTGAGTGGCAAGCCCAGCAGAGGGCGCCACAAGCATAATTCTGTTTCAGAGCACTGTGTAAAGCCAGGAGTAACTGTAAGCTTTCATTGTATAATTAAAGACTTGTTTATATGCTTCCATAGATTTATTTTTAATATATTCAATGCATTTGCCAATCATTAAGATAAAAACTTTTCTTATCTTTGAATTGATTTTGTTTTTGTTTGAAATGCTGAAATGTAAGTTTTTCTATTTGTAGCCTTAGGTTCTGATCTTCTGACCCTGATATGGGGCTTGAAGTGGTACTCTGGAATGTCAGTTCCTATAGATCTGGTGTGATAGTGTGCGAAGGATATTTACAATGAAGAACGAAGCTCCTGATGGTAGAAATGATGAGCCCAGCACTTAGGTTCTTCAGGTTACTAATACTTAATAACAGAAACAATAATTAAAACATTTTAGAGTCATCAGATTCTGCCGTTAGGCCCAGGGAATGCACTCCCGATGCAGTGGAGCATCCATCCTAAATGGAAAACCAAGTCATGGTTATGCTCAGTTATGCTTGGAAAGAGTTCCAGAATCTCCAAAACTATGTGGAAAAGTCTTCCTGATTTGGGGAAATAATTGAAATATCTAATTATTTATTTCCTCTTATATTGGAAAAGAAAATATTTTTTATACTTGCTTTTGTTTACATTTTGTTTGTAACCTTAAAATGGCTTATAATCTTGATGTATTTTACTACTTGACTTCTTTTCAATGATGTAAGAAGGAGTTAAGATAGATTTCATGGGCTGGCTATGGGGTGGCTTAGAACTAGTGCTTGCTGACATTTCACAAGTACCAAGGTAGTCGCAGAAAGAATCAAAAGTGTCATGGAGAATTCATCATTTCTGCACACCGACTTACTGCTTCAGGACCCAACATTTTGCTTTATGGAAAGCAAACTATTTTCAAGTCAAGCGTCCTACGAACAGGCTTGCCTGTTCTGTTCTCGAGAGCATCCTTCCTAAGATGCCCAAGCCGCTCTGCAGAGAGAATGTGTGTGCTACTGCCCATAGTGCCTAGAAAGAGATGCCATCATGTGAGCTAGGGAGCAGTGTAAGTCAGCAGCCTTCATCTCCAGGGAGGGTCACTTCTGCCGATCCCTGGTCAGCGGAGCCCTGGAGCCCCGTGTCTGACAGTGCTGCCTGGATTCCTGCTTTTGTTCTCCCTGGGGGCAGACTCCCCTTTCCTGCTAGGCCCCCTGACTTCCGCTGGGAGAAGCCCACCATGCTGTTTCCCTAAAGCTGTCTCTTTCTTCTACTGAAGTGATCTTTTTACTTTTGGAGACAGGGTGTTTCTGTGTAGTTCTGTCTGTCCTGGAAATAACCAGGCAGAACAGCTGGCCTTGCTTCTCAAGCTCCTCCTCCTTCTGCCTCCTGCCGTCTGGGATCAAAGGCCTGCACCACCATGTTCTGCCCAAAATGGGCTTTGAAGATATGATTCTTCTCACCTTAGTTGATAACAAATTTGGATATCATAGCATCTATTACAGTTATTTGGTATTTACAATATCCCCTATATATTTGGAAATAGAATAGTTTCCCTTACATGTTTTTAAAGTGTACTATGTTTTCATAGTCTGAACAGATAAATCAATATTTCTCATATAATTTATTTCACATGCGCAGAACATATTTACCACATAGGTAATATATAAAATTTAATAATAGTACTGCATTAACTAGGAATATAGAAATAATGAAAATTCAGAAACAATTCTATTAATGTAGACACATAAATATATATATATATATTAATATATGTCTGTTATTTGTAGTGTATATAAGCCAGTAGTTGTTATATATCATTGCGATATTTTAGTGTCAGCCAGAATTTTTGGCTAATGTCGTAACTTCATCTTGGAGACTATATTAGTAAAACACCTCTTGCTGTTCTTTCAAGTTTCGCCTCTTGTGTCTGGGCTCTGATAGGACTCTGTGATTGGCAGATGTCTCACAGCCTCCTACATGTGTTTGAGCCTCTTCTCCCATCCTTCACTTGTGACAGTGGTGATCTTCCCCGCCAGGAATTGTTGGGCACAGCTGAGCTTTTAATGAGTAAGCTCTAGTCTTTCCCTGATACTTACCTACTGTAGATCTGTTTTAGGATATGCCTAACACTGGTATCTTTTAGACTAGTGATCAAGTGTTACTAGAGGAAAGCTTATGTATTTATTTTCACCTACCTCAGAGAAACTGAAGGGAAATTATGGAAATATATTTTTAGTTTTCCTATTACATTATTATTTTGTCATATAGAGTGTATACTATGTGTAGAATCCCAACGCTTCACAATGTCAAGTTGACTTAAAATGTTTTCTCATTCAAATAGAGTTATGTTTTATATAGTTATATATACTTATATACAGGAGACCTATAGAGACCTAATCTGCATATGTAATATACACGTGAGTTGCATGCCTGTAACGCATTATAAAGCATACACGTGTAATGTACATTGTATTGGTAAATTGTCATGGGTGGGGCAGGTCCTCCACTTCAGAGCTAAGCCCCTTGTCCAGGGTGGGCTGGATCCTTAACCCCATCGCTGTGAGGAAAGAAGAGCTAGACAGGTCAAGAGTGTGCCCTCTAGAGGAGTTAGAAGGAGAGCTGTTTCCAACAGAGGTCACTGTTTATCCCGGCAGATTAACTGCTTATGGTGGAAACAGGAAGCCACAGGTTAGCACATCAATGGAAAATAAAAAGCTGGATCAGAAACTCTAGCTGACCCCTTCTCTGTGTCTTTCCCATGCAGTGTCTGCTGGGTGGTAGGAGGGCCTGAACTGAAGGTCTGCTGCCTGTGTGTGCTATTTTATTCTCTTCTGCTTGCTGTGTGTCTAATAACCTCATCCATTCAAAACTGAGGGCATAGCTGTCGTGACCACTCTCCATGTGAACAATATATAAACACAGATATAATTCCTGCATGAATTACATAGCCATCATATATTTGTTTACATGTATGTCTTGTGACCTATAGCCATCCATACTTTGTATTTCTATGCAAATATAAACATATATTTTAGTAGTTGAATTTAAAAGTGAGAAAACTTGGCTTTTTATGGGTCATTCACTGTTCTTTTTTAAAGTAGGTGTCACCATAGGAAGTGCATGTGAGATTGATTTAGCTCTGCCAGCTATTTGTTGCATAATCTCCAGGGAGTCTTTGAACAAGTGCTCCCTCTTGAGAAACACTAGCTACTTTGTACTGTGATAAACATATCTGATATAAGACTATGTGATTGTAAGTACTGTACTTTTGATTAGTGGTGTTGGTATCGCCAACCTTTTATTTTTTTATTTTTAATTTTTTTTATTGGATTTTGAGACAAAGTTTTTCTATGTTATCCCCCACTGTCCTGGAACTCACTCTGTAGACCAGGCTGGCCTTGAACTCAGAAATCCTCCAGCCTCTGCCTCTTGAGTGCTGGGATAGAAGGCGTGCGCCACCACTGCCTGGCTCTCATTCTTGAGCTTTTCTAGTTTTCTGGTTATTAGAAAATCATAGAAGGAAGGAAGTATGTTTCCTGTCTGAAGATGTCCCATCGCTTGTTATATGCAGTGCACTGTTGACTGATCTGTAACCAAGAGTGTGGCACTCATGTGTACACAGTAAGTGTGTTAGTGTAGAAGAGACAGTTCTCACAGACCGCGGCATCCGGGACTCATGTGACCAAAGTGGAGCATCAGTGATGGGAAAGGATTGATGTTTCTTTTGCAAACACTTAATGAGGAGTTAAAAAATAACAAAGCCTGTATTTCATAGCAACATAAATTTAAGTTGGATAAAATGCTTGATTGGAAACTGGCATTCCTGTCCACTCCAGATGAGTACTTCTGTTGTGTCGAGACGGGGATGCTCTTCCAAATGTAACCTAAATCCCTGGGACTTCAAGATTATAAATAGATTGACTAGCAGTTTAGGACACTTCATTCAGAAGGCAGCATCAGGAAGCTGCAGTGTAAGCGACACACTGGCAGTTGATATTTGAGAAGTGTATGCTGACAGAAGTGTAGTCTCTAGAGAGAGCTTTCAGACCAGCAGCGGAAAGGCCAGCAAGCAACAGTTCACTTTCACAGAGGCAGTCTGGCAGTCTGGCAGTCTGGCAGTTTCCTTAACAGTTCTAAGTATCTAGTTTCTGACTATTCCCTTTCTGAAAAATAGTGCAACTATTATATTAAGCTATTAGTAAAGGGATGCACTGTAGCACAGTGAATGTAGACATTTAATTTAGGGGACTTGTTAATTATGGATCCTCCATACAGTGGGCTGCTACTGTATAGTTATCGACAGTCTAGGAAACATATTGAGTTAAAAGTCAATGCAGAAGGGCTGGAGAGAAGGCTCAGTAGTTAAGAGCACTGACTGCTCTTCCATAGGTCCTGAGTTCAATTCCCAGCACCTATGTCAGCTTATAACTGTGTTTAACTATAGTCCCATGGGATCTGATGCCCTCTTTTGGTGTGTGGATGTACATGCAGACAAAATGCCCATATACATAAATAAGTAGATTAAAAAACCAGTACAATAAATGTGGCCAATTTATTTACTTGTGTGTATGTGTATGTGTGTGAGAGAGAGACAGAATCAGAGAGCAAGAGACAGAGACCGAGAGACAGACAGGGAGAAAAGACAAAGGATAATTTTGGATGTCATCTTTATCCTTAGGAAAACCTCCCACTTCTTTTGAAGCTGTCTCATTGGCTTGGAGCTCACCAAGGAGGAGAGACTGGCTGGTTAGGGCACAGCTCTCCTGTCCCCTCCTTTCCAGTGCTAAGATCACGTTTGTCCCACTACACTTGGCATTTTAACATGGGTCTGTAATGAAACTCATGTGCTTATGCTCAGGAGGCATGTCCCTGGTCCAAATGTGCTCGCTTTTTGTAAACTATATACACCCACAGAGCATCCGAATAGTTGATGATGCACAGAGCTGAGTTACAGTGCTCAGTGCTTTGTTGGGATTATGAGTAATTTGCATTTTCTTCATTATGGTTTCCAGAATTGTTTGAATTTTTATGATATATATATATTTCATTTACAACTAGGAAGAAAAGAACATTGCTTTCATTTTTAAAAAGTATTCTTTAACTTCCAAGTGAAGTATTTATCTTTGAAAGCTGTGATAAAAATCTCAAATTATTTAGGATAAGGAAGCAACACATTTTACCAGTCAAAAAACAGATAATGCCTTATTTTCTCTGATAGGCTCACAGTGTGTCAGATGTCAGTATCTCCCAATATATTTTCAAGAACTCAAAAATCAAAGCAACAGTCTTACATTAGGGCGGGGAGTACAAAGGGTTAAAGTCACACAGTGATTAGTTTTAGGCAAACTTTCTAGGTGTTTTCTCCTGTTTAGGATGTGTGGATGGGCAGCAGCTGGGAGATGGGAGGCTGCAGCAGAGAGCTGCTGGTGGGCAGAGAGCTGCTGGTGGGCAACAGAGGCTTGGCTCCAGAGCTCAGGGAACAGGAGTTTTCTTTTGGCTCAATGTTGTGTACGTGTGGCCCAAGCCGCACAGAACCCTTCACATTTGGTGTCCTGGGCCACCGGGCAAGGAACATTTAGATGATACGACTTTTTAAATGAACTTTTTACATTTCCATTTGAAATGCCAGGGAGTTAGAAGAAGCATTTAGATATCTCTTTATAACATTATTTTCCTGTTTTTATTTGAAGCATGGAGTTAGAGTGTTTGTCTTTGACAGAAGGCGGAGATGGCTCACTGGTTCAGAGCGCTGACTGCTCTTCCAGACATCCTGAGTTCAATTCCCAGCAACCACATGGTGGCTTGCAACCATCTGCAGTGGGATCTGATGCCCTCTACTGGTGTGTCTGAAGACAGCTACAGTGTACTCATATAAGTAAAATAAATAAATAAATCTTTAAAAAAATATATATAAGTAAATAGAGGAGAGTGTTTTTAAAACGACTAGCTGAAGCCGACTGCTTCTTAGAACCTGGTGCTCTGCTCAGCGAGACAGCACTGAACGGTATCCTGTCCGTTAGGTGTCTGCTGAGTGTCTGGAGACGGATGGGTCTCGTCACATGCAGCCAGGATCCCAGCGAGTCCCACTCTTCCAGCAAATGCCGAGTAGTAGTCCTTCTGCCCTCTCTTCTGGCAACTTCCGTTCCTTTTCCCATTCCTTACAGAGTTTATCAGCTGCATTAGCAATCTTATCCCAGGGGATGAACTTTCCTTATTGATGGGCAGAGTTAGACCCATATTTTAAAGGCTTGGTGAGTGACCACCCAGGAACGCAGAGCCCTTCTCCTGTATGTCTCCAAGGGTTCGTCTCCCCACCATGGTGAGAAGTGGGTTTTAAAGTTCATGATGAGAACTGAAAACTGCAGTGCTAACTTGAGGGACAGAAAATAACTTGGCCAAAGGGAAAAGAGCGTGATTGGTGGATTGTCTCAGAGGACTCTGAGTAAAGGTCACTGGAAAATGGGCTCTCTGGGGTTTCTGAGAGGTAACTGACATTCTAATGGAGCAGGGATTTGGGGAGTGAAGGCAGTAAAGAGAGACTAGACCATGCGTTTGCTTTAATAGTCTTAAGGTAAATGTCCACTTTTTCTTCCTTTCTTTTTCTTGAAGTGCTGCTGTTTGTGATAATAACACAGTAGCGATCGTGACTTGTGCTCCACCAAAGCACTCCTCGAGTTTATGGCCAAAGTGATCATTTAAAATTGCATACATAAACAACACACAGAGAGCAACTAAAAGAATATTCTGAATATTCTTGTTCTGGTCTCGGGCAGCCTTTCCACAGAGCATAGCTGCAGGTGTGTGGGCATTTGTATGGCCTGGGTATACTATACCGTGTTACGAATTCTTGATGTGAACAAAGTAGTTAATGGTCACCTGCACTGACTTCTGTTATATGTGTCTTGCTTTCTTCCCTCCACTCTTGTCTCTTAACCTTTAATCTGAATATTTGAGTCGGGTCCTGGGGAGGTAGGAAGGAATGAAGATTCAAATCATGCTATCTGAGTGCCTGAGTCTCAAAATGTGGATAAGCTATGTATATTGTAGACAGTTTGCCTGCTCACTCTGCTTGTCGGAGTATACTGCAGTAGTTGGAGTGTCCCAGTAGGCAGTGACCACATGCTGTGTCTGAAGCCTTTGTTCTTCTGGGATGACATAGGCCAGGCTTTTGGGTCATTGCCATCAGAATTTCTGACAGTTCACATGACTTAATTTTTGACTGAAAGGTGTGGTGGGACTCGGAATTAAGAGCAATAGTATTTTATATTATTATATATATTATATATATTATATATATTATATTAACAGTGCCTCATTATAAAACAGGGCCCACTCTGGATGGTTAATTTTCTGAGTGCATTCAGAAGCCAAGGTTAGAAATATTGGAAGGTTACATTTATCACTTACAGCTAGGCTTGTATTTTTATCTCTCCATGGTACCCTGAAGAGGACCTGGCTGAAGGCCCATTCCAGGTGTTTGTCTGAATCTTTAGTGCATGCAAATAATTTTCTTAAAAAAAGATTTATTTATCTATTTATTTACTTTATATATGTGAGCACACCATTACTGTCTTCAGACAACCAGAAGAGGGCATCGGATCCCATTACAGATAGTTGTGAGCCACCATGTGGTTGCTGGGAATTGAACTCAGGACCTTTGAAAAAGTAGTCAGTGCTCTTAACCACTGAGCTCTCTCTAGCCCTGTAAATTCTTTTTTAAATTTGATTTATTGTTCTATATAATAGGTAAGTTTAGGTCTAACTTTTATAGAAAATATACTATAGGCCCCTAAATGAATAGAAACTGAATTTAGAACATTTATTTTTGTGTAACTAATGCAATATTTTTTTTTTAAAAAAATAGCTGAGATGTTAAAGTAAAGAGAATTCATATATTGTGTGGTTTTAGTTTCTTTTTAGAGTGCATATAATTTAGTGGCCCAAGTCTAAGCTCACACATATGATACTCATTATTTGGAGAGACCACGTTCTTTCTTTTACTCTTCCTCTGACCAGTAGTCATTTGAGTTTACAACCTCATTATTTCCTATATATTTGAAAGACACATCCATTTTGTGTATTTTTCAGATTTTTTTATCAACCTAAGAGTAGTAAACTTTCATTAGTCATTTTATTTACTGAAGTCAGTGAAATAAAATACTTGTAAATAAGTTTTAGTGATCTCTTTTTTAGCCAGGAATGTTAATATCCAATCCTTTGGAAAGTATTCTCTACATGTTATCTGAAATTATTGAGATCTATCAACAAATATTTATATTATCCTACTTAACAAACATAAGCTAATATTTTTACAAATATTTTATGACAGGCAAGTATTTTAAAGAAAACATGTTTTTTTAAACTTTGATTGATTGAGTTAAGCCTGTGAACCATAATTTTAAAATAAAATTAAACATTAATATAGAGCTACAGAAGAACAACAGATGAAAATTTAAGTATTGGTGAGTATATGTGTGTGCATGTTTGCATATATGTGACTATGTATATAAACATTTCATATGTAATCCATCAAATAGGTACCTCAGTCTTCACTTGCCGTTTCTTGTCTTACTTATAGATTGGAAAAGGAAGCGCAGGTGTTTGTTAAGTCCTCTCTGTGCTGTCCCGCATTTCAGTGCTCACGGGATCTCTCCGCTTTGCCTGAGCTGCTGCAAAGGAGTAACACATTCTTTCTACATCTGCTGAAGAAACCTCTGTTAAATCTGGATCAGTCTCAGTGTCTGATGCATCCAGGGACTTGGATGATTTCTGTGAACTACGTTTAAATTCACCAGCAATCCGCTTTTAGAAAACAATGTAAAATAACCACATTGCTTCTCCAGTGAAGGCCCACCCAGCTAATACTGGCCAGAGTGCTTCAACTTACTCATGACAGTAAGAACTTTAGTAGCATGCATGTATTATCTTATTTTCATATTTGAAGGCCTAATACATTTTCAGTTAAAATATCTCCAGGTAGAGCATCCGTTTTACAGACCAAAGGTGGTTTTCTGAAGCCTCTGACTGGTCTGTCGGCCTGTTACAAACCTTGAATCCTTGAATATCTTTTTTTTTTTTTTAAACATCGAATTAAAAATTTTTTTAAATTAATTTATTTATTGAGTATAAGTAAACTGTAGCTGTCTCCAGACACTCCAGAAGAGGGCATCAGATCTCATTACAGATGGTTGTGAGCCACCATGTGGTTGCTAGGGTTTGAACTCAGGACCTCTGGAAGAACAACAAACAGTCAGTGCTCTTAACCTCTGAGTCATCTCTCCAGCCTGAAACCTTGAATATCTTGAATTCTTCTACTGTCCTCTGAGGATTCATTGCATCTCTTTTTGCATTGGGTATCAATCATAAATTATTCTCTTAGGTTTACTTTGCCATCTCATACAGTTATAAATTACAGTAGCTTCATGCAAAAGTAAGAGGGAGTAATTTTTTTGAGGCTTGGAGATATGCAGGGAATTTTTTTTTTTTTTTTTTGAGGCTTGGTGATACGTTGGTTGGATAGAAAGTGTGATCAAATTTCAAATGATTTTTCTCCTCAGAACTGCACAGCAATGCACTGCACTTTCTAGAAATTGATAAGCTGAATGCTATTTTAATTCTTTCTCTCCACCCCCCACTTTAAAATGAAACCTGTTCATTCTCCTGTGAGCCTGACAGAGCCTCGTCCTGGGGTTCTATACTGATGATGGAATCTGTCCTGGCTCTGCTTCAGACACTGTGCTGGCTGTTTGGTGGACACTGACCTTACCCACGTTGCTTTTAGCTCTGAGAAATGTTCTTAAGGATTTCCATGGTGATTTTCTCTTCTGTTTTCATCACCGCTGTCTTTGTAACTTTTACTTCTTGATGGCATACTCAGGACAGATCATTTTTCAATCTTCTGATTAACAATCTTTCTACTATGTGTTTACTCTTGGATATTTACACAACTTTTTATCTTCCAACTCTCATGTTACTGTTTTCCATTTTTATCTTTATGCCTTTTAAGGTGTGAAGCTTTTGGGTCTTGTTTTTCCTGGTGTCTCAAAACAATTTTCATTGTTTCCTGGTTGCATTTCTGTTCAGACAGCCCCTGCAAGTTACTTTAAATTTTTTTTTTTTTTTTTGGCTTCCGTCTTCCTTATTGAAGTTTCATAAAATGGGCGTCTTCAGTTGTATAAAACCAGAAACTACAGTGATGCTCCAGCTGTTGGCCGCAGGTTTCTCTGTAGGAGCACCTGATTGGGCTGTTCCTGAGGAAGCCCATATGCTTGGGTGTTCCTATTGAACTGGCTTAGCTTTCTAGATAGTTAATATGTGGAAATTTCATGTTGACCATTTTTTTTTATCGCATACAGCTACACATATTCCAGTCTCATATGATTAATTAATGATTTAACGTAACACCCATCTTGATACTTTGGTTGGATATATAATGATTGAATTGCAAATGATTTTCTCTTCAGAACCGAACTGTACTTTCTAGAGCATGATAAGCTGAATGTTATTTTAATTCTCTCTTTCCCCCCACCTCTTTTCTAAATGAACCCTGTTAGTTCTCTGTGGCACCTGGTAGACTCCTCTCCCCAGGGTTCTAAAATTCCGCCCTGGTTCTGTTTTTATGCTGTATTGACCATTCAGTGGACATTTTAAATTTACTTTTAAGGAGACTACATGGTGTTCTTGGTAAATCTATATTAGAAAAAAATATTTCCAGTTTCAGTGTATTAACAAAGCTTTGTACAGGCTTTAGAAATTGTTTATTTCTAAATTCTGTAGCTCTCAACGTTCAATTCAAGTGTCATTTACCAACTTATAAGGCCTTTTCTGACTCTGCTGAGTAGGAGCTCACAGTTCTGTGTCTGCCTGTTGATCTTCTCAAATTTGAAATTCACTGAGATGGGGCCGGCCAGACGGACTGGTGAGTCTGGCACTCATGACCTAATTTCAATCTCTCGAATCCTCATGACAGAAGGAGAGAACCAACTCTAGCAATTCAACCTCTGACCTCCCATATAGACCAGGATATTCATGTATGTGTGCAAACACAGAAACATACCTTCAAAATAAATAAATTAAATATAAAAATTGAAGTTCATCAAAATATATTGAATATATTGTATTATAATTGTGTGTAAATCCCTCAGACCATATGAGTCTTATAGTTTTGTTTGTGTATTATACATAACTGCTTAGCAGATAGAGAATACGCAATAAGCATTGTGGGTTATTGAAATTAATATCCAAAAAAGGAAACCATATTTAAATAATTAATTTATATGGTTTCTTACTCAATATTTGCTAAAGGCCAGGAAGTGATAGGCCATGATTCTCTAACACATCTCTAGCGTGTTCATATGCGATAGATTACTTTGTAATTCCTTTAAATATCCATTGTCTCTAGTGAATTTGAAGTTTCACTTCATGGTGTTTCTTTTCTAGGAACAAATACACAGTTGTATCGTTTCTCATGTGTGTGTACAGTACACACACACACTATATTCTTCAAGTGGTAGCTTACTCATATTTAAAAAGAAATAATTGTCATTTTTCTTAAATCTTAGTGATATTTTCCCTCCGAGTATCTTTTGCTGGCAGAGCACTAAGTGGCCATTCATCTAGGTTTTGATCAGTGCAATGTATTTTAAGCCACTGGTTCTAAAATACATTCAAATGGCATGCCCTATTCCTCATGAATTGCTTTCTTTGCTTAAATTTCCCCCGCAGACCACCAGCAATCCCTTAAGTACTTCTCCTACCTGCTAATGCTAGCTTTTAAAATCTACTTAATGTTCCCGCTCTCTTCCCTTTGTGCCTCTGTCACTTAATACACCTCCGTGCTCGCCCGACGTCGTTCCTTCTCAAGGTCGTTATGCTTTTAGGAGGATTTTTTTTCTTGTCTTTTTTCTACTGTCTTGGATGCATTGATTCTGTTTCTCCACTGCAAAGAGCTTAGTGGAAGCTGGAAGTGAGTACTATGGGCGACTTTAAAAAGATTTTCTGTAAAATATTAAGAGCATAAAAATGAAGGTAGTTACTATATAACTCGTGTTCCAAAAGGCCTTTGATAAATTTTTAAAGGCATTAATAAAGAGAACTAAAATGAAATTTGTTTAAATTTCCTAAATAGGAGGAAAAGGGGAGTCTTGAAGATTGGCAGCTGTTAGATTGAGTGATAAGTAAATTAGGGTTCATTCTTTCCTATCCTGGTTATTTTTGTATATCCTAAAATATTTTTCAAATACAAGGTTTAGAAGATCTCACTATCATTTCCCTCCCTGTTAACCTGGCAGGCGCAGGCGCCCTCTTTGGTGTGTGCCCTCCAGGGTGTAACACCCACGGGTGGTGACTGAGGGCTTCCTTGGATTAGTAGGGAGAATAACTGGAAACGTTCTCACTGCTTCACTTCTATCACAAATGGGAATAAGCTGTGGTCTGTGGTATATCTATATCAATGCATTATAAAGTAGCCATTAAAAGCATGAACTGAGTTTATGTTGTATTCTGGAAAGACACATCAGATATTATTGTTAGATGAGTTGAATAATGTGGTAATGTAATTTTATTTTTATAAAAAGGAACTGTAAATATGGAAAGATCTGTGAAGATCAAATTATAAGTCTGAGTAATTTATAAAAAGTGGCTCCTGAAAAGATGGGGTGGAAGAAAAATTACCTTCTCATTTATTACTTTTTGTATTGTTTGATCTTTCAAATATGCCTTGCTTTGGGGAAATGTAATAAAAATCTTTTAAATGTAAAAATAAAGTACTTACAAAGCAAGTGTCAGTTCATCTGTGATAATATAACCTCTTCACTAAAAATTTTAAGCAAAGCAGATGTGCATGGTGACCCAAGTGATAAATTAAATCATGATTTCCCTTGAGAAGGAAAAGTGACTAATTTGAGGATTCATGCTCTGGAGATTATGACTGTTCCCAAACTTGAGTAGAAATTACTCACTGCAGATTAGAAGAAGTCATCTGGCTTTCTATTAATCATCATCATTGCAAAAAGAACCTTCTGATAACAGCTGAGAGCAGCACTAATCTATGAGGTAGCTATAAATATTTAGGAGGCAGTGTGAAGCATGTCCACTCAGTAAGAAAGCAGCGCTTGCAGGCCCTAGGGCCTCTGGTCTCCCAGCCATTTGTTCTTCGCCAGGTTTGTAGTGTCAGGCATAAATCCTCTCCTGTGGAACTCAGGAATCCAGTCAGAAAGGGATTGGTTACTATATTAGTCAGGGTTTTCAAAAGGAACAGAACTGATTGTGTGTGTGTGTGTGTGTATGTGTGTGTGTGTAATTTGTTAGACTGGCTTACAAGGTGTGGTGTGGTCGGAGTAGTCCAATAATGGCTGTCTCACAATGGAAAGACCAAGAGTCAAAGTTCAGTCTAGACTGGGTGTCTCAGCAGTCCCAGTGTGGCGCTAGAGTCCTAAAGGGTTCCTGGAGAGCCAAGGATCTTTAGTCTGTGTTAGAATCCCAAAGAAGTAGGTTCTCATATAGGTGAAGGAGTGAATGTCTCAGTAACAGGATAGATAACCTTGCTGATGAGTGGGAAGGCAAAAAGCAAGAGCAAAAAGCAAGAGCAAAAAGCAAGAGCAAAAAGCAAGAGCAAAAAGCAAGAGCAAAAAGCAAGAGCTTCCTTCCATGTCTTTCTTTTTATGTGAACTGCCACCAGAAGATGTGGCCAGGACATAGGGTGGGCTTTCCACCTCTAATAACCGGATTAGGGAAATCCTTCACAGGTTTAGTTGATTCCAGATGTAGTCAAGTTGACCACCAAGATCAGCTGCTGCTCACAGGTACCCTGTAGGAGTCATTGCACTGTCCCACACCTCGCCAGGTGGGTCATGATTGTAGCCTGCAGCTCGGTAAGCCTTGCCCGTTAGCCTGTGTAGCACCTTCCCAAGTTAGTCAACATGGAGGAACCCGCTACCTCAGTTCTAGCCTCATTTCCCTATGTGGTACAACCAAAAAGTATGTGAAAAGTCATAATTTGGAACACATTTCAATAGTTACCTGTCTCATGGTAGACTTAAGAGGCAGAATCCAATGTTAAGTAAATGTATATTTAATACATGTTTATTACATCTACATTTCTTTTTAAACAAAGACTAGCTTAAAGGTTTTCATTTAAGCACTGATACTTCTTCCTCATAGATGAGGAAAACCTATACTCAAAGGGTTCAGAACAGGATAGATTCTGCCCCATTGTCTTCCTTGCCCGCTTTGAGGCCAAGTGTTTGATTGGCAGTAGGGGAGAGGGTGGGCGGGTGTAAGTAGCATCCATGGTGAACTTGTGGTTCTGGGAATCCAGCTGGAGGCTGGAGGCTCCTTGGCAGTCTGAGCAGGTGCTGTGCACCCCGACTTGCTCACTGGCTCTCTTTTCCTCCATAATTGGTACAGGCTTAGACTCAGCCACGGGCAGAAACTGAGAAGAGGAGGTCGGTGCCTTTAGGGCTTAGCTTCCTGCTTTGCTGTAGGGAATTTGGTTATATTTCAGTAAATGGACGAGTTCATTAGGGATAAGGAGAGTCATGTGCTTCAGTGTCAACCAAGGAAGTGACATTCATAGAAAGGGGGAAGGTGTAAATAAACCCTGTGATGCTGGATTGGAAATGAAGATACCAACATGCCACTTTAGATAGAGGTAGTTAGACTGGTAGACAGGATGGTAATGGGATATTTCCTAGATCTGTCTTGGTCTCCTTGGGGTGAACACTACTATTTGGATATTGGAGTCTTCTTTTTTTTTTTTTTCCGGTTTTCTTTTTTTTCTTCATTAATTTATTCACTTTACATCTCTAAATCTGCTCCCCTTTCCTCCCCTCCCCCAGCCCTTCTCCCCACTCCACTCTCCTTCTCTGAGAAGGTGGGGGGGGGCTGGGTATCACCACATAAAGTCTGTGTAGGACGAGACACATCCTCTCTGACTGAGGCAAGGGGAGTTAGGGGAACAGGATCCACAGATTCAGGGACTGCCCCTGCTGTCCCTGTTGTAAGAAGCAAAGCTCTTTGAAGAAATAGCTAACTCCAGAACTGGGCATTATAGGTCATGAAATAAAGAATGTACCCAACGTGATGGATATATGCCTGAAAGACTGGCTTGAAGATGTTCATGTTGACTAAATTAAGCTTGTTGAGAAAATGAGTGTCCAAATAAATGATGGAAAAATAATCTTTTGGATAAAGTAAGACTCTGTAAGTCTATACATACATACATACATACATACATATATATATATATGAAATATATTATAAAATATAAAATATGTAAAATATTTTAAAAATATAATAAAGTATAAAATGTGAAATATAAAATAAAACATAAAATTTTGTATCTTAGACTGCCATGTTCTAAGAACAGGCTCTATATAATAGAACCTCAGCACTAGCGATATTTTGGACAGGATGGTTTTAGAATAAGCGGGGCTTGAGGTCATGGACCAGCCTGTACAGCTATAGCAACGTTCGTACCTGCTTCATACCCAACATCAGCATGTCTCCCTCCCTCCATCTTCCACTTCACTTCCATTCGTGAGACCTGAAGATGTCGTCAGACATTGCCAGACGTCCTTTGGAAGAGGAATGGTTACAGAACTGCCTGTACTCCCTTCGAGAACCACTGGTCTAGAAGGAATAATTTTTAGAAAAGTGTATATACTAGCCATCATATTAACAGCTGATTGAGGAGTGAACTATCAATAATACTAAAACAGGGAAAATTTTGATGAGAAACAGGGTACTAATTTCAAAGTAGTCACAAAATACCAATTAACAACTTACAACTTGATGCAATGTGCCTTTAAAAAAAGATTGATCTATCTATCTATCTATCTATCTATCTATCTATCTATCTATCTATCTATCTACCTACCTACCTACCTATCTACCTATCTATCTATCTATCTATCTATCTGTCTGTCTGTCTGTCTGTCTGTCTGTCTGTCTGTCTATCTATCTATCTATCTGAGTGCTCCATCTGCATATGCACCTCATGACAGAAGAGGGCATCAAATCCCATTATAGATGGTTGTGAGCCACTGTGTAGTTTATAGAAATTAAACTCAGGACCTCTGCAAAAGGAGTTACCTCTTCAGCCCCAAATGCAATGTACTTATGATTGACTTCACAATAGCAGATAGCACCTTACAAAGTAGTTCAAATTAAGATCTTGTGCTTTCTATAGATGCTGTCTTGGGAGCACGGCAATGCTTTTGTGGTATCCCTGCCCCAAAGCATAAATCACAAGGAAGGTCAGACTGCGGGTAATAACTGACCTATTTTTCTTCAGATATATTGTGATCTTGGAAGGCAGGGAAAAGAATAATGAACTCTCACAGGGGGCTGGAGAGATGGCTCAGTGGTTAAGAGCACTGACTGCTCTTCCAGAGGTCCTGAGTTCAATTCCCAGCAACTACATGGTGGCTCACAGCCATCTGTAATGGGGATCCGATGCCCTCTTCTGGTGTGTCTGAAGACAGCAACAGTGTACTCACATGAAATAAATAAATAAATAAATAAATAAGTAAATAAATAAATAAATATTTAAAAAACAAAAAACAAAAAACAAAACCAACTCTCCCAGGATGTAGACATGATAGCCAAGTTATGTATTTTGGACCCGTAAAGGAAAATAGAATTTTAATTGGAGCTTGTGGATTAGATGGTAATACTGATTCATTGTTTATTTTCAAATTTTTATGATTAAAGCATAGCTATGTAGAAATCTTTTAAAAAACTCTGTTTTCCAAGTACATGGCTGGCCCAGGATGCTTAACTTGCTGTTTCTATTTTTTTAGTTCTTCATATGGGTGGCCCCTTTTGATGACATTTATTCCTTGTACTTACTTTCTTGTTTAATACCTGCTTTTTTATTTCTGTTTTCCTTAAAGGAAACTTAGAGCAGCAGGCGTCTCTGTGTTGCACTTAAAACAGTGTCGAAACCAGTTCCTGCTGTCCAGTAAATATTTGACTCAACAAGAGTTCCTGTATCTATTAACCCCTTGTTTCACAGAACCAATTTGTACACACCGAGATGGGTAAAAAGGCAGCTTCGACATCTTGTGGACATTAATATGTTATGAGAGAAGGAGATAAGCATAATAGTAATTGTTGTGTAAGAATAGAGAGAAAGAAGGAAGAGAGAAGACGAGACATAGAATTATGTAATATAACCTAAAATAGCTCATGGGATTGCTTGGATGTGCCTAAAGACTTGGACTGAATACAGCTTCCCTAGGACTCATTTAGCCCAACCATTGAATTATTACTGAATAAACTGGGACCTAGCTCAATCTGCTCTCATGCCAGCTGGCTTTACTTTAAGGCTGTAAATAATTTTAAATCCTTTTAAGAAGTAGAAGAGAAACCTGCTCAGCACAAGCTGAAGTGGGATGGGTAATGTTAAGTTATTCTGATCTAAAGTCACCATCTCTTCCAATCTAAAGTGAGACATGTGGGTTTTTTCCCCTGCAAATCAGTTCTTAGGCGCCCCAAATTATTTTGACATTTTAGCAATTTCTTGATCACTGAAAATTGAGACTTAAAAAAAAACTGCAAAATTGCTATTTATCTGATCCAGAGCATATAATTTGTCTTTTAAGTAGGTGTATGGCATCTTAAAGGTGGAGCTATATAAGCGAGGTCAGGGGAATACCACAACCATTAAATGTTTAAAAACCCGACCACTTTGTCCTTTGGAAAACTCACCTTTTCATCTTACTGCCATTTTAAGATGGCTTCTGAAAAGCTAGTATTAGCTGTATGTTTGCTCAGAGTTTGTAAGGCTTTATAAAAACGTGATATAAAGATACTGTTACGCCAGTGTGAAACATGTGAGGTCTTAACATTGAGAATTCAAATCAATCCTGAAGTTCCAAGTCTGTTCACAGGAATACTTAGACGTCTGTCATTTCACTTAAATGAAATATTCTAATTTATTCAAAGCAGTGTATCAGTTATAAATTCTTTAATATGTCAGAAGACTAGTGCAAAAGGATAGGAGAAATAAATTTATGAATAAAACAGGGACTGGGGAGCCCAGGGAACTCACTGGTGAGTTACGGTAAACCTCAGGACTTAAGAGAGTTTTAAAAGTATGTCCCTGTGGGGTGGCACTTGCCTGGACTCTCAGGACTTGGAGGGAGTGAGGGAGGAGTATTGAGTTCAAGGTCATCCTTGGCTGGCTAGTGAGCTCCAGTTGAGCCTTGTCTGAAAAGCCACACAACTGTAGACAAACCCCATGCAGGGTCATCAGCTAGTAAAGGCGCTTGCCAGCAAGCATAACTTCCTAAGTTCAACTCCCAGAGTCCACGTGGTGGGAGGAGAGAACCAACCCCATACATTTCTCCCTGGCTTTCTAAGGAGTGCCGTGGTAAGCTTGTGGGTACACACACACACACAAACACACACACACACACACACACACACACACACTCTAAATGTAAACCAAAAACAAAAATATAATAATAATAACAAATAAAACTTTACATCCAGAGATGAACTAGTGAATTTTAGCTCATTTCCAGGAAATGAAACTTACTTTTTAAAATAAAATGTTTACACTTTTGTGGTTTGAATGAGAACTGTCTCCCGTGTTTGAGTACTTGGTTCCTAGTTGGTGGCCTTGTCTGGGGGAGTCTAGCAGGGCCCCCTTGCTGGAGGCAGCTTGCTGTCATGCCTCCCTGCCCCGATGGGCCCCACCCTCGGAACTGTAAGCACAATACACTCTTTTCCCCATCAGTCCCTCAGAGTCATGGTGTTCTATAATTAGCAACAGAAAAGTACCTATACTAATTCTATATAATATTAAATTTTAAAAGAATTTATTTTGATTTTAGTTGCATGTCTCTGTGTGGGCATGTGTGTGTGAGTGCAGGTGCCCATAGAGGCCAAAGAGGGCAGAGTCCAGATGAGCGTGCTGGGAACTGAACTACCCAAGTGTATGCTCTTAGCCACTGAGCTATCTCTTCAGCTCCTTATAAAATTCAACTTAAAAAAAAAAAAAAAAGAGAAAGAATTGGTAATTCTAAAATAGCAACATTTGGCTGAGATTTTCCTATTGAAGTCATACAACTTACTAATAGAAATCTCATTTTTGAATACATGACCTTGATTATTGAATCTCAGAGGTTAACTGTTACTCTCCGTAATTAGTTTCTAAAAGCATGAATGGGATTGCTTAATCTTGTAAAATATTTCTTTTATTTGAGAAAATAGAATTTGAGATGGGAAGACAGCACTTTGTACGTAGCACCCCTGGGTGTGCATGTTGGCATCCATGCACATCTTATGCCTAGTTCATGTTTTACGAGACAAAATAAAAAGAAATTAACCAAGTGTGCTTAAAGCTCCACCACCCATTTTAAAGACTTATTTTTACTTTATGCGTATGAACGTTTGCGTGCATGTGAGTGTGTGTGTCAGGTGTGTGACTGAGACCAGAGGACAGCATTAGTTCCCCTGGAACTGGAGTTGCAGGTGGTTGTGGGCAGCCCCGTGGGGCTGGGAATTGAACATGGGTCCTCCGCAAGAGCCGCAAGTGCTGCTGACTGCTCAGAATCTATTTAACCTATGAATTTTTATTTTAAAATTTCTTCTCTTATAGCTTCACGGTTAATTCTCTATAAAGAAGATATTTTCTGTTGTTTTGTTAAACATTCACTATGTATTGGACTGTTTTTAATGGTAATTTGTACTTACAAATGGATCTTTCCGTCCTCTGTTAATTAATTTCCTCTCTCCAGATTATGATGTTAATACAGATTAGAGCATTACACAAATACATTAGTGGCTATACTTCCTTCGAGTCTTTTTCTTTGCCTTTTAAATTGGTAACTTTGTGTAACTTTTATGAATTTCTAATGTAAACAGAGGGAGCAAATTGTGTGTGTATGCATATGTATGAAATCTATAATGAAATCACAGTTTAGAGGAGGAATTATATGTTTAAAGTCTTCAATTCTGAGAAAACAATGATCCCACGTTTCTTCAAGTGGCTGCCATAGAATGGAAATTGAAATCCCTGGGTGGGAAGTGTGCTAGAAACCATAGTATTCCTTTTCAACGTATTTTGCATCGCCTTATACATATACTCAGTACTTCATTTCTAACCCCTACACATTGACTCACGCTGAGACTCATAATACTGTTTTATGTTTTAAATTCAAATATTGTTTTTAAAGGGAAATTGCTACTAGCGCTGGCTAAGCTTCACATAATAGTTTAGTAAATGGTTGTAGCTTTGATTCTTCTCCTGTCAGTCTAAATGTGAACTAATATTATTCAAAAGTCTTTTCAAGACGTTGATAATTGTTTCAGTTAACCAAATGCTTTACCAAATAATATCAATCCATGAAGTGTAGTAGGGTTTTAGTGAATTTACTATTTAGAACATAATAAGCGTATATCTACAGAATTCAATGCTAATGGATATCTTTTGAGTGCCCATGTGCTTGAAGAAAGAGGGACTGTACTATCTTAATAGAACAATATTTTTAGCCTTTTGTCTTAACAGAACAAATTATAAATCACTGAAAAATTACACATGTGATATATGATAATAGTTTTAAAAATATGTTTTAAAATGTAATTTGTTTAGGGTTAATTTGATAAATGCTTTGTGTAAATAAATGTGTCGATTTTGATGAGTTGACATTTTTATACCCTTGTGTATTTTACTAGAGCAGTCTCTCCCCCTCAGAGGTTCCTCTCAGCTGTTTCCAAGTCAATCCCCAGTTCTTTAATCAGCCATTATAGGTCCGGCTGGAATTTTCTAGTGTTTTGTAAGTAGAGGTTTTACCTGCACTGTTTCCTTCTTATGGAGAGGTCTGGAGACATTTCTATGATGTGTTCATCTGTTCCTTGTAAGTCCCCAGTGCGATCACTGCATGGATATACCCTCTGTGTATCCACTTACTTGTCAGCAGACATTCGAGTTCATTGTGCGTTGTGTTATTTTGAAGAAAATTGATAGAAAAGTGCTTGTCTTGTGCAGTGTGTGTATGATATGTGAATGTGTTTGTGCACATTTATATATGTGTGTGGGCAGTGGGGTGGTGGTGTGTCATGTAATGTGTGTGTGTGTAGGGCAGACACAACCTCAGTTGTGGGTTCTCACTCCCCACTTTGTTTGGGACAGCATCTCTTTTATTCACTGCTGCATGTGCCCAGCTGATCTGTGAACTTCTGGGGATCCCCCTGTCTCCACCCCCTGCTCCTCCTGACCCACCTGCTTCACCAACGCACTGGGAGTACATAGTGAGTGCCTCTGCGCTTGTTTTAAGTGTCAGTTTGGGGGCTAGGACTCAAGCTCCTGAGCTTGCATGGCAAGCATGATCCCAGCTTCCCTTACAGACTTACGAATGTATCCATCCATCCATCCATCCATCATCTATTTATCTGTTGTGTGTGTGTGTGTCCACAAAGGTGCAGACATGCAAGCATGTCACAGCATGTGTGTGTGAGTTGGAGGACAACTGTGAGAGTCCGTTCTCTCTTTCCATCCTTGGGTACTGGGGATGGAAGTCAGGTTATCAGGCTTGGTAGCAAGTGTCTTTCTTTACTGAACCATCTTACTAGTCCCCTTGTAGACTTTTAAAATACATATATAAACATAAACATAAAATTGAAAAGCAGAGTGGGTCATACCATGTATTTATTAGCCTGTGCTCACATTTTCTCTATCATATTAAAAGATCTTGGCATATCAACCTATCATACTTCTTGTTTAACCTTTTAGTGTCTGCATAGTATTACGTTATTAACCATTTCTTACCTAGATTCTCTTCCTTTTGGTTGCTGTTTAACTTTTTTGACTTTCTGGTATTCTAAATATTGCTTAATTGTGCAGTTAGTATTTATACTAATTTTTAATGGCAGACATAAAAGTTATCACAAATGGTGTCTTTAAATGACATAAATGTATCATCATTATTCTTCTCCAAGTGAGAAATCTGACCCAGGTCACNAGGGTATGAGATGAAGATGTATATAGGTGAGCACCCATCCCAGGTCACAAGGTATGAGATGAAGATGTATATAGGTGAGCATCCATTTTGGAGCCCTAGGGAAGGATGATTTCCATCCTCAGTCAGCTTCCTGCTGTTCCCTCCATCCACTGCTCCTTACAACCTCCTCTACCTTCATAGTGAAGAGTCAGAAGGCCACCACTGAAAATGTTGACTTGAGGGTCTGGACGCTGCTTTTGTAGTTAATGCTAGAACCTTGGTATGCTTTCCCAGAACCCCTGAACACACTGTCCATCCATCACCGGGTTCTCTAGTAGATGCAGCATGTGTGTACATCTGAGGGATGCAGCCTAATTCACTCCTAGAACTTTAGGTGCATTACAATGCAACCTGGGAAAGTAGCTGTAGGTTTCATGCTTCTACAGTACAAGAAGACACTCACCGAGAGGGATGTTAGAATGTGTGCTGGGAATTTCTATTTTAGAGTCTGCAGCTCAGTTCAGGCCTAGCTGTGTGCTGAAAGCTAGGTAGTAATATGTTTGGTTCGTAGAGCTTGCCCATAGCCAGGGAAGAGTCCTTTTATGTGAATCTGTTAGGGATCACTAGTATAATCAACTGCACATACTCTGTTTTACAGGAAATGTATTACAGTTTTGAGACTCTTAAACTTTTCGTTGAGCCAGAAAGTTAGAGTTAGGGAAGATGATCAGGTACACGGCCTGTAACATCTGGAAAGTAGCTCTGACAGATATCTTTTTGCTGTTCCTGCTCAGCACTGAACCCAGTCTGCGCTCAGTAAGTATTAAATGCTCTCACATGGCTGCCTCTGAAAGAACGAAGTCCTTCCCTTACACTCAATAAAACAGTGCATCCCAGGGACAAGTGCCTCACCTTTGCTTGGCAATAAATGACTCACATGGAGGATTTGATTGGCTAAGACTGGGCGTTCTTGATTTCATTCTGGTAAGAAGGAATTCACAATGTGAGAAATGTCCCAGGCTTAACAAAGAGTCCTCTTAAGATGCACGTGACCCACAGATGTGCATATAGTATGACCCACAGATGTGCATATAGTATGACCCACAGATGTGCATATAGTATGACCCACAGATGTGCATATAGTGTGACCCACAGATGTGCATATAGTGTGATCCACAGATGTGCATATAGTATGACCCACAGGTGTGCATATAGTGTGACCCACAGATGTGCATATAGTATGACCCACAGATGTGCATATAGTATGACCCACAGATGTGCATATAGTATGACCTACAGATGTGCATATAGTAAGCTAGAAATGAAGCCAGACAAGTTGTCTTGTAAATTGAATGAAATGGTCTTACATTATTAGATGCATACTCCTCTTTGCCATCCCTATCGTCTTTCTGGAATCTGTTTTTAACACTCCAGCCTTTCTCAGGTGGGTGCTAGAGGCCTGTTTTACTTCTGCAGGCATTTGCTGTCAAAGTGAACCAAGTGAACCCATGTCCCACATTAAATACAGTTTAAGTATAACCTTGGGAAGTGTAAACACGCTATATTTTGCAGACATTTGTTTGGATATCTGTTTATTTCACTTACATTGTTCTGTTTTGCATATTGGCACAGTATTTGGTTCTTAGATATTTTCATAACATTTCCTAAGCAATCCCAAGAATGTGACTTGAGTTACCTGCCCATGCTTCATCAACATGGGAGCACATAACTGGTTAGCTTTTGCCAAGGTTTATTTGGAAGATGTAACTTCTGTCATAGCTGGGAAGTTAAAATGTCATATGCCACATATAGAAGAGTGTCATATATCACAGAATCAAGTCAGGTCAACATAGAGCTTTCTAAATAGGAAACCAGAGCTCCAGAAGTGTTCCAGTTAGCATCATCCTGACCGTCTTATGTGACAGTTACATTAGCACTTAACATGGTGTCAGTCGATGATGAAATATATCCAGGGATGAACACAACTTCTAGTTTGTGTTCTAATTTTCTTACTGAGTCCATAAGTCTCTAGTGTTATTCATGTTTTATGATGTTCAAGAATAACTTAAACGTTTTCCTCCCTTGGTAGTGACTATTTCCCTAGAATATGGTATTTTAGTATTTAGAGGTTTTTTTTTTTTTTTTTTTTTACTGTGTGAAAAATAGTCACAGCCATTGTTCACTCAAAGTTAAAAGAAAACTCAGGAGAAAAAAGTACACAATTATTTTGAGGAATTAATGTACAGATTGAGTATCTATCTGTCAATCTGTCTGTCTGTCTGTCTGTCTATCTTGGTTTCTGAGACAGGGTTTCTCTATGTAGTCCTGGCTGTCATGGAACTCACAATGCAGATCAGGCTGACTCAAACTCTGAGACACGCCTGCCTCTGCCTCTCGAGTGCTGGGATTAAAGGCGTGTGCCACCATGGACTGACTAAAGATTTATGTCTTTAAATTTAATTTTTTCCCAAAGACATGCTCTCTCTATGTAGTTGGGGTTGTCTTGGATCTTCCCATATAGACCAGGCTGGCCTTGAACTCACAGAGATCTGCCTGCCTGCTGCTCTTAGGTGCTGGGACTAAAGGTGTGTAGTAGCACACCTGGCACATGTATAAAGATTTATTAATGGCATGTCTAAGATGAGTTGGATAATGATACAATGCTATTTAAGTCCCCGACTTGTGTTTTGAAAATTTCCAAAGTTCCTATCCAGTTATATGTAATAAAAACACGAGTCATTTTGTGTATAATTCTGGTGTATGTTAAGTCATAAAGCCTCAGATAGGTTTTTACTTAATATTTTTGTTGTCATGATCTTCTTCTTTCTTTAGGCTTAGTTGTAAGAGATAGACTCTGAATATACAAAATCTGAGAGCAGTTAGGGTATGTGGAGGTCCCTGAGGATAGTATGCACAATTTGGACCTCAAATCACTTAATTATGTGTTTAAAAACCCAGGCTTAGTGGGGCCTGTGCTTTGGCCTGCCATTTGGGACAGACTGCCATTTACTGTGCAGCTTGCATCCTGTCAGGGTGAGCTTTCTCTACTCTCTCCTGTATCTTGTGTAAAGTTTCCCCCTTTCATTCTTTCCTCTTCTCTTTAGTTGTCTAAGAGATTAACTGTCACCTCATTATCATTGCTAATCACTTCCCATCACAGTGGTCCCAAGGGCCACAAAGACAGTGAGTATTAAGTCTTTATTCACAAAGGAATTCATCAACTGTTTTTCTTTATCTGTGGTGTATTTTCTTGAACCCTTGCAGGGCAGAATGGCCTAAGGAAATATTTCTTGATGTGTGTGGGAGTAGATCTGCTGCTGTCACTGTGAGCCCAAATATGGAAGTAAGAAGGCGAGTGGGAGGGGACAGAACAGAAGCCATTGTGGTCTTCCTCTAGTGCTTTACAACAAACAGGCTCCTGTTTATAGAATTACCAAAAGTGCTTTGTTTAAAAACCTATGAATGTGAAGAACTTTATTTTTGTTGGTTGGCTTTAAGTTGTTGCAATGGTACCCAGGATGTCACATAGAAGAGGCAAGTGCTCCTTTGTTCTTTGTCCCTGACTTACACTAATAATTGATGTACCATACATGGCTCCCATGCATATTTCTCAACAGGCACAGCATCCCGACTCCTTGTTGCTCTGGTTTGAATGGAAGCATCCTAAGGTTAGACCCACGAGAGAGAACAAGCAGTCCCTGTGCCTGTCCTGTGTCCCCACGCTTAGCTCACACAGCGCCGAGGTGCGACAGACCCGGCCCTGCATTTTTGTGTTTGCTAAGATCTAGATTTTTTTCAGAGATAAACAAAAAACCCTTTAATGTAAAAACTGCAGTTATAAAATGGTAATGCCATCTGAACCAAGAATTCCTTTCTAGAAATATGTAAATATAATTAATTATCTTTTAATAACTCTGACTTCATTTTTTTGGGAAGGTGTTGTATAAAAAATTAAAAGGTGACGTTGCTACTCAAAGAGACAGTACAAAGAAAAGAAGACAATTAAAACATATCAAGGATGCTAAAGATGGGTGAACAATGATCCTGCTGTTTATAATTAAAGTTTTGTAGTTTAATATTCATAACAGACTTATTGAATTTTATTATCGAAGGTAAAAACACTTGTTTTTCTTTGCTTTGAAGGCGTTCTTATTTTCTTCTGCTAACAAAACTAGATCTAACTTAAAGCATGTGATTCCTAGTGCACAGAACAATGGGTAAGCATGCTCTTGAGATTTAAAGGTCTCTTGTCTCCGACTTTTGATCATTTCTATTCCTTGTCAAGTTTTTGATTACAAAATAATAGAAATGGATACTAATTTTAGTCAAAATCGAATGTACAAGGTACAGGGTACAAATTCCTGAATCTATAGGGAAGAGGAGAGGTGGGGTTAGGAAATGCATAGGAACTAGTAGACCGGGTTCTGGAACTTCTGCCAAGGTCAGCCTGTGTCTGCCGTCCCGACACACACCTACCCTGACCTTGAGATGCTTGTTCCCCTTTCTGTAGTCATTTGTCATTTCATTTTTGCTTCAGCTCTCTTCTTCAAGATTCAAGGTCCTCAATCCTGGTGCTCATTTGGGAGAAGGTGCTAAGCTATCTTATGCATTTCTAGCCCTCAGAGTTTGGTGTGGGTTGGGAGTAGGGGCATGGTACCATTCAGTATACTGTAGGAAGCTACCCTGCCATTCATCTCTTGGTTGCCAGAGTTACGTCTACTGGCTGTGGCATATGCTCTATGTTGGTTGTTGATCCGCAGCATACATTTTAGCTGGCAGTCATTGTTTTACTCTCACAAAGTGTTGTTTCCCAGATGACACTGAAATGGAGTCCTCAATTCAGCTTCTGTAAGAGGTCAGCTCCTTTTGATGGAAGAGTACATAGCATCTGTGTGTTTCCCGGGCGATCAGTCTATGGCTTTATTTTCTTTCTTTCATGCTAAAGTGAATTGATTGTTTTCAGAATCAGTATGCAATGATGTGTGCCTTAATTAAGGTTTCTTATTTATCTATTTATTTTTGGTTTTTCGAGATAGCATTTCTCTGTGTAGCCCTGGCTGTCCTGGAACTCACTTTGTAGACCAGGCTGGCCTTGAACTCAGAGATCTGCCTGCCTCTGCCTCCCAAGTGCTGGGATTAAAGGTGTGTGCCACCACGCCCGGTTTAATTAAGGTTTCTATTGCTGTGAAGAGATGCCATGACCAAGGCGACTCTTATAAAGGACAACATTTAATTGGGGCTGGCTTACAGGTTCAGAGGTTCAGTCCGTTATCATCATGGTGGTAAGCATGGCAATGTGCAGGCAGGCATAGTGCTGGAGAAGTTGAGAGTTCTACATCTTCTTCCAAAGGCAAATAGGAGAGACAGGCTTCCAGGTGGCCAGCAGGAGGACCCCAAAGCCCACGCCCACAGCAACACACTTCCTCCAACAAGGCCACACCTCATAACAGTGTCACTCCCTGGGCCACGCACATTCACACTACCACAGTGTGAGAAACCACCAGTGTGAGGACATCCATTACACGTTTAGTGCTTCTTTCTCATCTTTACTCAGCATCCTTAACCTGTGGTAAGAATGCAGGTGCCGTAAGTGACGCTGTGTTGATATTCTGGAAGAGGAATGATAATATTCTTCTACTGCCTATTCTAGTTTTAACAGAATTACCCTAAGAGTAAAAAGTCATGTATATGTGTGTATATACACATATAGATATTACACACACACACACACACACACACACACACACACACACACACACCAAGTCTTCTTTAAGGGTCTGGTAGATGGGGAGGTGGCTCAGTTAGTTAAGTGCCTGCTGTACAAATATGTCTGTAACCTCGGTGTTGTGGGTGGAGATAAGTGGGTCTATGGAACCCATTGGCTAGTCAGCTTAACCAATCGGTAAACTCCAAGTTTAGTAATGTAGAGAACTATCTAGAAAGGCATCCTGTGCTAACCTAGACTTTCCACATGTACACATCCACAAGAACATGCACATATATGTGCCCCCAAGACACTTAATTCAAATAGAAATTCAAATGCCAGTTTCAAGTCACCTCCTGTTTTTTGTTGTTACAGAAATACCATTAATTTCAATTAATATCAATTTCTGTTATATAGTTATCACTCTGAAACATTTTAATTCATCTTTGTGGTTTTTATTTTTTATTTTCCCTCAAGGCAGGGTTTCTTGGTGTAGCCCTGGCTGTCCTGGAACTC
>NC_034607.1:50833600-50847012 GCF_900095145.1 Mus pahari
CCGCTCCCCTACCCACCCACTCCCACTTCTTGGCCCTGGCATTCCCCTGTGCTGGGTCATATAAAGTTTGCAAGACCAAGGGGCCTCTCTTCCCAATGGTGGCCAATTAGGCCATCTTCTGCTACATATGCAGCTAGAGACACGAGCTCAGGGGGTACTGGTTAGTACATATTGTTGTTCCACCTACAGGGTTGCAAGATTCATTCTTACCTAGCATTTCTTGATTAATTGGTTTTAGTTTAATGGCTACTACCCAGGATCTCTGATAGATTATTACTTATAGAATTATAATGAATTATATTTTAATAAATCATTACCATAGAAATTACTTGACCAGTTAAGGAATATTTACTATAAAGCCAAATGAGATTATGTAATTACTTGCATTTCTTTTATACTACTTTATTTTCCAATTCTTTCACATGATTTGCTACATATAATTATATCTTCTTTCTTATACAACTTGTTTTTACAATTTCTGTACTATACTTATTTCTTATTTTTTCCCAAGTTTTGATTTTTTTTTTAAAGATTTAAAAACTTAAAATGGGGTGGGGGAATGGATATGTGCACAGGCACTCACATGTGGATACAGATGCCGGCAAAGCCCAGAGACATTCCCGGGAGCTGGAGATGCAGGCGGCTGTGAGCACTTGGGTGTGGATGCTGGGATGGGGCTCTGGCCTCTGCAAGAGCAGTCTGCAGTCTTCGCCACTGAGCCCTCTCTTCGGCTCCTATTACTGCTTCCTTAACGACTTCCCCATTGACTTCCTGTTCTAATCTGGACTGGAATTTTTTTTTTCTTAAAATTTACAACATTGCTAGAATCTCCTTTTCCTGTTCTGGGTTTGGTTTTCTCATCTATATTCCTTGTCTTTCAAGTAGCTTGAATAAAGAGGGAAGCTCTGAATCTTCATGTATTTGAAGACATCTATCTTTAAAGTGTATTTTTTTATCTGAGTATAATTCTAGATGGGGATGAGTTGCCTTTAGTACTGGAAGGCCCTGAGTGTGACCCTCTGGAATCCAGCCTAGCTGGTGAAGGCTTGCTGTTTGTAAGAAACTGTCAGGGTTCTTTTTGCTGGTCTTCTTTTGACTTCTCAGTGACAAGCAGCATCATGCATTTTTTTTTTTATTTTTTATAATTGAGTCTTCTGGGCACAGATGGCTTGTGTGATTTGAAGACCTACCTTCTTCAGTATGAGAAATTTGTGTTACTCTAATTTCCTTCTTTTGCTTTCCTCGACCCTGGCTTGGGAGCTCCCCTTGGTAGTGTTGAATGTCCCAGCCATTGCTTCCTATTTTTTCTCTCTCTACTTTCTGTAAGCACTATAAAACAATGTGGGAAATATTTTAAGTTATATGGAAGTATTTCAAATTCAATATTTTATATGTGGTCCTAGATACCTTAGTTACTTGAGATCACCCTAAGCCAGCTTCTAAAATGTCCTGATCTAGTCCGGGAACAATGTGGCAGAAGTTGTATTCAGAAACGCTTGTGTTCATTTTCTGAGACCTCCAATTTCAATTTCCTTTGTAGCTAGCTAGACACAGCCAAGTGACTAAGTTCCTGCCAGTACAAGTGCTGTGTGCCATTCTTAAACTAACCCTTTCAGATCTTCTCTAGTTCTCTTCCATTGGGAAGTTCAAGTTAGAGAGAACTCTTCCTACGAGCTGAGCCCTAGCACCAGAATAGCCTTACTTGATCAGTCCAGAAATGCCCCATCCCACATAGATGAAAACTGGTATCCGTACACTATAAGCTGTGCGGCTGACTTTGAGGCATTGTGGGGTGTCTTAGCTTGGTGGCTATGGAGGTGCATGTGTGGAGATAGGGCTTAGCTGTGTAGCATAGGCTGGCCTGAACCTGCCTGGTGTGATCAAAAACTCAACTCTGCAGAGACTGAACACTGAGGTTAGAACCTCAGTACTATACAGATTGGAGTGTTGCCCGGGCTTATTACCTGATCTTTGACTAAGTTCTTGTCTTCCAGAACAGACCATTCCTGCCCACCTTTGAGTCAACAAGTTAACATCTTGTGACAATAGATACTTTAAAAAAATAAAATAAAATAAAATAAGAATCTGTCGACTTAGGAGGCAACTAGCTTCTACCAGTCCAAAAGGGACTGGTATTGACAAAAGACTACCTCTGAATAGAGAGGCGACAGGGTGACTTGTAGGCAAATGGCGTTTTTCTTTTTTTTTGGGGGGGGGGGTTGTTTGTTTGTTTGTTTTGTTTTTTTATAAAGGTAAAAGGGGAAACCCTGTCTTAGGATGAGGTGTTTAATTTTGATTCATGTTAATTAGATGAGCCAAAGTGTGCTTTTGGTTTCTGGGCTTCAATAGTTTGGTAGTTGGACTTTTATAGTCAGCTTCAGGAGGAACATGTGACCAAGGAAGGGAACAAACCTCGGTGGCTGGCTTTAGGAATGTAATCTAATGTTGTTTAGCTAGGCAGAGGGCACAGGAGAGAAGGGAAGGCCTGCCAGAGCCATGCTGGAGATGCTAGAGCTGGTTAGCGTCCCCGCAGGAGGGCCATCAGATAACGCTGGGCCTGTGGAAGAGCTTCCCCCTTCTTGCTGCCTCTGCCTCTCTGTTGTACCCACCAGTGTATTTTAAACCTGCCTTGATTTAGGACTTTCTGTGTTTTGTAAAACCATAAAAACTTTGTGAAAATGCTTTTGCAATGGAACATGAACTTTCAGGTAATCCAAACCTGTGTTTCAGGACCATGATCACTTAAAATGGCTCTGGAACTTACTATCTCTAATTCCTTTAAGATGAGAGCTGTAGTTTTTGTGTTGATATTGGATGTCTTAGTTAGGGTTTTACTGCTGTGAACAGACACCATGACCAATGCAAGTCTTATAAAGGACAACATTCAATTTGGGCTGGCTTATAGGTTCAGAGGTTTAGTCCATTATCATGTCCAGGCAGGCATGATGTAGGCAGAGCTGAGAGTTCTACATCTTCATCTGAAGGGTGCTAGCAAAATACTGGCTTCCAGGTAGCTAGGATGAGGGTCTTAAGCCAGTGCCCACAGTGGCATACCTACTCCAACAAGGCTACATCTCCTAACAGTGCCACTTCCTGGGCCAAGCATATACAAACCATCACACTGGGTAATCCAGGTTAGGTGTTCAAACTCAAGATCCACTTGACTTAACCTCCCATATACCGAGAATATTGAGGTATTTCATGATGTCTGGCTTAATCAGGAGATTTAATTAAACAAGAACAAGACTAAAAACCTCTTCAGTGTCTTATGAATAGATAATGATCATAGAGTGCTAATTCAGATTAAAAATAATAATTCTAGATACATGTTATAGTCTGGTAGTAGTATTAAATTTTCGGTGTGAAGTAGCCTTAGCTAGCCTGATATCTCTGTCCCTTTCTTGACCTGTGTTTTACCACATGGATTTAGTTCCTCATTATTTATTATTATTGTAAAGCTCAAAAATTAACCTATAAGCCCAACCTGCCCAAGGACCAGGTTAACTTCTTGGAATGCTGGGAGTTGTAGTTCTTAAAAAATAATGAAGCCTCATGGGAAAGTAGGTAGCCCATAACCCCTGTAACCTGTGTCTGTGGGCCATTCAGCTGGGAAATTCCAGGGAATGGTCCTGACCAAAGTCTATCTCTTGGTCAGTATTTAATATTTAATAAAGCTTGCTTCAAATTTGGCCCAAAATGGTGGAATTGGTTTGTCTCTGGTGAATCTCAGGACTAACACTAATAATGTTTTATTGGGTTTACCAGTAAAAAAAATTTTTTTTTTGTTTTGCTTTTATTTTGACTGTGATGACTCAACAAGAATAAAAGAGTACCCAAGACAAAAGAATTTGATCTAACAGTTATCAATATTAGAATAAGCATTAGTTTACCATAATTAGCCTCTCATTACTAAGGTTTTGTTAAATAGGGGTTACAATAGGTACCCTATATGAATTATGTATATTAATCCAAAATTCTCTAAATAATAAAAGTAGCTAGTTACTGGGGAAAGTGCTACACATTGAGAACCCCAAGAGAAGACTCATCCTGCTGAGGCTCTTTATGAGGGTGAGAGCCAAGTATTCCGTCTAGAACAGAGGAATTCAGTGGCACCCAGGGAATAGCCTTGTGCTACCAGAGAAGCAGTGCGCATGGAGGATCCCATCATGTGGTTTGAACCTCAAGTCCCACCGTTCATTTTCCTTTTGTCTCCTCTGGTGGCCCTGAAGTTTGCACTAAATTGCAAACTGAAGTCAGGCGCTAATGTTTGTTTCTGAGCTTTGGGGGGAAGCTGTTTATTTTAGTGGGCAATTTCCATGTGTGATGGAGTGAGGGGTTGAGAACCCAGTCTCTCATCAGTGGAGGAACAATGCCTAGGAATTTAGCTAATGGCCCCCTTCAGTGCAGAGAATAGATGGCAACAATTGGACTTGCAGGCTAGACCCAGAGCTACTTGCTTGGCTGCTAGGTGTTAATGCAAATTTGTTCTTCAGCTCATTCAACCCTGGGGCTCCCATCCGTTGATTTAATTAAACGTAATTGGTTACATTGCTCCTCCCAGGCCCCTGAGGTGTTTTTGTTTATTGCTTATTCTTTGCCATAAAGCTTCAATTCATGGTACACAATGCTGGATAAATAAGTCTTTTTTTTTTTTTTTTCCCTGTGCTGGATTTGCTGGGAGATTATTTTCTTCAAATACATTGGCTCTGTGGTTAAAAGTAAATGGCCAGTGGAATAAACGCATTGGGTGGCAAACATAGCATCTCCAGCAGCAAGGCATTAAATAGGGAAAATTACAGGACATTAGAAGAGTTGTAAGCTAACGGTGAGGTAAGAGTGATGTGAAGACTGTGGCCTTTGTACCGGAATAAGGTTTGATGATAACAGTGTTGTAGTGCAGTAGTATTATAAAGTTACTTTAAGACATCAGATGCAAATTTATTTTTCAGTAATGTAGTGGAGTTGTTGGGGACAAGAATGAGAAAGATAATAACTTAAGTCAACATGGTTACCCATTCCTTTTTAATGAAAGCTCTCCCCACCCTGCATTTAAATATATATATATTTATTATAATATATATATTTTTTTCTAAATAGAAGTGATCATAATCATTTTTGAGGGATGAGGTTGGTGAGATAGCTCAGTAGAGATAAAGATGAGGGCCCTAAGGCACATCCCCAGAAGGCACATAAATGGCCAGGCGTGGGGCTCCCCAGCTGCCTGGATGGAGAAGAACCTGCTTTCGGAGGCTGCTGGCTGGCTGGTCTAGCTTGGTGACCTTCAGGCCAGTGAGAGATTCTGCCTCAAAACGCAAGGTTGACAGCTGCGGGAAACGGCACCTGAGGTGGCCTCTGTCCATGGCACGGCCAGGCTGCACACCCATACCCAACCTCTAAAAAGTCATCTTTGGGTTTCGGGTTGAGTGATTCTTCCCCTACTTTAAGTTTCCATCCCAATTTGAGAAGTGAGATATATTACTTTGTATTAATTATTAAGAAAAACCTCAGAAACTGAGAAAATTAAATATTATATTTATTTTGATCCAGTTCTAGATATCAAAAAATGTGTATTAAGTGGCTCTTTTCTCTTTTTGTCCTTGTTAGAGGGACAAAATCACCTGCCAGTATCTTATTTATTACAATATTGCCTTTCTGGTTCTCTTGGCTCCCCCTGCCCCTGCCCCTGCCCAGAGGCATAAGATTCCGCATCAATGACATTTTTATCAATGCTGTAGGCTTTCCAAATCATGCTGTATCACAGGCCCCACTCAGATCTTCCTGATGGGAAAAATTGAAAAATCCATGATACAGACACAGGTATTCTTTGTGCAATACAAAACTCCAATTCTACACAGTAGGATAGTCTTGAAGAAATTTTGTCTAGGCATGCCCCACACTCTGTGGCTGAGGTACTGGGGTTTTAGGCTCATCATATTGTGGTGCTGGCTTCTGCCTTTCTTCTGGTGGATGCCCCCGGGGAAAACCAGGAGGACAGTTATAAAACCAGAAAAAGTCTTCTCTTAAGAAGCTGGGAGCTGCTGTATGATGTCAGGTCCATGGTAGGTGTATGGGGGGAATCCGAGTACCAGATTCACATCTCGGAAACGAGCTGTCAAAGGGCTATGTTCCACTGGCAGAGAAAACCTTGGCTAGTCTCAGGCAGCTCAGGTGTAGGCAAAAAGATCCAGCTGTGGTCCTGGGCGGGGAAAACCATGGATGGAAATGAGATGCTCTGCTTGTCGGTAGGGTTCTGTTGGATTTTAACACCATGCCTGGTTTACATGAAGGAGTCAGTTGAAAATAACCCTTGCCCCACACGAGGGCAAATGAGAATGCTGAGCATATTATAATGCAGTGAACACCAAGGGCTTCTCTTTGTAAATGGAAATGTAATGTCAGACCAAAGGGTGGGAAATGTTCCAGTGGTCTTTTAGATAAAACCAGATACTCTCTCCTCTTGTACTTGAGTAATTTTCCACCCTGAGCACTGGTAATAATAAGCCTGTTGCCCGTCCCCTGCCTGTGACTCTCCTGAGTCCACAGCTCTGATTGGAAACCCTCAACCCCTGACAGGTCTCCGGAGCGCTGATTAGGAAGGCACCCCACACACTTCCTCATAAACATTTGGCAGATCAGGAAGTGCTGAAAGCGATGCCCCTGGCTCTCAGAAGAGGGGACTGGTGGGAGAAGCAATGGAACATTTCCCCTCTTGCAGCTGTCAGCGAGTGATTATGTCAAATGGATTTTGAAGGAGCCACAAAGTAATTACAGGGTAACTTCTTGACATTATTTTCCAATGTTTGGCTCAGTGGATGATGATGATTAATTGATGTGTATTATTTTATGGCTCTCGGAAACTTTGATACTTTAGCTAGAGGTCAGACTAAGTTTTTCTTTAGAGGAGCTGAGCAAATTTACCTCAAAATTTCACCTTATTTCTCCCCTCGTAGTGGCTGATTTCCTATGTGCGCGTTCCAAGGGCTTATGTAGGCTGTGTCTGGGCAGCTCCTTTTAAGTAAATTCAATGAAAAAGATCACGTGCTTTCCAAAAACATTGAATTCTAAGATGTTACTGTTAATCTCTCCTACTGTTGTGAGAGTTAAATGAGTTAAATCGTGGCAAGTGCTAATACTTGGCAAATGATAAATCCTGAGGCGACAGCGACAGCAATGGTGACTGGAAAGCCTAACCGTGGCCATTACACTTCCTTTTATGCAGTCTCACTAAGGCTGCAGCCCGGCTGGCATGGGAGTCTCACAGTGCACTTGTCTGCCACAGCATTTGCATCTTACTCAAACTGACCAACTATTGGCTTATGTATCTTTTTTATTAATTTTAGCTGAATTTAAGATGGTTAGGAATATTTAAATATAATGCATTTGAAATATATTTCTAATTATATATTGTTTTCTGGGGCATATCTTATATGTAAATGTCTGTATTCATTGGTTCTAAGCAAAGAATTCATTGAAGTAAGCCAAGGTTCAGACATTCATTACTGGTTAAATAGAAGCTAAGAAAGATGAACTAACAAACATAGTAATAAATGCAGTGGATCCTCTATTGTTTCACTGAGTCTTTCTTGTCAAAGTGGTCAGTGATATGAAAGTGCTGGGTGATCTTGGGGTTTGCATAGAATTTTGTACTAAAAGATTCTCTGTAGCCAGGATATTCCTTTTAAGAAAAACCCAAGAGAATTGATGACACTTTGTATTTAAGCTAAATAAACAAAAAAGATCTTAGGTTTCCACTTTGGTTTTGCTTATAAGTTTTAAAGTATTTATAAAATAATTTTGCTCATAAAATAATTTCTATTTGTTTACTCCAGACTGTTTATTAAAAAATAATTCGCTGGGCGTGGTGGCTCACACCTTTAATCCCAGCACTCGGGAGGCAGAGGCAGGCAGATTTCTGAGTTCGAGGCCAGCCTGGTCTACAGAGTGAGTTCCAGGACGGCCAGGGCTACACAGAGAAACCCTGTCTCGAAAAACAACAAACAAACAAACAAACAAAAATTCTAGGATCTATAGGACCACAAAAATAAAAACAAAAAACTATTCTGTTAAGTGTGAGAATGTCATATGAAGAATGTTATATGCCATAAATACTAATATTGACTTTGTCGTGATCATAAAAAGAAAAAAAGCTATAAGAATATGTTCTGGTGGGATGTGAGGGAAGGGGGTGCCTCAGTGGGCCCATGCCAAGGCATCCCTTCCCCCTGAGGGACCAGACACACACACACTGGTCTAGGATAGAATAGAGTTTATTCAGGACATGGGGAGGGGAATTAAGAAGGGAGTTAGTAAAGGCAGAGAGGAGAGAGGAGAGAAGTAGAAGCAGGCCATATCCATGTGGGGAGAGGGGGGAAGGGAATGTGGAGAGAGGGGGAGCAAGGGGGCAAGAGGCAAGGGAGAGAAGCAGGAGAGAGAGAGGGAGGAGGGGGCAAGCAGGCCCTCTTATAGTGCCAGGCCTACCTGGCTGTTGCCAGGTAACCGTGGGGCGGAGCATACCTGGCTGTTGCCAGGTAACTGTGGGGGTGGAGTCCAGACAGAATACCAACAGACTTAATTTTAAAAATATGTTCATAACTTATCTAACTGCTTTGAGGAGAATTTTTATTTTAAAAGTTTTAGGTATATCTAATTCAAAACTATGTTTTTCCTAAGTTTAAGGGAGCTATCATAGAATCAAATATCTTGCCCCAAAAGGGCTACACCCTGTCCTTTTGCACAAGGAATGCATTCCTTTGTGGGGTGGTAGACTTGTGTGTGTGCAGTTTGTGAATGAGTGAAGCAGCAAGCTGTTTATCTGTGACTGCCTCCTGCTGCCAACTAGATACATCAACATTCCAGATACAAAAGATGGTACCCAGTTCAACTGAGTAGTCCTCCTTTGTCTCTGAAGTGTTATAGGAAGAAAAACTGTTGCTCTCATGATAACAGGAGGGTGGTAGTCTAGTTTTGTGGTGCCCTGTCGTGTTCATTATGTGGCTACGGAATGAACAAAACCCAAGTACTCAGCCATGGGTTGCATGGTGGTGAGGGATCCCCCATTCTCCTACCCTGCCCCCTTCTGAGGTTGAGGTCTCATTTGAAAGGATATTTTAGACTTGACAATATTCCCACCTCGAGCACAATACTCACATAAGGAAATATGGAGACAAAGTGTGGAGCAGAGACTAAAGGAAAGGCCATCCAGAGACTGCCCTACCTGGGATCCATCCCATATACAGTCACGCTATTGTGGATGCCTGGAAGTGCTTGCTGACAGGAGCCTGATATGGCTGTCTCCTCAGGGGCTCTGTCAGAGCCTGACAAATACAGAGGTGGAAGGTCGCAGCCAACCATTGGACTGAGCTCAGGGTCCCCGATGGAGGAGTTGGAGAAGGGACTGAAGGAGCTGAGGGGGTTTGCAGCCCTATGTGGGGAGCAACAGTGTCAACTGACCAGAGCTCCTGGGGACTGGCCACCAACCAAAGAGTAAACATGGAGGGACCTGTGGCTCTGGCCGCATATGTGGTAGAGAATGGCCTTGTTGGACGTTAGTGGGAGGAGCGGCCCTTGGACCTAAGGGGGTTTGATGCCCCAGTGCAGGGGAATGCCAGGACAAGAAGGCAAGAGTGGGTTGGTGGGCAGGGGAGTACCCTCATAAATGCAGGGGGAGAAGGGATGGGATAGGGGATTTCCAAAGGGGAGGAGACCTGGAAAGGGGAAAACATTTGAAATGTAAATAAAGAAAATATCCAATAAAAAATATTCCCATCTCTTTATAGGAACACAGGGCACTCATCTGTTGAATGTATGAGTGCCTCAAACGACAGATGGCTTAGCACTAAGTTTACCCTTCTGTAGGAATTTGTTGCTTCTAAAATGAACAAATCTTTGTCTTTCAGTATCTACACAGTCTTAAGACATTTTGAGTGAGGTTTAATTTCACTCTGAATGAATGCTCTCATTAGCAAGCTGATCTACAAATCTTCCACCAGTCTATGAGCTGTTCCTTGTTGTCTAAGTCATTGGCTCCCTTGTTACTCAAACTTCAGTTTGATGTTGTCAAGATGTGTGTGTGTGTGTGTGTGTGTGTACTATATTCATGTGTGTGTATGCATATATATGTGGATGTGCTTATTGTCTATGCGTATGTGTTGAAGCCAGAGGTTGAGGAGGGTTATTTTTCCCCCAAGCCCTACATTTTGAGACAAGATCTCTGGACCTGAAGCTTGGTGTTTGAGCAATACTGGCTGGTCAGCCAGCCCCATGGGATCTACCTGTCCCCATTCCTACCCAGAGATGCTGGATCACACGCTACTTTTTGATGGGTTCTGGGGACTCAAACCAAGCCCTCACACGTGCATAGAAAGCACTTTTCCTCATGGACCACCTGCCCGACCCCAGTCTTTCCCAGACTCTTTAGTAGAAAATAGTAAATACCAAAGACTGTTAAACCTGAAGGCTGGCTCTATTTGTTTACTCTTTATTTTAATGATTTTACAAACTACTTTCAAAATGAAGTCATTTGCTGTGTGTACTGGCACACACCTTTAATCCCAGCACTCACAAAGCCGAGGTAGGCAGATAGATCCCTGTGAGTTTGGAGCCAGCCGGGTTTTCTCAGTGAGACCCTGTTTCAAAACCAAACAAAAACAACAGCATTAGCAACAAAACCCCAAACAAGAAAAACAAGAAAGGTGATTATGTTTTATTATTGTGTATACTGTGCAGCTTACAACAGTTTTCTTAAGTTTTACGTTCTTCTGGGGGTCTTTTGGTTGATTTTATTCCTGTGAAGTTGGAACTCAAGGCTGGTGCCCTGCTTGCTCCTTTCCTTACTATAAACTATTTAAGTAGATCACTTCTATTTAAGATAGGTACAAGAGAATTTGCCACAGCGGTTACAAAATAAATCACTAGTGGATGAGGGAAAAGGGGAGATAGAAAAAGGAGAGACAACATTGGACTGTGGGAAATTAAGGGCCTGTCTACTGATAAGAGAAAGAAGAGATTTTTAAAAAAGTTCTTAAATAGGTTTAAGAGACTGTTGCTCCCCTCCCCCTCCCGAAGTCTGTCCCCACGGTTTAAGGGGGTTTTCCCATGCAATATACAAATCAGCATCCAGTTTATCCTTGGAAACTTCTGGTGTTATCCTGCACCTGCTGGGATTTTTCTCTTGTGATAGAAAGGGACAAACGACTGCCATATCTCACATTGCTAACCAGTGTGGGGAGTCACACAGTTCTTATGGGTTAAGGGTGTAGGAACCGATTGTCACTTGTCCCCAAGAATTCCCCTGTTGCTATTGCAGGAATACATACAAGATGATTTATAATATACTCAAGAAGAGAAAGATAACAGAATGCTACATCTGTGTGTAAGAAGGGAGGCCATGGAAAGAGAGAGTGTTTATGGCTGACTGTGGGTAGCGTGGCCTACTGAACCAGCACGAGGACATGGCAACATTGTCCCTCAGGGCTGTGACTCACGCTCTCTGGTAAGTACGATGTCTCAAAATGGCTGCCAGTGTTCCAAACAGTGTGACAAGTAGGAGTCCTTTCCCTGGCCTCCCACCCACAGCAGGATGAGCCTTCACAGCAGGTCCGCCTCCTGGTGGTGCTGTCATTAGCTGTGGTCCTATGCCTGCTTCTGAGCCTTTGGCTCTGTAGACTCGGTGGGCAGACAGGAATGTACAGGTTAATTCCCTTCCTTGTTTCTCCCGTCAGGCCTTTGTCTTGTTTTTAAATTAAAACAATAAGTTATTTTTTTAGTTAGCATATATTTCATGGCACAGAGGGTAGTGATTTAGTTCCTGTATGGAGATTTCTGAAAATTAAAACAAGAAACATCATGCTTAAGTTCGTTATTTGACATTTCTAGACTCATTTACGTTTGACTAGAGATAGCCAAAATTGTGCTTTTCCACACATATTTCTAAGGCCTGAGTATAAGTTTATATCTAAAATTGATCTCAGTTATTTTAAAATGGCAAAACGACATGCTTAATGATAGAAAGTTTTTATTTAATTTTAAAAAAAAAACTCTTTGTCTTCTGTAGTCACTGAATACAGATACAGTTTAATGAAATAAATACTTAAGGCAAGGCAGCCTTAAATTTTGTTTCATTTAAATGAAATTTGACTCAGTTTTCTCAAACCAGGAGACTACATATGTGACTACAGACGGACGGAGATTTCGGTTGCTTTGGGTCTCTCCGTTCTCACCCTGGCCTTTGCATGAGGCAGTGCATCGGTCCTGTCAGGTGGTGGGGAGGGCACGGGGCACTCCCTCTGAGTTGACTGCTGACTCCTAGCTAAGGCCTTGGCTGGCTTTTCTTTGTTTCCAGAGCTCCCTTTCGATACCTGAACTGAGAAGCTGTTCCTTTGAGTTGTGATTGTTGCCTCACTGAGGTGAAGAAACACCAGACTGTAGCCAGCTTGTGTGTGTGTGTGTGGGGGGGGGCGCATGCATGAAAACTCAAGAGGCCATCCAGGAAGGCTGTTCGTTCTTCTCGTTTATGTAGTTGGGAAACTTCAGCAGCTTCATGAAAGCTCTTCCTCTTTTTATATGAAGCTCTTTCCAGGGAAAATGGCAGATACCTAAACTGCTAATTTCCTGTTTCTATTTGCATATTTAAGCTAGGATCTCAAGAGAAACTAGAACAGTGGGATGTAAAGCCTGATTTGAGGTCAAATCAACTAGAAAACATGGTAAATAAGTTTATTGTCATTTCCAACTTCAATAATAATACCATGTTGTCTCTGGGGTATCCATGTTTGGGATGTGAGCATCGTTAGTTCTTTTGAACAACTGTACACCACCTAATGAATTTACATGCATAAATACTTCTAATTAACATTTGTTTATTATTTTGCATTTCACTGCTATTTACTACCAGATTTCAAGACAATAGTCAATTTTGTAACCTCCGTTTTGTAAAAACCACTAGTATTTTTGGTCCCTAGCAACCATTTAGTATGTAAATTAGGCATTCTCAGGCTTAATGTACTTCATTTTTATAAAACAAATACATCATTAATCTGATTAAGTTCTTGGATGGGAGAGCCGTCCTCAGATCATTGTGGATCATTTATCGTCGGGCGTGCATCCAAAAGAAAAATTCAAGCACGGTACCAGAGTCGAGGTTCAGGAGAATTGTTGAAATCCCCTAAACGACGTTTCCAAAGGAACAGAAAGGCACTGCTCACTCTGAATTGCAAGCATCACCCCAAACTTAATGATGCCCCCCCTCTTAACTGCAGCTCAGCCTGATGATTGCACAGGGCCTGAAAGCATGATATACTTCGAGTGTGTTGGGGATGAGGGTGGTCCAAGTGTGAAGCTATGGGTGTGTCAGGGGATGAGGGTGGTCCAAGTATGAAGCTGTGGGTGTGTCAGGGGATGAGGGTGGTCCAAGT
>NC_034607.1:50848367-50852934 GCF_900095145.1 Mus pahari
GCTGTGGGTGTGTCAGGGGATGAGGGTGGTCCAAGTATGAAGCTGTGGGTGTGTCAGGGGATGAGGGTGGTCATTGTCAGGATCCAGAGGAGATTGCAACTTTGCTGCTGTGACTTAGTGCCGACTCCATCACCATTCAAGTCGCTTCACTGCCATGGTGATTATTTGGTGTGTCTTTAGCTTTTAGATAGGCTTACTACTTAAGAACTAAAAAATATTATATATTAAGATTAAATGGTTTATTTATATAGCAGATGGAGCTTTAAAGAAAAATCAGAATTCTGAGTTCTACCTTCCATAGTCCAGAGTTTACAGAGGTGGATTTTATTAATGCTGTTCTTTACTGCGTGTCTGCCGTGGTACCTGTCATTCTGTCCTGTGGGGGGGGGGGTTGTTTATTCCCATGTTAACTACACACAGATTTAGAGAGGCTAGCTAGAGCCATTTAGGAGTTTGGTCTGATTGCTTACCCCAAAGCCTCTGCCCCCTTAGACAGGGGAGAGAGAGAAAGGGACCTGCTAGGCTGGGATCATTTTGAAGAGGGACTGGCAGTTTTTCTTTTCTTTTCTTTTCTTTTCTTTTCTTTTCTTTTCTTTTCTTCTTTTTTCTCCTTACTATAAAAGGTCCAAGAGTAAATATTAAAGGCTCCAAGGACCACATAAGATACTTATTTCATAGTCTTTTTCTGATTAAAATTTTAGTTTTGAGATTTTAGTGTCACCATGTAGCCCAGGCCTGTATCTTATGTAGACAAGGCTGGCTTGAACTTGAGGTTATTTTCTCTCCTCTATCTCTTAAGTGCTGGGGAACAGGCATGTGCTACCTACCATGCAATCTGATTTTCAACAAATCTTCAAAGGTATTAAAAACCCTTCTGAGCCCGAGGACAGGCTGAGGGGGGATTTGTCCTTAGTTTGTCAGGGCAGTACCAGTAAACCTCGGGGCTATGTCATTATAGTAAACAATGAAAATAACTTATACCCATGATAATGACCTTATATCCAGAAAAAAATAATGATTTTTTTCTTTTAAAAAATAGATTTATGTATGTGAGTACATTGTCACTCTCTTCAAACACACCAGAAGAGGGCTTTGGATCTCATTGCAGATGGTTGTGAGCCACCCTGTGGTTGCTGGAAATTGAACTCAGGACCTCTGGAAGAGCAGTGAGTGTTCCTAACCGCTGAGCCATCTCTCCAGCCCCATGATACCCATTTAAAGAAGGCATAAAGAATCACGTCATAGACTTTTGACAAATAAATCAACATAAACTTTTGATACTTATAGAGGGTGTTCTGTTCTAGACACCTGTAAGATTCAAGGTTTGAAATCCTTCATTTCATAATACATAAAATGGAAGGTTATTTTACCAGTGGATTTTATAAACCATTTTATGTTCATAACTGTTTAGTGCTACTGTTTTTAAAACCTTTTTGCTATTTCAGTGCTTACAGTTCAGTGCCTGGTCTGTTAACAGTGCTAGGAATTGAACCCACACCCTTACAAATCTCATGCACAACCAAATCTTCAGGCTCACCCTAATTTTCTTTTTAATCCCTTTGTATATGGGTGTTTCGTCTGCGTTAATATATACTGTATGTGTGACCTGCCGGAGGAAACCAGGAGAGGGCATCAGATCTGCAGAACTGTGGTTAGAGATGGTTGTGAACTGCCCTGCGTTTGGTGGCAATCACCCAAGTGCTTGGCAGGAGCAGCCAGTGCTCTTACCCACTGAGATGTCTCTCCAGCCCCCGATTCTGAACTTTTGACATTGAAGGCCACTGGTTTCCCCTCAGCCACTACATATATTTTATGAGAATTTCCTAAGGAGAAACTGAGAGGGTGAATCTTTAGAAAAAAATGCAGATTGTATTTAGCATACACGAATTCCTAGGTTCAATCCCCAGCTTAAAAGAAAAATGGCCTTTTGTTATAGGAGGCAAGCAGGTACCTTAAGCTTCAGTTGGTAGCCAATATTTACCCAGATAAATGCTGCTTCTCCACCTCCTGAACCCATCACGCTCTTCAGCAGGCTAAAGAGATCAGGGCGATGCTCCAGTTCTGTCCGTAGGATTCCTGAGAAGGATCTGGTGGGAGACACATGGTGGGGCCATGCTGTTGTATTAATAATTGAAGGCTTCCCACTCTTTCGTTCTATATAGCTCTAATATCTTTATTATCTTCAAGCCACCAATAATATCTCTTTTGCAATACTCAGTGTACTTTCGGTCACGGCATATCTGTTTCTCTGGTCACTTTTAAGAGGCATCCTGCATGCTCTGAGACAAATGCACAGCTGAACAGAGCCACACCAGAAGCTGCCAGCCCTTTCTTGGAGTATCACCTTCCACAAACTCTTCTTCCAGCCCCCAAGGTGGATGCAAGGGCAAACTTAAAGTCTTGTAGAACCTCAAAATGACTTTGCAAACGCACACCAATAAGTCAGCTGAGGTGAAGCCTGCATCTGTAATGTGAGGTCAGGGTTGTTGTTTCAGTAGCGGTGCTGCCCGGTCAGATCTGCTTCCCTTGACTCTTAGGTCCTGACTAGAGGACCACACCGTCCTGTTAGAGTGGGGAAACTGAGTCACATAGCTCAGGTGCCCAAGCAAACTTCCCGTGGTCTACTGAGCAGGCAGTCTTTAGGTGGCACCTAGGTGCTGCTGTGCGCTGTCTCATCTAAAACTCCCCAGCCCCTCCCTAATCTGTACAGCTGCCTCAAGGAAAAGCCTTCAGATTGACGGGTTGACTCCTCACAGTGACACAGTGAGAAAAAGCTGCAGAGTCCAAACTTAGGCGATATGCCAGCAAACCTGTTTGCTCACACGGAAAATCAGGGTCTTATGGGTCCAAAGTGTTTTTTAGTCAGGGCTAGAAGGTTGTCTCAGAAGTTAAGAGCACCGGCTTCTCTTCCTAAGTACCAAGGTTCAATTCCTAGCACCGCCGTAGCAGTCTGTAACTCCATTTAAGGGAATATAATGATCTCCTCTGGCCTCCACAGACACCTGGCGCTGGTGGTGTATAGAGATGCATGCAGGCAAAACACACATACACATTTAAAAAACAACCAATAAAATGTTTTATCTTTTTGTAAGCCATCTGAGTAGAATAGAGTTGAAAGGAAGATACTATAGCTCTATAGAGGCTATAAACCCAAACTAAGAGGGAAATTCTGTGGAGCATTTCAATAATAACAAAATAAAATTACATGGAAGTCTGAGGTTAGAAGCTGTACCTGGAGATCGGTGGTAGAGCATGCATGGGCCATAAAGCGAGTTCCACGTACTGCCCCACAAGGTTTCTGACATTAAAGCACATATTCCACGACCTAAATTCATTACATTTGGTATGATCAGAGTCCCCTTAATTTACATGTGATATTTTTTGTACATTTGAAAATTATATTTTAGGAACTGTTAGCTAAGTGCAAAGTAAATAAATAGTCTAATCTATACTTGTTTGAATGCATGTTGTATGAAAGGAGTTGTATCTGGTCAATGTCTATGGGCTAATTATGGTCAAACGAGAAAAGAGGGGAAAAATATGAGTCAATTTTTACTATATTTGAAATGTCCACATGACTCATACAGTGTGTCCTAAGCTTAAAAGTTTTCTTAAATCAGTCAATCAATCCATCCATCCATTGATCATCTGATTGTCTGTCTGTCTGTCTGTTGTGTCTGTGGTGTGTATGTATGTTTGTACATGCTTATGCCATAGCATGTATATGTGTGTGAGGTCAGAAAATGACTCTCTGGAACTGGTTCTCTCTTGCCATCCTATGGGACCCCCAAACCCTCAGCCTCCTTGCAAGTGTGTCTCTACTGCCCTTCTCTCCCCACTCCTGAGTCACCTCACAGGACTCAGAGAGGACATTGTAAAGAAAAGCAGTTTAGATCTGTTAAGGCAGAAATTAACCCAAGGATGGGGAAGGTTGGGCTAGTTGGAGGCATCTCGGCAGTCAAAGCATGGGAGGAAGAGAGCTTGGTAACACTGTTTTGAAAACTCTCCTCCTTAATGTTCCAGAGCGCCTGTTCTGTCTCCCATATTTCAGTAGAGGTGGGGACTGAACCCACATTATTGCACATCACAAGCACACATTCTACCGTTGGGCTAAATCTTCAGGATGACCCTAAATCTACTATTTAGTGAGGCAAGTCAGAGCCTGTAGGACAGGAAATGAAGGGAGGCTACAGGGATCACAAGGTTCAGGTTGTGAAAGGCCTTTTGCAGTAGGAGCTAATGAAAGTGTGATCAAATCTGTGCTGAGAAATGTTTTCTCTAGCTGCAGGATGAAGGGTGGAGTGCAGTTGTCATCCCATCCAGGACACAGAGATGGAATTCCCAAAGACTCCTCTGCAGACTTCAGGTGATAAGGGCAGGTGCTGTAGCTCAGCAGCAATGCCCCTGTCCAATGAGTGTGAGGCCATGGATTCAACTGATAGCACCACAAATGGGAAGATGGATGGATGGATGGATGGGTGATAGATAGATAGATAGATAGATAGATAGATAGATAGATAGATGGATGGATGGATAGATAGATAGATAGATAGATAGATAGATAGAT
>NC_034607.1:50853629-50869293 GCF_900095145.1 Mus pahari
ATAGATAGATAGATAGATAGATAGATAGATTAGATGGATGGATGGATAGATAGATAGATAGATAGATAGATAGATAGATAGATAGATAGATAGATAGATAGATGGATGGACAGGTAGAAGAGATACCAATTGATTAGTAGTAGTAGTTTAATTAAATATAGGTTAAACAAGGTCTGTGCTCAGTGTGATTGAATTGTTGGTAGCACCCAGTCACTGAGTACTGTTTCCAGTATTCTGTGGCACCCAACTAAGTTTTATGATTTTTTTTTATGATGTTAATCTTTTGGAACATTTAAAAAAAGAATTATTTATTTTATGTACATGAGTACACTGTAGCTGTCTTCAGACACACCAGAAGAGGGCATCGGATCCCATTATAGATGGTCGTGAGTCACCATGTGGTTGCTGGGAATTGAACTCAGGACCTCTGTAAGAGCAGTGAGTGTTCTTAACCGCTGAACCATCTCTCCAGCCCCCCTTTGAGACATTTTAACATTCATTTTAACATTCATTTAGCGCTTATGTACCAATAATTTAAAAACTTTTCAAGAATAAACTCCCATTTGGAATTTTCAAGCTCATTCATCATTCTTTGCATCTTGTTATGCTAGGAAAATGACTGACAGTTGGAAATGCACAAATGCTGACTGTGTATGTATAGCTCAGCACGTGATGTGCAACCCTGAAGAACGAACGGCTTACTTAAACTACCTTTCCCTGCTCTCCCACAGTCAGGCGATAGTTAGGAGATAATTGAGTAGGACTCAGAGAGCTACACCTCCTTGTTTCTAGTTTTGCTGACCTCTGGGTCTTTCTTTTTAGGTCAGTTCCTTTAGGGTCACAGGGCACAGGTCATCTCCATCAGAGAGGGGCATAGGAACAGAGCACATTTACTTTATCCTTTTTCCATGTTTGTCTAAACTGAAGCTCATGGAGTCAAGTGATCCCTCTGCCTCAAGTCTCCTGAGTAACTTGAGACTAAAGTTGTATGTCACAGTCTCTTAATCAGTGCATTCATTCCCTTCCTCTCTCTGCACTCCCCTCCCTTCCTGTCTCCTCCCCTTCCCTCTTCTTTCTTTGTTAATTTTTGAGATAGATTGTCTTTATAGTCCAGGATGGCCTTGAACTTGCGTCCGACCTTGCCTTTGCCAGCCCAGCCAAGTCATTCACGTTCATGTTCTACAGATGTACCCTCACTCTCACTGTTCTGTGCTGTGGTTGCTGATCTTAAGCCACAAAACCTTTGTCCCTTGTTTTTTCTCATCAACCGTTTTTTAAAAAATGGCATTATTTTTCCAACGAACTCCTTTTAAGTTGGAAGGGTCAGAATTCTCCCATTATAGCTGTATTTATATTTCTGCTTTTTCTCAAAATAGCTTGTGTTACATCAGCCTTGCTGCCTGAATTCCACACCTTGAGAGAAGAAAGTGCGCATTCAGTGCTGTGCCTGTCCCCACCCCGGTTACCCCCTACCCTGTCATTGTCCCAGCTCCACTTCCTGGGTAACTTTTCCTGCTCACTTGCTGTCTGTTTAAATGTCAGAGCACTTTCCCTGTGACTCAGTACATATTTATATTCAAGTCTCTTTTTCTGTTTGAGACGTCTTCATGCTCTTCATGGCTTTTGATTTGACTTGCTAGAAAATAGTTGTCCTTTGCCCACATCATGAGTTTTCAGGATTATAAAACGCTTTGACCTTTAAACTATGACTAACAATCTGCTGCTGTCATTGCTAGTAGGTGAGAAGATGCAGACTAAACTGTGAGCTACAAGATCCGAGTGCTAACTCTCTGGCCTGAATCCTCACTCACCATTCTTAATTTACTTGGTATTGTGTTGTGTTCTAGCAAGAACTACCTTCCTTCCTTCCTTCCTTCCTTCCTTCCTTCCTTCCTTCCTTCCTCCTTCCCTCTCTCCTCTCTCTCTCTCTCTCTCTCTCTCTCTCTCTCTCTTTCTTGAAGCAGGGTTTCTTTGTATAGCCCTGGCTGTCCTGGAACTCACTCTATAGACCAGGTTGGCCTTGAACTCAGAGATCCAACCAGCCTGTGGCCCCTGAGTGCTGCACCATCACTGCCTGGCTAAATATAGTGTTTTATGGAGTCATCAAATATACATGCTTAACTGTATTAAAAGACAGTTATAATTTCTTAACCCAATACAGAATAAGTAATACCCTTTAATTTGTTGAGTTTTTCTCCTGCTTCCCCTATATCTCTATGTATCTATCATCTATTTTTAATCTATCTATCTATCTATCTATCTATCTATCTATCTATCTATCTATCTATCTATCATCTATGTATCTATCATCTGTCTTATCTATTTATCTATCTATGTATATCTATCCCCTATGTATCTATATATGTATGTATGTATGTATGTATCATCTATGATCTGTTTTATCTATTTATAATCTATCATCTATGTATCCATCACCTATGTATGTATGTATCTATCATCTATGTATCTATCTTATCTATTTATAATCTATCATCTAAATATCATCTATGTATCTATCGTCTATCACCTATCTATGTATCTATGCATCTATCTAATCTATCTAACATCTATCTAACATCTATCTATCTATCTACCTATCTATCTATCTACCTATCTATCTATCTACCTATCTATTGCTTTATCTACCTAACATCTATCTATTTATCTAACATCTATCTATCTATCAGTTAACCATCTGTGTCTATACATCTCTATATATCTATAGACAAGAAAGGTTTCAGTTTTCTGCTGCATCTCTCTGCCGATATCAATTAGCGAGTGCTTCTGTAGAAGGTGATTTGAAGCCTTGGAACTACAAATCAGTCTGATAATTGGGTTCTATCTTTTCTATTTTGAGCCACAGTGTTCTGAGTATTTTGACACAGGAGCTTTTATACTTGAAATAATATAAAAGCAAGGGAATGTTTTCTTTCATCTGTACTTCTGAGACTTAAGCTACATTTTTTTTTTCTTTTCTTTCCTTCAGTGTCTACTGTATGCAGGTAACACAGGAGTGATGCAGAAGAGGCTGCCCCATACGTAGTCCTTAAGAGAAACATCTGCTCCCTTGGTGAATGGGCATGCTGGTAGCAGCATGGGAAATAAATAGCATCAATCAATCTGGCCCAAGGGTTTAACTTTTCCTAAGCGAGCCTCCACCTAAGAGAAGGAGCTGTAAGGGTATAGGGAGGGTAAAGCTGAGTGACTGGGCCCTGCCACCTCTCCTGTCAGCATCCTCAGAGGCCAGAGGGAAAGAGGGGCTCATCAGGCTCAGAGACATCAGATGTAATGTCCCATAGAGCTTGCTTGCTCTGTCACTTGCTCTGTCTCTGTCTCTCTGTCTCTGTCCCTCTCTCTATCTGTCTCATTTTCTTTCTCTCTGTTTTTCTCTCTGTATGCATGTGTAAAATAAAACTTCATACATAAAAACAAAATGTACATGTACATACAAAGCAAAATTAAATATGTATCATTTTACACCTGTTTATTGTATGTTGATTAGTTTAACATTTTCCTGATTTCTGACAACTCTGTAGTCTTTTCACGAAACCGACTCGAAGCCATGTCTTGCTCACGCTCCTTGACCAGGTCAGAGCTTCTGACGAGTCCTTGCACTGTAGCACAATGTCAGCCTCCGTCTCCAGGTTGTCTCAGAATTCTCTGGCAGACTTCTGCCAGTTTCAGACTATAACTGAGATCTTCCCTTCCTACTGAAGCCTCCTCCTCTCATCCAGTGCTTCCTTGCATTTGGAGCAGTACCCAGTTATTCTTGACGTCACTCATGCCCCCGTCTGCTGGAACTGGTGTGGTTTTTACATCGCTAACATCTGGCATGGATCTCTCCCTCTGGGAGGTTGTAATAAATGCTTGATGACTAAAGGAATAAGTGAATGAAAAAACATCCCGCCTCGTGCTCGATGCCTGCTTCCGTCCTCCCATCCTGTCTCATGTCTGAAGCGTGCTGGGTCCTTCCAGCCCATCTTTTCTTTTGTGCTATTTAATCTTTTTTTCTTGTCACACATTCTCCTGTCCCCCTCCAGTAGATGTTAGAGTTCAGGAAATCTGCGTTTGAAGATTTAAAATATAGTGCTTTGAACTCCATAGAGGAAAAGGCTATGAATAAATAATTAGACTCATTTCACATCAAAATCTAAAGTGTGGAAAAAAAGTTCGTATCATTTGGTGCTTTATTCACGTGTATGGTAATCTGATGGCATATCCATTGTTAACACTGAGCTACACTGAAATATTTTACTCTCGGGGCTTTTCATGTGACAGAAGACGGCTTTTTGAAAATGAAAAAGCTCCTGTCCCTGGCATGCCAAGTTGAAATTGGTTAGTTTTGAAAAGCGTGGATAAATATAGCTATGTTTTCCTCGGACAGTACTTGAGAAGTTCCTGCATGTATCGGTGCAGCACATGAGCACACACAAAGCCCTGACGACTTTGGGGATGCAAATCAGGGGTGCTGCCAAGGGGCTGCTTAGCGTTTTTCTTGAGGGTGAAGTGCTTAGTTTTGGAATTTAATTGCAGGTTTTACATTTAAGCTGTTCAGTATTATTCTCATAAAGGTTCTATACATTCTGTGCTCTGTAGTTTCACAGGCTTAGTCACCGCAGTTGAAAGGCATCATCTTCATAATGAATCCAGAAAAGAAAAACGGTTGATGATGCAGGGTGGCGGGCTGGGACGCTGAACAATAGCGTATGACTTCTTCATATCTATTAAGTTAGACGGTGGGGTGTGCTTATCCGCCTGCAATGATACTGAACAGCAACAAGAAAATGTTATGCTGTGCAGCCCTGCCAGGGGGCGTACGTCTGTTCTCACTTGGTGTGGATGGTAGGGGCTCCATACGCCGCCTACTGGGCTCAGTCTAAAGTCATAGAACTGGGCATGATATTGACACAAGATACGTAAATAAAAAGTGCAAAGGCTTTCAAGTACCCTCTAAAACTTGTATTGTAATCTGTCTTCATGGGGCCTGTGGTAGCTCAGGAAGTGTGATGTACTAGAAAATTCCATTTATAGCTTCTTGGAAGTAAGTAAGTGATATGGTCTGGTGGCAAAGCTAAAGGGTAGTATGATGCATGGGTGGTAGATTTAGTCAGCACTTCTGTACACTTAATATGGCTCAGGTCAGTTCCTTGACCATTAATGAAATGCTGACTGTGTTCCCAGTACTCCATTAGATATCAGCGGAGATTCCTGAAGGAGGATGAGTTCGCGTCCAGCCCCGAAGAACTTGGCATTCTGGTAGAGACAGAAATGATTCCTTTGAACTGTTAGATGTGTGAGTGACAGTACTGTAAGCTGTCAAGATCGTTTAAACATTGATTCTGTTATTATATGTATCATTCCCAATGTGTCACATGAGCACATGATAGGCATACCCTTTATGTCCTGAAGTCACTGCTAGAAACTGACAAGTCAAGACCAAGAGTAAAGGCAAGAGGGAGCCTCCTGATGCTTCCCACGCTGCTCTTAACATGCGCCTTTTGTCTGTTCCTGAACACTGCTTCATTTGCTAGATATGTATCAACCAGCTAGTGATCTGTCACCCAGCTTTATCAGGAAGTTATCATTCATGGTTCTTATAGACTTGCTTCCTTTTTCTAAAATATCAAGGAAGTATTTCCATATGCCTGTTTCTTTTTTCTCTATTTGTCAGGATTTTTCAGTGTGATTACTGACAGGAGACCATAGATACAAGTCAAATTTAGCTGGCATGTAGGAATACAAATTGCCCTGTCTACAGATTCAAACCCTCTTAGAGCAACTACTAGATCATAGGTTGTCTCCTTATTTACTGTGGGCTACATGCTCTCTATATTGTTTATCTTTCTCTTCTGTCTGAAGACCTCTTTTCTTTCTGGAGAAAATTGAATTGAAATAGAAATGGTGCACTTACATAGCCGACAGCCACTTCCTAATGTTTTTTCCTAAACAGAAGAACCAGGACTCAGGGTTTATTTGCAGCAAGAAAACATTCTCTAGACTCTTGGAGCTATGGATGGCCTCACTGACACATTTTGGTCAATGAGGTATTAGGGAAAGTCTCTAGATATAGTCTATCAGTTATCTGATGATGTGTGATAAAATATCACAAACCTAATGTCTTAAAACAATAAGCATGTATCATTCCACACGATTTTGAATTACTAACTCATACATACTGTGCTGTGCAGTTTGGGGCTTTGGATTTCTTATGGGCTCACAGTCAAGATATTAGGAGACCTTGTAGTTATCTTAAAGACTCACAAGGAGAATCTTTAAACACGACCTGCTATTGTCTCCCTTAAATAAGTTTCCTAATACTAATGGTAATAGTTTCCCCAGGCAGGCACAGGTGTATGCAAAGCACTATTACATGACTTTGACTACTGTGAACTTCAAGATGCAGAACAGGATTAGTTCATATTGAAAGTATCATTCATTGATTTCTCCAATAAAAAAAAAATGTTGGGCTGGGCATTGGTGGTGCATCCCTTTAATCCCAGCACTTGGGAGGCAGAGGCAGGTAGATTTCTGAGTTCAAGACCAGTCTGGTCTACAGAGTGAGTTTCAGGACAGCCAGGGCTATACAGAGAAACCCTGTCTCAAAACAAACAAACAAAAAATGTTGGAATAGTTTGAATTCTCCATCACTCTACAACCTGCTTTCTTTTATAAAACTATAAAACTTTTGTGATTACCCCTGTCTTAGTTAGGGTTTAATTGCTGTGAAGAGGCACCATGACCAAGGCAACTCTTATAAAAGAAAACATTAATTGGGGCTGGCTTACAGTTTCAGAGGTTCAGTCCATTGTCATCATGGTGGGAACATGGCAGTGTGTGGCAGACATGGTGCAGGAAGAGCTGAGAGATCTGCATCTGGATTCAGAGGCAGCAGCAGGAGAGTCCGCTGCAGGCAGCTATTCTACACCAGGCAGACCTTGAGCACGAGGGGTCCTTGAAGCCCGCCTACACGGTGACACGCTTCCTCCAACAAGGCCAGCCTCCTAATAGTGCCACTTCCCAGGGGCCAAACATGTTCAAACCACCACACCCCTTACCCATGACTAAGGGATATTGCTGAAGAAGGGATGGAGAGGGGACAAGACATGAAGGGATGGCTTCTGTGGAACAACAGTTGCAACTCATGAGCTCACAGTGGCTCTGGTTGCCTCCTGCAGGAGGACTGCCTAAGAAAGCTAGCCAGAATTCCAGCATGGATAGGGAAGGACTCACAAAACACACTCAGGGGAGGAGCTCAGAAAGCTGTACACCTAGCTGAGGGGTATGGCAGTCGAAGGTGCCTGTGGTAGAAAGGGTTAGTTCTTCCCTAGTGTGGTCCCTGAGGGGTTATCCATGCCTCCATGGATGGCCTTTTACCTATTCATGTTTAGACAGCTCTGCACTCAAGGGCTGTGCAAAGAGGACATGCAGTTTGCATGGGGATGTTAGGGGAATTTGGGAGAGCTATACCAGAAGTAGGGGTTTGGTATTATCCACATACATTTGTGCATATATGGAATTACAAAGAATGAATAAAAATGTGTGTGTTTGTGTGTGTGTGTGTGTGTGTTGTGTGTGTGTGTGTGTGTGTGTGTGTGTAGTGTGATCTGCCTGATAAAACATTCTAGTTTCTGACCAATCAGTCATTTTATACTAACTTAGGTTTGACTTAAAACAAATAGACAATGTATAGTATAGAATAGGTGCTGGAGAGATAGCTCATCTCAAGAGGATACCAACCATAATATGTAATCAGCCTTAAAATGTTAACTATGTTTGAGTATGGCATGTGCCACCAGCAACAGGGCACAGAGGCATGTGAAACCCAACTGTCACGGAGCTTATTCCTGAGTACATTCTATGCTAACTGGTGTGGAAAGCCGAAAACAAATAGCCTTGGAGCTCTTCATCCACGTGAGCTGTTTACCTGAAGAAACAGTTCTGACCATGTGGTTGAATGATGAATTGTTCTCCATTATAACCACAGGTTATAGGCGCATCTCTCTTTGCCTTCACCGCCATACATAGAACATGTCCCGCTAATTCCTTTACCACTTTAGTGTTGGTGAAGACCTTCTGTAGTCAATTACCCATATGTTCTGTACTTAGTATAAATGTTTATGTGCACAAAATTAGTGTAATCATTTAGGACAAGTACATTTTATTTTTGGAACTGTGTTTTTATTATATATATATGACACAGCAACATGGTACATATATACGTATATATTTTAGAACAACTTAGAACTTAGACAACAATGCCCTTCACTAGGGTGCAGATGCAGAAACAGAGATTCTTAGTGGTTGAGAAGCTTGAGGCCATTGAACTAAGAAACAGGGAGACTGGGGTTAAAGCCCACATTTTGCTGCTTACCTTGACATGGACATTCTACTAGAGCAACAACAGTTCTCAGCCTGTGGGTCGCATTCCCCTCGAGGGTCAAATAGCCCTTTCACAAGGACTGCCTAAGACCATCAGAAAATACGGATATTCACATTGCAGTCTATAACAGCAGCCAAATAACAGTTATGAAGTTGCATTGAAAATAATTTTCTGGTTGAAGAGCCCCACAATATGAGGAAATGTGTTAAAAAAGTTGCAGCATTCTGAAGGCTGAAAACCACCGTAGCAGAGCAATTGATTCTTTGTATTCCTGTCTCATTTTGTGTAATTTTTTACAGGTATTCCTAAAGGTAGGAACTGTATATGCTACCATAGCCTTTCCCCAAATCCGCATCCCATTAGTACCATGGAGTAGCTCTTACTGGCCAGAGCAGTGCCCATGCTCCAGATGGTTGCCAATAGGGCGGCAAGGTATGCTCTTTCCTCAGGTAGAGGAAGCAATCTTGAAAACTAAGACGCCTCCACGTTCAAATCTGTGTCTATAGTGTTGAGTTACTCCTGCTTTTCGGGTTCATTCGTTTGTCTTAATCTAGATGTGTGTTACTATTTGAGGCATGCATTTTAAGTTTGTATTATACTGCTACAACAGAGGTTGCATTGTTTCCAGATTCTTTCTATTTTGTTGCCTGCTTCTGTTGGTTGTATCTGGGGAACAGGTCTATGTGTAAACTATGAACTGTTTTCCTCAGGCATGGTTTTGTGTCCCGGAATGGATCAGCAACATTAATTCATTCAATGACATTTCACCAGTAAGAAAGAGTGAGTTATTGGTATACACTAAAATGTGGAAATGCCTCATAAAACATAATATTAAATATAAGGAATCAGTCACAAAGAACAACATTTAAAAGTCCTATCTGTATGAGCTGATGGGAGAAACTAAATCTATAGAGACGGAAAGTGGTCAAGCACTTACTTCAGGAGGTGAACTAGAGAGGAGGAAGGGCCCCCCCTCCCCTGATATGAAAACGCTTGAGACGTAACTGAACCCATGGTGTCAGAGCTCTAAGTATGTGAAGAACTGTTGGCTTGCTGCTCTCTTTAAATGGGTGAAGCCTAAGGAGTGGTAATGCCATCTTAATAAAGCTCTCTTTCTTCAAAGGCCAAACAAAACCATCATCAGATCATTTTGCAGGAGGCTGGTGTGACTTAAAGGCTGACCCCTCAGTTTAGGGGGAGGATTTTCTACCTTAGGGGGATAACTGGAAGGGAAGACTCAGAATTCCAGTCCCAAGGTCTCTCCTCTGGTTCCTTGGAGAGAAGCCATGCAGGTTATTTTAGCTAACAGTCTTGGCCAGCATACCTGCCCACCCCCCTGTCCTGGTCCTCCATCTACCATCAGTAATCACTTTCCCAAATCTCTAGTTTCGGCTATGCCCTGGGCTTTTTATATCTTACCAAGTAGAAACTGTGGATGTCTTTTTCATTCTTTTATCACGGTATGATAATGTCATAAAGTTATTTTTATATATAGTCCCTTATATGTAATATTTTGTCTGTCAAAAAGAGAAGACAATTTTTATAGCTTTATTAAAAGCAGTAGGAATGGTACATTTGTGCTAATTAATGATTGCTTCAAAACAGCAGAGATGGCCTCCTCTCTGAAGAATGGTAATAAATGGCTGATAAAACAACCCTTTTGAATAAAAGGGATTCTGATCTTTTATGTCTAACTATCTTAGACTATATTTAATATACTAGAAAGTTAAATTCTGATATATATATTTTTTTACCTTGGTCTACATATGTACTTTGATGGTCACAATAAAATTCACACTTAGCCAATTAAACCATGGTGGTTTTAAAGTGAAGTATAGAAGTCCATGATAACTGAAGGGGGTGTCCGAGTGACCCGAAAACATCAGCTGAAGATGGAGCAGGTTCGGGAAGCAAGCCGTGAAGAGAAAGCCATCATACACACTTCATCAACACTGTGGAATGAGGGACCAGTGCATTTACTGAGTGGTGCTGTCCAGTGACCACAGAAACTAATTGGTGGTTGAGCATGCCTCAGGAGCCCTGATCTTAAGGTCATAGCAGGCTCAGTGAATAGTGCTGACTTAGGCTGCATCCCGCCGATAGCTGATCTTACCAGTGAGCTGTTTAGAGTCATTCACGCCTGAGCCCTCTCCCTGCGCCTTGAATGGCACGTCAGTGGTCACCGCTTCTGACATCCTTTATGTTTGCCCAGCCAGCTCTGAATCTTTAGGTTGGGCTTCTGAGTGCTCAGGGAAGAAAAGAGAGAGGCAATTATTTTCAGTCATTGAGTTTTGAAGATCTTAGTGTTAATTATGCCAAACATTGTTGATACATCAGCAAATAAAAATGTTAAAAAGGGGTGCCAGGCATTCCAGACCTGCTTAAACATACTTTATGGTGGTTAAGAATGTCTTGTATACACTAATGTTTCTGAGGTACATTGTTACCCATGCGTTTTCATGCATTGTTTAAAAATGGAATATTCACATTAAAAGCTCATTTGTATTTTGGAGTATTAAAAAGCTTACTTTTAATTAATGTGTGATTTCTTATCAGTTGAATTAAGAGGAATAAAAAGCGCAATTCATTATTTCTGTGTGGAATCCAGAGTGATGTGAAAAACATTTCAACAAAACAAAACTGCCATGGGTAGCTCTTAGAAACACTTCAAAAATTAATTTAAGTATTACAGTGGTCTTTGAAATGGGAATATTGCTCTCAGTCAGATCTGAACTTACCAAAGAGTCTTTGAGTATTTTAGATGTGCTTTGCCTATTGTCTGCAGCCCCCTGTGCTCTCTGACCTGAAGAAGTTTTGCAGGAAGTACCCAGTCAAAGGATTTCAGGTAGCCCTGAGCTGCCTTTGAGTGTTCATCTGACATTTGAGTTAAGGATGTGAAGCCGGTATTCTTGTTTATGACACAGATTTCAAAACTTATTTCTCCTATAAATAAAATGAAAAGCAGAAAGGATTCAAATTCCCTAAATCTATGAGAATCGTAAATGTGTTCACTGATGTTTTTGTTTGTTTGTTTATGTATTTACCGTACCAAAGCCAATACATTCAGTCCCTAAAGAGGGTAAAATGGGTGGCATCCTTTTGCTGAGGCACAAATTTGAACTGGGATGGTTGTTTTTCACAATGTGTATGATTACAGTAGCGGCCATGTCAAATCAGAATAGTTGTACTGTCATACATTAGTGATTCAAAAAATCCTATTACATGACTCTAATACAAAACCAAGTGTTCCTTCCATGTGGCTGATAAAATACATTCTACTGTTACTGTCATAATCCTGCCTTTCAAATTAAGATATAATAATTACTCAGAATCTAATATGGAGTTAATTTAGATTCAATTGTCTCTATTAAGACAAAGAGGTATGATAGTTTTTAAAGATGGAAATGATCATTTATGAGAATTTGGCTGAAGTTAAAAGTTTCACTATCAGTGTCATAGGTTCATTATGAAGGAGAGCATTATTGTCTTCTTTGTGCTGTTCTTCTGCTCATTTGTTCTTAGGAAATGTGTCTTTTACTGAAACTCTCTGATGTAGACGGACAGATATGTGATAAAGCAAGTGTCATAAAACATTCGTGAGGGAACCATGGTAGCAAGTATGTACAGGTCTTCTCCACAGTGTTCTTCCAGAGTGACTCCAGGTCTCAACAAAAGGACCTCTTTGACTTTTGCAAAAGCAAAATAGATGTTTTAATTACGTAAGTATAGTATGTAGATCCAATAGAATTTGTGTATTGACAACATTACGTATTTAACAAGTTAGTAAGAGACAAACTAATTTTAAATTGTAAATTTGGATGCTCTTTACACTTTTTGGTTGATGGTTGTTTCAAAAGCTTCATTTTAAAACTCCAGTCAAGGCAATTACTTGGATCAGTTCTAAGACAGACTATTTTTCAGTTTTGTTGGAGGGGCTGTGATGAAGTGTTTGGTAAGTGTTCAGAATAAAATATATGTGCATATAAAGACATGAGCTCATGTGCCATGGCGCACATTTTCTTTCTCATCAGTATTTGTACACTTGGGAATGTGATAAACTTTGTAAAAAATGTTTGTTTATTAGGCCAAAGCACAGTGCTGGTGATCTTACATATCAGAGAAGATCATTTATTCGTAAATTAAGACAACTGCCGCCTTTAGGGTGCTCTTAGTACTCCCCCCTTCACACACACCCCCCCCACCCGGAGCTTGCCACATGTGTGCTAACATGTTGTGGATTCAGAAATGATATGGATGAGTAATGCATGTATGCTCACATCGCATTTTTGAGACACACTTCAAACAGGTACAAATTCACCATAACTAATGCATCTACCCAGAAATACTTCTTGGCAGATGTGGCTGGGTTCTCGCCCTGTTCCTCGGCTGATGCATATCTCACAGGTTGGCATCATTAGAGTCCATAAATTCACAAGTCCTTTTACAACCGATGATCTAAGGTGGGTATTGTTGAAGTAGGATTTATTTATTTATTTATTTATTTATTTTTTAGGATTTATTTTTAACCTGAGTGTTCCACCCTCTTACATTACCCCAGACTAGCTGGTATTAAAACAATGACAGGGGCGGGGGTGGGGTGGGGCATCAAATTGGTCCTTGCATTCATTAGCCGTGTTTACAAATCATTTGTCATCAGTCCAGACACCATCTCTTTTATCACAAGCTTTTGTGTTTGATATCATGCTGGGGCAGAGTGGCTCAGCTGCAGGCTCCGTGCACCTTTTCATCATTGCTCAGAGCATCCATGCTAAAGCGTACAGTGACTTGTACATTAGGAAGGTAAATGATACCTAATGACACATTACACTAAACTATGAAAGGCCGTATGCTTCTGGAGTGATGCTTTCAGCTAACAAGAAAGCTAACAACCTACTCTGTGTTCTTGAATACAGCAGTGCTTGCTCATGTATTGGCAATATTATCTAATTTGCTGTGCCCTATAATATTTGATCAGCCATTAACAATAGCTAAGACTATAGGGAGCTAATACACATATGCACCCATAGACATATATGTATCGACATACGTACATGCATGTATATGTTCAATGAGTTTTGTTTGTTTGTCTTTTGTCATTAATGCCTGTGGTAGAGAGCCATAAATGGAAAACAGCTGTTAGTTTTAAGGTAAGACAAAATGGGCTTTGATTTGTTTCAAGTTAACCATCTGATTTAAAATTCGCACAGGCTCTTGTAACAAATGCCAGTAATCTAAACATAAGCGCATACCTCGCCCGTGGCTTCTGCATGCGGTACAGGTTCATTGCTGGAATGCTTTCACAGCCCATCACAGGATGTAATGAACAGCTATTTTTAAACAGAAGAAATTCAAGTTGACAGCTTGGCAGTGAAATTCAGCTAGTGAGATAATTTTTGTCATCTTTAGTATAGAGAATGGATTCAGTTTGGTTTAAGGAAATTTCTATCCTATGGTCTATAGGGAAAATATTTTTATTAAAAGAAAATTTTGTTGTCCATTTTGAGGGGTAGGTGTTACTGACAAAGTATGGAATCAGCTTCTAATGCATGACTGAAATTTCTCTAAAATCCAGGATTAGATAGAATTTCTTATTTTTTTGCTTCTGCTAAAGGTGAGATAATCTAATAAGACAACTGTGAGGGGAAGTCAACTACTGGAGGTCTATCCCATGATGCTCATTAGTCTTTCAGAGTTTAAAATAAGGAGGTTTTTAAATAACTGGGTAGGGATGTAAAGTGTGGAGCATCCTGTCTCTGCGAGAGTACAGGGTAGAATTGTAGCAGGGAGAAAGGAAAGCACCTGCCTGGTTCCTGGAGAAAAACTCTTCAGGAGTAAGGAGGTCTTCACATCTGATCTCGATAGCTTTGGAAAAACATGTTCCACATTCCTAATAAAACATTATATAAGCCAGGCGGTGGTGGTGCATGCCTTTAATCTCAATACTTGGAAGACAGAGGCAGGCATATCTCTGTGAGTTTGAGGGCAGCCTGGTCTACAAAGCGAGTTCCAGGACAGCCAGGACTACTTGGAGGAATGCTGTGTCAAAAAAGAAAACAAAAAACAAAATTAAATATGCATAAGCCATAACGAAAATGTTAAAGTAATCAGAGAGAATTGTTTATGTTATATATTGTGTAAGAACTTCTTTTCTTTTTTTTAAGATTTATTTTATTTGTATGAGTACACTATAGTTGTCTTCAGACACACCAGGAAAGGGCATTGATCCCATTACAGATGGTTGTGAGCCACCATGTGGTTGCTGGGAACTGAGCTCAGGACCTCTGGAAGAGCAGTCAGTGTTCTTAACTGCTCTCCAGCCCAAACTTCGTTTTTCTAAGTAAGGTTGGTTTCAATAGCTTTAGAGAGATTTTTAAGTTCATCACTGAGGATTTTGCTCAATGTGGTTTGAAAAAGCAGTGTATAATTTACTATATGAGATGTGGGAAGTCATACATGTAAGTTATTGAATGCTTTGAGTGCTTTACCCAATATCTAACCATGTTTCTGGTTCCACCAATAAAACTAAGAAGATATAAAGTAGCAGAAATCTTATTAGTTTTGCTTGTTAGTTTTTGTTTTAAGACAGGGTCTCTCACTTTGAGAATCTCAAGCTGGCCTGGAACTTCCTACATAGACCAGGCTGGGCTGGAACTCATTATATAGACCAGGCTGGAAGCCACAGAGAATGCCCGCCTATGCATCTCAAGGGCAGGGATGGCATACATGTATTCGGTTACTGACGGATGGCATTTCAGTATGTAGATACGGTGTGTGATACCTAATCTCAGTTGTCCTGTCTACCTGACACCTATCATTTGTTTATGATGGGAGTATTCCAAGTTCTATTAGATAGTTACAATATCCAGTTAGTTCCTTTTAGACACATCCCTCCGTGCTAGCCAACATCTGGGCTGTTTCTCCTATCCAACCGCAGTCTCAGGACAGTTAAGCCTTCAGAGTCATGGTGACTTGAGGTCATCGGCATACAGCCTTCCTTCCAGTCCCTTCTCTGAGTTCCCTAGGGGCTGGCCAGTTGAGTGGGTAGCTTTGCTTAGAAGTGTTACTATAAAGCAGGGTGACAGAGCTCGTCTGTTTAAAAGACAGCAGCAGTTCTGCCCCGACCTGATTCTCCATTTGACTTGTGCCTGGGAAGATGGAACGGCCCTGAACATAACACAGCAGTGGAACAGTAGACACGTCAGGGGCTTCTGGAGAGGCTGCCAGTGTGTTAGGTCAGTGCTGTGCCCTTAACAATTGTGTTTTATCACCACAGCAAGGTGATTT
>NC_034607.1:50869411-50921245 GCF_900095145.1 Mus pahari
CCCCCCACCTCTGTTCCCCTACCCACCCACTCCCACTACTTGGCCCAGGCCTTGCCTTGTGCTAGGTCATATGGAGTTTGGGAGACCAAGGAGCCGCAAGGTGATTTCTTGACGTGAGAGAACTGTGCCTCTGTAAAGGTTTCACTTAAAGCTAGAGAGGCCATTGTTCATCTGATATAGTCTGAGATATTCCCTGTAACAGTGCTGTGTGAGTTTGTAACCTGACCTTTGAGCTCTCGGTTTTCTTGTGTCGTGACCCTCTTGAATCCTGGTTAACCCCCTGACAGAGTAAGGCGTCACGGCATATCACATCTCCTCCCCACCCCACCCCCATGCTTCTCTGTACATCAAGAAGTGTTAAGGTGATATTAACACTTTTCACTTTTTTAAACTATGGAGATTTTGAGGAGTCCCAGGTATCAAGGAGTTCCTGTACTGAGATAATGTGACATCAGCCGGCATTACACAGTGCGAGTGGGGATGGTGGGCAAGGACTTAGCTGGGAAGACAGACAAGCTGGGGAAAGTCTCTGGTGATAACAGTGGGGCTCTCTGTGTGCTCTAGCCCCAGTTTTCACACTGCGTTCTAAGGTTTGAGTAATTCAGGAAAAGGAGAGAAAACTGTCTTTCCAGGATACGCTGGAATGAGCTTGAGGAAACCATGATGGGGAAGTGGATTGCAAGATGCCCAGGCTTCCAAGCCAGGCGACCTGTGGCAGGTGGGGTACCAGCCAGGACACACTCACCAGTCTTTAATCCAGCTCCTTAGGAGCCCTTGTTGTGTGATGGATGATCAAGACCAGAGCTGACTGCTTGAACTTGAAACCTATGCCTTACTCGCTATGCCATTTTGAACAAATTATTTAACTATTTTGTTCTACAATCTCTTTATTAAAGAACCCTCAAAATTACATTTAATTGCCAGGATTAATATAGGATCAAATGAGTTAAACATTTTATATTATTAGAATAGTACCTGGCATGTAAAAAGAACTAAGTACATACAATCTACTAATATTGTTTCTTAATAAACTTTTTACTTACATTTACAAGTTTGTAATTTAAAAGAGATTTTCAGAATTCACTAGAACTGTAATGGCTTGGGTTAGAGGATTTTTTCTTTTACCCTTCAGAGGTAATTGTGGAAGAGGGGTGGCTGAGACGATCGGGAGCCAGAGCTAGCAGATGCGGCTGCAAAGTCCTTGCTAGACTTGATGTAGCCATCACATACGCGAGGTCATGGTGCTGTGACTGTGTGCACAAGTCCTGAATAAGATCAAGCCAGCCGAGATGCCAGCATGGATGGAGAGACCCACCGAGTCCCACCCTAGCCGGGGAGCTGCTGGCTATGGATGGCGGCTATGTAAGGGAGTCAGTTCTCAAGGGATGCAGCTCTGGAGAGGCTGCCCATGATGCAGTGCGGTGTCCTACTTCCGGCACGCAGAGCAGCAGCAACTGTGAGAGGTACGCTCCATTTGGAGTCAGATTGATCTGGGTGTAGAGACGAGCCTTGTGACTGTCTTGAGTCGCCTCCTGAGAGTCTGTCAATAGGAAACCATCAAACCAAACCTTGTGACCTATTCAGAGGATGAAATTAATTCATGTAAGTGAATAGCGTATGACGTAGAGTAGGTCCTCAAGAAACTCTGGCTTCATCATTGACCTGTCAAGGGTTTAAAATTTATAATGGAACAGTCTGTTTTCAGGGGTTGTGGTGTTTTTGGTCTTGATGTGCCGTCTGAATAGAAAGTACATTTGGAGAGTTTTCAAGCAACCATTCATCTTGCGGGGATTTTTCACCTAACAACAGCTTTTGTGCAATGCTTTTACAGTATACAAAAGTTAACTTTGCATTCTCTCCGGAAGGGAACTGAGAAAATGGATGAGAGGCAATTAGAGACAAATACTTCTGAAACAATGTTGCTAGATGAAATTATTTAAGTGCTGCTAAGGTTGCGGCTGCAGCTCAGAGGTAGAGTACCTGCTTGTCTGTGTGTGGAGCTCTGTGAATTCATACAGAAAATACTGGGTTCAATTTCTAATACCTCCCCAAAGTTTCCTTTCTTCTCCCCAGTTGAAGGTGAAATAATCTAAATATGGAATAGAGAGGAAGTCTCTGGGAGACAGCTGCTTAGGTCGGATCTTAATTTACCCAGTATAAAAATAATTTAGGCAAAAATGTCACATTTTTAATGTTAAGTGACAGATAAACAAAGATTTATCACGGAGACTTTTGGAGCTTTAGTTACAGCATCAGTGCCTTAGATTTCTTGGAAGTAAGAAGAAATAAACACCCAGGCCAGGTTTAGGAATGGTACACTCCTCAGTTTCCCTCAGCATCATAGCTGGAAGGTCTGGGTAAATCCACAAAAATAGTGTTGAAGCTAGCTTTAGAATTTCAATAGTTATTGTATATTCAAAACAGCCACAGAAGCACTCTATTTTCATTTTAAAAATTTACAATTAAAGTGATTTAGGTATACCTCAAATACTTGATTATATACAAACCCATTACAGGGTTTATGCACACATTAAATCCCTTCTTATTATGGGGTTTTGTGCACATTAAATGCCTGGTTGTTGTAGATTGTTGTTTTTCTTGTTACCATTAAATGTAACATTTTCCTAGGTGATGAAATGTGTTATTATTGGGAACATTTATTTGAGTGTGCATTCTGTAGTTTAAAAGAGAAAGGTATTTAAGCAGCAAAGACGTAGCTGTTATGAAATTTATTTTTATAAATAGCTTTCAGCAAAAACCAGAGCAGTGCTTTAAAATTACAGTTAAAAAAATCATTTAATCATCACACTTCCTGTTGGCTAACAGGGTAGTAAGTGACTTTTTGTCTTGCAATAGGCTGCTCTTGCTCTGCCTACTAAGTGGGTCTGAGCGGACCAGTCTAGTTTCCGTCAGCCAGCCTCCACACAGTGCTGAGTTGAAGGAGCATCTGTCTCCTTCCTGGTAAATTCATTTAAGTACTGGTCATGCTGCAGCTTTAACTGGGGCAGACAACCAGACTTGAGATAAAATGAAAATAATGGTCTGGGCTGGGTGCAGGGGATGGTAGAGCGCGCATCAATACGCTGAGTGTGAGTCTATGTTAATGCGGGCCTGATGGATCAGCTTTCCCTTTTAGCCTGGAGGACCATTAAGCCCTGGAAGCTGGGTCAAACTGATAGAGTCGGCAAATACAGCTCATCATTTAGCAGCAGTGGTTAACTGGCGCTGATGCCTAATGTGCAGGAATAAGGCTGCTTAAACATTCTCCATGATCAGGACATAGATCGGGAAGAAGATAATAGATTCTGCTTTAATTTGCATAATCAAAGCTTCTCATTTTTCCACCTATAGATAATATAAGACAGGGGAAACCACAGCCAGCACTTCCATTATGCTGTTAATCTCGAATCTCAGCAAATAATTTTCATAAAAATGTAAATAACTTGTTTCAAAAAAAAAGTGTAATTGAAAGGTTTTCCTGTGTTGTTTCTTTGGGATTAAATTGTAGATACAGGTAGAGGGCTCCTATCCGAAGGATTTTGAGGGATAAGAAATGAAACTAAGAGAAGAAGATGGCCTAGTCGGCCATCATTGGGAAGAGGGACCCCTTGGTCTGGCAAACTTTATATGGCCCAGCACAGGGACCAGGGTCAAGAAGTGGGAGTGGGTGGGTAGGGGAGCAGGGGCGGGGGAGGGTATAGAGAACTTTCGGGATATCATTTGAAATGTAAATAAAGAAAATATCTAATAAAAAAAATTAAAAAAAGAAAAAATAATGCAAGATAGAATAGGGCATGTTTGATAAAGAAGGGATGCTACAAAAAAAAAGAAATGAAACTAAGTTTTTCTCCTTTTTGTAATTATGAAGTTTTATAGTGATTTGACTCACGTGCAAAACTTTTTGCTGTGCTAAGTCAGATTGCTTTTAGTATACGGGATTTGAAAAAAAAAAAAAAGTTGCAAGTTACTGAGGTGACCAAAAAATTTGGTCGTTTATTTTCCCTCAAAGCAGAGAAATGGAAAAGTTCATAGTAAAATTAAAATGAACAGTGTGTGAAAGGAAAGTGCACAGGACCAAGAGTTACCCTTCACAGAACTCAGCACCGGGAGGCCTCTGGCATCCCAAAGTGGCACGTCCCCCATCACCTCCATCTTCCTGTCTCCCCTTCCATCTAATCATGCCACAACTGGCGTGGGTAGTGCTGTTAGCCAAGATCTTTCTTACATAATTTCCAAAGTGTTAAACTTTTTACTTGGGAACCTGGCATCAGTAGCTTATCAAAAATATTGAATTCACATTTTTGTGTTGTGTGGACCTTTGTATCCACTCTTAAAGAGACCTCTTTTGAGCACTCCTATTTCCTATTTCCTTTTTCCTATTTCCTACTTCCTATTTCCTACTTCCTACTTCCTATTTCCTACTTCCTATTTCCTATTTCTGCCGTGGTCTTGGGCACGGCGTGTCTTGTAGATACTTCTGCCTCATGTATAAAGAAAGTCATAAGGAAGTTCCTGGAGTGACTGAGCTTAGAGGCAGCTAGGTCTGTTACTCATATTGTCATCTGAGGCAGGTGACGACAAGCTTGAGGCCAGCCTGGGCTACAGAGCAAGGATTTTGTGTTAAAGTCTGATTGTAAAGGAAATTGTATTTTGTGTATATGGATGTGTTGTGTGTGTGGTCCACGCATGTGACTGTACTGCATCACCCTGTGCTGTGGCCCTTTAAAAATTTCTCTAAAGGAGGTATTCCTTTCAGGTAAGCTAGTGAGTGACTGAGGTGCGACTGAAGCTCGGCTGTGGCTCCTGGGTCAGTGTCGTGCATCCCTGACTTTATGGCAATGGGAAGAAACTTGGATAATTGGAAACTCTGTTAGTACTTGAAGATGCACATGCTGGGGGTCATGTGTGTGTGTGTGTGTGTGTGTGTGTGTGTGTGTGTGTGTAAAACCCATGTCTTGTTCACAGTGGTCCCTTGTTTACCATCAAACCAGGACTGCAGAGGGTGCCCAGTTGAGGTTTGCTGGATAGTATAAATGCGTATTACCTATGCTGATTCAGAGTGATGCATCATAAAACATTTGTCTCAGGATTCATTGTTCTACTTCTGCTTTACCTGGTGTCCTAAGCCAGCATGTGCTCTGTGTGACACTGAGCAGGGACATAGAGTGGCAGTGTGATCTGGGAGAGCAGGTAGCCGAGAAGATGGCTCCTCTGGTGAGAGCACCTGTGTGGAAGCTAGAGGACTGAAGTCTGACTCCTGAGCACACACATAGGAATAAATAAATAAATGCTCTGTAGGCCTGACTGTACATGCCTGGAGCTTTGGCATTGGGAGACAGAGGTACAAGGGTCTGGAGCGTCAGCCAACATAGCTGAAATGACAAACTACTGGTTCAGTGAGAGACGTCTGAGGTGAGCAGGTGGGAAGCCATAGAGAAGCACGTCTGATAACCTCCAGACGAAGACATCTATCCTCCATATGCATCACGCGTGCACAAAGGCTCCGTCATGGGTGCCTGTACATTCATATGCAAAACACATACACACAAACAGATACACACAGACCCCTCCCTCACATGCATGCAAAGGGGTTCTGAGTGGAAAAGTTGAAGAAGCCTTGGTGTGGACTTACACGACTTTACCGCCAACAATGATTTCTTTTGTCTGCTTCGGGTAAAATTATAACATTGTTTTATAAGTATCAAATTGATAGTAAATGGTTGAATTAATGGAGGGGAAAATTCCTTATTCTTTGGTTTGTTCTTAGATAAAAATTTTAAAACTAAAACTGATTTTCTAAATAAATGCATATACAAGCTAATTTCAAAATTTTGAGCAATGAAACAATAATAAAAACAAACCAACTCTCTTATCATTGCAAGTAAGTGATGTTCTATTCACTTATAAGTATATGTTTTAAATTAATATTTTGGTAAAGATTCTTCCAGACAACTCTATGCATGCATGCATGTTTATAATTTAATATGTTTATTCAGAATATGCTTCATCATTGGATATGCAGCAGGATTCACTAAACAATGCCACTTGGAGATTTTTTTTTTATTCTAATAAAAATTCTACAAGCATCATTGTAATCTTAGTAGCTTGACATTATGTTGTTTCGATTTTTCATTGTTTATTGGCCTCCTAATAATAGCGACCATTTTCTTTTCCTTTCGATGTCAGCAAGTTGCTGTGGACATGGATTCATGTAGGTCTCTGACTCATTTCTCAAAGCTAGCATGATGTGCACATTTGGTGCATTGTTTAAATCTATAGGAAAGTAAAGTTGCTGGAAGGGAATCTGAGTTGAAGAGGCTCAGTCTATCTCCTCTTGCATTTGAGCAAGTGTTCACAGACCACACAGTGTAAGCCAGGCTCTGAGGATACCTGCAAGCCCCAGTTCCTGCCTCGCGCCCAGGCCCACGGTGGGGGGAGAGAGGGTGGGCAGGGTAAGAAAGAAGGCGTTGTGTTTGGCGTTGGCTGGTTTTGGTTTTGAAGACAGAGTTTCTTCTTGTAGGCTTGGCTGTCCTCCTTAGACCAGACTGTCCTTGAATTTACAGAGATCCACCTGCTTCTGCCTTTGGAGTACTGGGACTAAAGGTGTGTGCCACTGCTGCCCAGCTGATATTGCATTCTTGAAATTACACCAGGTTGAAAAGGCATTCTGAAACTTTTTTTAAAAACAAACAAACAAACAAACAAACAAAAAACCAGACTTTGATTCTTCAGATAGCAAAACAGAGGTTCTGTATTGATGAAATTAGATATTCAAGTCAGATTATAAAATGAACTTATATGAGTTTTAGCAGCAGATACGGTATTCAGGTCCTCCCACCCCCACCCCATACACACCTTGGGTGCAGTTAAACCTGCAAAGATCCCAACTGCTGAGATTCCCACTGGCAATGGAGTTATGGGAAAGCAGCCGCTCAGTGTGCCCCTCTAGTGCAGTGAGTGCATGTGGGTAGCGATGCTGCCATGGACTGCATTTGGGGAGGGGCAGAGGGATGGTTTTGCGATGATTGGGCTGCCAAATGTCATCAATACTACTTTAAGAAAGCCAGAGATATGAGTTGTTACTGTTGAACTCTCGCTTTGGGTAGGCATTTCATTTTTGTTATGCTTTGTGAAACTAATAAAACATTGTACTAAGAAAACAGACAGTAATAATTAACAATTAGAACCTCTTTACTGTTTTATTTATCAATGCATGTAAACTCTATTTTAAAATGTAAACAAGCACTAACAGCTTCTGTGTGAGTAATTCTATCACTGGGCCAGCGAGATGGCTTAGCAAGGCTGTGTGCTTACTACCGAGCCTGACGGAGTGAGTTCAGTTCCCAGAAAACATAACCAAGTTGTCCTCTGACCTCCACACGTGTGACATGGCATGGCTCCCCCAAAAGTTTGAAAGAATTGGGTTATTAGTGAGGGATTATAGTGGTGTGTTTAATACTGTCACATCTAGTGTTTTGATACGGGTTTTTCTGCTGCACTGGTTGATAACACTGCTGGGCTCCAGTGACCAACCACCCTCACCACTGACCCCAGTAGTCAACAGGAGCATCAGCACCGCCCCCAGCTGGCCCAGGACATTTCAGAAAAGAGATCATTGCATTTAGTATATTTTCATCCCTTTAAACTGTCTAAGATTTTAAAGTGTAGATTTAGCAAAATTTCATATCCCCAATATAAGTTATATGAACATTAACAGTTTTGTCTTCTCTTTGTGGAAGTTTTTTGTTAAGTACTCAGAGTTTATGAAAGGTACAAAATTGTCCTCCGTCCTTGCAGAGTCCTTAGAGGTGACCCACGGCACATCTAAGCACAGAGTTACACTTATTCCTCGCATTCTAGCCCATCCCACTTCTTGCAGCATGCACAAGCTGCAGAAAAGGCACAGGGTCCAGTGTGGCATCCTACCCAACAAACACATGCTACAGATGCTCAAGGAAATATCACAGGGCTTTAGAGTTGTGATTAGCCCTTGAATTTAAGAGAGGACTCGGGGGAGGGAGGGGATGGTGGGTGATTCTGTAGTAACTGTGCTGTCTTTCTTGACCCTCCCCCATCTCATGATGGATCCAGTTCTTCTCTAATAAATCCAAACAACGTCGCTCAGGACCTCTGTTAACCACACCCACAACTGCTGCACTGTGCACTCCATCACAGAGAAGCAGAAGCAGGAGGTTCTGGAATCTGGGAGGTGGTGGTGGGTTGTTGGAAGGTTACTGGACTGGGAGAGGGAGGGGAACCAATAAAATACTTTGCTTGAGAAGGCATAATGAAACCTAATACAGTGAATGTTAGTTTAAATATTAAGAAAAAAGACCTGAGGTAGGATGGTAGATACACTCCAGGAATGTATAATTGGTATTTTAATAAACGTTGCTTTAGTGCTTACCAAAATATTATAGTTGAGTAAAAATGTAACCCTTTATAGCATTAGCATTTAATTGCATATAGCATTAGCTTAACAATACATAAGCATATAGCAATATCATATAGCATTAGCTTAACACTCCCATGCTGTATTCACTTAAAGAGTTAATAAATCTTACTAAAATATTATTTAAATTTTAAAGAAAGTGAAGGCTTAAAAGATAAATCTTAGTAAACATTAGAACATATCACCTTGAGTGAAAAGTATAGAGTGGGTCTTATTTGAAAAAGTAGTAGTTTTCATATCTAGGTAAGAATAGGTAGAAATCTGAAAGGAACAACTGGTATACCCCAAGAAAAGCTAGTGACAGTGTATATTACAGGCATGCCTCTCCCAGAGGAAGAGACCAGCCAGGAACCATTAGAAAAGGGAGCTTCATTAAAACCAAAACAAAACCATGTCCTATCTCATTGGCTCATCATTTAAGAATGTTCTGGAGAGAGATAATGTGTGACTGTTGTTAGAGATCCACCTGCTTATTTTCCTGTGTGTCCCTTCAAATCAAAGCTAGCATGTCCTTTGAAACCTTTCTTTTGTTTCTTATTATATACATGCTGCACCTGAAACGCTATTGCTTTGGATTTTGATATGAAACAAGACCGAGTCACTGAGAGAAAAGAATGGGGGGTTACCTTGCTTGATTTAAAGAAAAGACTTCTTGGTAATATGTTTAAGACATCTAAGATGCCTTTTGTCCTTGGAGCAGCTCTGTAGTTCGGTGCTTGAGTCGATATTGCAATTTAATACTGCACCTACAAAGAAAATTACAGTTTTTAAACTGTTTATTCCAAGTGCTTTCAAAATGAAGACACTACAAAAGTGGTAAAAGTGTGCTGTTGAAAAAAATGAAGTAGAAGATTATTAATTCCTTAAAGATCAAGCATATTGCAAATTCAAATGATCCCACTCATTATCAACATGGGGTCTCTCTACAGGTTTGCATATTATAATATGTTCTTAAAATGGGATACATAATGACTTTGTAGATCAACTATTTATATTTCGTAGCTGCTGAATCCCTTTCTTGCTGTGAAATATGTTCATTTTATTGTGATAATATGAATGCATACGAAGGCTATAAAGGAAATGTTAAATTGTGCTTCATTCAGGTTTTAAAAACACCCTGTCCATTTTAAAGACTTTTGAGTAACTTAATTTTAAAAAAGAAATTATTTTGTGAAAAGATGCTTGAAAACATGTGTTCCATGTAGCAGGTCATCAATGTCTTCTTTAAATTTTTAAGACATTTCAGTGTGTGTGTGTGTGTGTGTGTGTGTGTGTGTGTGTGTAGGGTGCACATGCACCATTGCAGGCTTGTGAAAGTTGGAGAATCACTCGGGGGAGCCGGTTCTCTTTCCTGCTGCATGCGATTGAATCGGGGCTGTGAGGCTTGGCGGCCAGCACCTTTTCCCAGTGAATCACCTCACTGACCCAGTGCTTTCTTTGAAATTAAATGATTTCCATGATTGCTTGCTGGAGATCTCAGTTTGTAACCCACAGAGCTGGTGGCTTTGGGCGTGTCTTATAATTTCTCTCTCTGTCCTTTACCTCATCTGTAAAATGGGGGTAATGTTCCATACAGTGTGTAAAGGATTGATGCTTATGCATAGAAAGCGCCTAGCATAGGGCATAGGATGGGTACTAACTATAGAGCATAGTGATTGCAGTCCGAGGAACCTTCTACTTAGCAAGTTTTCATGCAGTTATATCAAAGGTAGCCTCAGTGTATGCATGGCACGGCACATGCAGGAGGTCCGAGAACAACCTGCAGGACTTGGTTCTCCTACCATGGGCTCTGGGTACTGAACTCAGGGGGCCAGGCTTCTTGGCATTGAGCTCTTTTACCAACTGAACCATCCTGCTGGCATCTAGATGCCAATTCTCTCTCCCCCCCCCCCCCCACCGCTCTCTTTCTCTCTCTCTTGCTCTCAAATTTCTTTTTATTTCATGTGCATTGGTCTTTTGCCTATATGCATTCCTATGTGAGGGTGTGAGATCCTCTGAAACTGGAGTTACAGACAGTTGTGAGCTCCCGTGTGGGTACTGCTGCTGCCTCTAGAAGACCAACCTTACTCTTAGCCACAAAGCCATCTCTCCAGCCCCTAGGTGCCATTTCTTAACAACAAAAGGTGTTTAATGCTCATCAGAGCATTTGAAGACTGTGCTGGGCTAGACATGTAAAGACAAAAATTTAAGACGAGAACCATATTGACATGAGGTCTGGGCTAAACCTGCTTACAACAGTTGCCTCACACCTAGGAACCAATAGTATTTTCTGCACACACTTTCCTTGGTAGCAAACAACCCATATAATGGTACAGCAATAACTTATTTCAGTAACAGTGGCCTTAAAAGTATACACACATACACAAAAGATTTAACATGTAAAATTAAAAACTGTGATGTTAAATATTTTTAGGAACCCATGATTTCCCAACCAAAAATCTGAATACTACTTGAAACTATATCATAAATTTCTTCTATAGAAAGATGATAAACAATTGGATTGTTGGCAAAATCTCTTAACATTTCTAAATAATTGTATTTGCTTTTTCATAATCAGGATGAAATATTGTTCTCATTCCTTGTTCTATCCTAAATCTATAGGTCGGTTGTGTGTGAGTGCATATGTGTGTGTGCATGCATGTTATGTGTATGTACATGCATGCATGTTATGTGTGTGTGCATGCATGCATGCATGTGTATGTGTGTGCATGCATGTGTATGTGTATATGCATGCATGTGTATGTGTGCATGCATGCGTGTGTGTGCATGCATGTGTGTGCATGCATGTGTGTATGTGTGTGTATGCATACATGCGTATGTGTGTGCATGCATGCGTGTGTATGTGTGTATGGATGCATGCGTATGTGTGTGCATGTATGCATGCATATGTGTGTGCATGCATGCGTGCATATGTGTGTGCATGCATGTGTGTATGCATGTGCATGCATGCATGTGTGCACATGGGTGTGCATGCATGTGTATGTGTGCATGCATGTGTGTACATGCATGCATGTGTATGTGCATGCATGCATGTGTATGTGTGCTTGCATGCATGCATGCATATATGTGTGCATGCATGCATGTGTATGTGTGTGCGCATGGGGTTTGCTGGTTGCTTGCTTTTGCCATTTTCTGTAGTAATGGGTAATGGTTTCATCCTCAATGTGGATGGTGTATCTAACTGCACAATGGGCAGCATTTATGTCTGATACAGCAGACTGAATGGCTACCTGTCACAATGACTTCTGCTTTGTTTATAATCTTCATTATGTTTTCTTTTGGAGCTAGTGAAACCCTTTGTTTCTGTCCCTATTTATAACACTGCATAGCTAGCATTTAAAATGCTTTATATCTTTGACAATTACAAAACTGTTGGCTATTTTAGTAGACCCAGGAGACAGTCAAAGGGAAGTGTCACTTGATGGTTACGATGAAAAGATAGAAGTGAACTCCTTTTCTTTTTAAAGAATATTATGCCAGCCTCTTCAACCCGTGTTGCTACTGTTCAAGGTTTGAGTTTTCAGTTCAGTGCAGTAAGTATATACTTTTGTTCTTAGGATGTAGAAAGTTACTTTATCTTCTTCCAGAAACCTCATGAAAAGACCAACTCTGTCATCACTATCCAAGAGTAATGAATTCTAGAAAAAAAGGCAGTAATTTGGGTAACTGGCATTTTGCACTTTCCTAAACCTTCCCCCCCACCAGGCCCCACCCCCACCCCTGCCCCCACCCCTTGCCTTGAGTCTCTGCAGACTACCTCTGTCTTTTCTGGTCTGGTTGGTGAAGAATGGCTGAGTGAGAGCAGATTAGCAATTTGAGATAGACTTTGTGAGTCTTTATCGTCATGAATTTTGCAGAGTTCAAGGAGGTGTTTTTTGTTTTGTTTTTTTAAATCTTCCCTATCACAAATCACCTAGCAGCTAGATTCAAGCGGAAGTTGGAGTTTATTTTACAAAACATGAAAAAGCTTTTAAACCAACGTCTTTGAGGTAAATCTGTAGCCAAAGTGAGGCCACCTGCTGTTTAGAAAAGTGCTTACAAGCTCTGGACATTTCTGTCCCCAGAAGAGGAGCTCGCCCAGTAAGACTGCCATTGCAGCTCCTGCCCGACAGGTGGCAGCAGTTCCCACAGTTTCAGAGCATAACAATAGCTGGCTCTGTGGCTCCAAGAATAAAGCTGTCATGAACTCATGGGATCTTTATACAGTAAGGGCTCTTCTTTGAAATGTGATACATGAGAAAATTTACCATTAGTTTTTAGTTCCCTTTTTAAGATTTAAGTAGCTTATCTTTTTTTTTTTTTTTTTGTAAGTTCCATTTTGTGTTTGAAATCGTGCCCCCAAACAAGTGTTAACAGCCAACGCTTTTTTTTTTTTTGTGGTCTTGTATTATAAAGTCTGAGTCTTTGGGTTATCTAAGGGAAAGCTATGCTTCTAACTTCTGTCTCCCTTTTCTTCCCCCCTCCCCGTGCCCTAATTACAAGAATAATCCATTGTTAATTTTGACTGCTGCTGCGGTCGGTCTCAAGGAAATCCTAGCTGCTGTCTGTGCGAGCCTAATTTCCCTGTGCTCAGGAGTTGAGTGGTTAATGGTTTAACAGCGCCATTCACCTTCTAGGAGGCTTTGAACCAAATCGTAGCACCTCTGAGAGACTGATTTTTGCAACTGTCTATAATAAGAAGGGGTTTTGAATAATGCCGCGGGCAGCTTCTGATCCTTCGGATCGCCAGGAGCAGTATACCTTTTCGTCTCTAACATGTGCGTACACACAGACGCGTCCCCTGTCTGAAATACCTTGTAGGTGTGGGGAATGTGGGCTGCTTGTCCATTTTAATGGTAAAAGTGACTGCCTAAAATGTATTCCCTGGTAATTGTTTTAATTCATAAAGGTATATTCTTAAGTGAACTCGTCTTTTTAATTCAAATCAAAATAGAATTAAGCCTACCTTTGAAAATGTTTTTTTCCAGAAATTCTGTAGCAACCACTGTCTTATTATTCAAATTAATCATCCAGAAACCTTAATGTGATAATTTATTCAAGTTAATAAGAAAATCTGAGGATTTTATTTTTTTAATTTAGAAAAGACTAGGCATTATTTATTTATTTATCCATCTGTCTGTCTGTCTGTCCTCCGTCCATCTGTCATGTTGAGATAGTAACATTGGCCCGTTGGGTGCAGTGCCTGAGCATCCTTGTGTATTTTGAAGGAAGTATCTTGAGCAGTTACTGTTTGGAGCACATTGATTTTTATCTGTCACCTACATTTTTTTGAACTTTGCGGAATTATAGGTTCTTAGAACGAATCTATTTCTATTAAGTAAGTATAGCATTAAACTATTTCAAATGAAAACGTACATCTTCCTGAGCATTATCCATATCCACAGAAATGCAAATGTTTAGTGCTGACAAAGGGAATGTGGGGTTTCATGTTGTAAAACATTGTTATTCCTTAAGAACAAGGTACATGCTTAAACTTGCCTATCATCTATAACTCGTCAGAATAGTATAGGGGATATTCCAGTCAGAATAAGGCTATACTTTCCTATCCATCCAGTGTCTATAAAAGAATGGTAATAAAAGCAAAGACATTTTCTAAGAATCTTATATGCTCTAAACAGTTATATCTAAATAGTTACTAAATAGCATTGTCTGCAACTTGAAAAATAGTGGTTTTTAAAGTAACTACTATGAGCAAGAGTATAAGTAAATTTCTTTTTACTTGAATACTCTTCATGGTAAATATTCATAAAAAATGTTTTTGAGGGAATGATGACAATTAAATAATATGAATGTTTTTGGTCCTTGATGGATTTTGGCCAGGGTTGGGGGCGTATTTAAATAGCTAAATCCCAAGCCCATTTTTGCAAGCTGGGCCCCCTAGGCTAACTGCAATCGTTCCTCTGTGCTTTAGAGATGTCCCACTCACCTGAGACCCAACATGCTGCAGCATAACCCCGTGATTTCTTTTCTGTGGTGCTCTTTTAGAACATTATGTTAAAGTAATTTCAGTTCCTTTTAAATTGTGAGTATATTCAGGTGACCATCTTGTTCTAGCATGTAATTTTTAGAAGTATTTTTTAGAAAAATGCTAAATGTCCTTTGGTGAGCCTACATGACTATTTAACAGCTATTCCCTAATGGTTAAGTTGATGTTTATCTTTGATGTAAAATCATTTTGATGAATGAAAGGCTTTTAATGAGTCTCATAACCTCTGAGAGCTTGGAGTTGATCCTGACACTTGTATGGACATTTAAAAATTAAAGTACAATGTATCATAAGGATTGAAAAAGAAATCAAGGTATTTGACTAATTTAGCCTTATTTAAATCCATTCTAGAAACTGCCATTCTTTGTAATTAAAATTTTTGCTGGTCTTCTTCTATTGCTCTTCATTGCTATGATTATTATTATTATTATTGACAGTGTCTTTCTGAATCTGGAGCTCATCCGTTGGCTACACTGGTCGGCCATGAACTCTGAGGATCATGGTGGCTACCATGCCTGGCTTTTACATGGGTACTGGGGATGTGAACTCAGGTCTTCATGATTGCATGGGGCGGGGAGGGGGGGGAGCTTTGCTGACTGAGCCATCTCCCCAGCCTTACATATTACTATCTCTCTTAAATCATGTTTAAATTTTGTTATTATCCCGATGCATGGTGTGTGTGCATGTCTGTGTGTGTGTGTGTGTGTTATTATTCTGGTGCACGGTGTGTGTATGTGTGTGTGTGTATGTGTGTATGCATGTGTGTGTGTGTGCGCACATGTGTGCATGTGTATGTGTTATTATTTTGATACACAGTGTGTGTGTGTGTGTGTGTGTGTGTGTGTGAGCATGCACGTGTAAGTGGGCTTGCGTTGCAGTACACAGGTGGAGGTTAGAGAGTCCCTCCCAAGAGCCCTTCTCCCCTTGCACTCTGGGTTGGGTTTTGAACCCAGGCAGCCTGGCTCACAGGCTCACCTGGCAAGTGCCCTTACCTGCTGGGCCATCTTGAGTGCCCAGTGCTATTTCTTTAAGGTTCAGCAACTTCAATTTGGAATGAGTCACATGAACCCTTAACTCAACATCTAATTAGTAGTCTATCTTAAACACATGCAACACCACTGCTTTCTTATGTTTATGAGTAACTATAAATTCTTGATGGTATAGTTCATCCTGAACACCTAATTTTTTTTTTAAAGATTTATCTATTTATTATATGGAAGTACACTGTAGCTGTCTTCAGACACTTTTCCTTCTCTCTCCGGCCCTATTTGCTCCGGCCAAAAGAATATTTATTTAAGTACATGGTAGCTATCTTTAGACACCCAAGAAGAGTGTCAGATCTCATTACGGATGGTTGTGAGACACCATGTGGTTGCTAGGATTTGAACTCAGGACCTTCAGAAGAGCAGTCAGTGCTCTTAACTGCTGAGCCATCTCTCCAGCCCTGATCACCTAATTCTTGACTTCTAATTGATTACTGCAATTGTAAACTTTGGTTGTAAGTTGGTGACTCCTACACATAAGAATCTATATGAAAGCTATTACCTGCCTGAAAGTTTAAGGGAAACGGTGTCATTACCACACTTGTTAGACCACATGACAACTGACTTATATGCAATGATGCTGAAAGCTGGGTTCTATGGTTTGACTGTGCTTCCCCAACCTCACCAGTAGCAGGAGGTGGGGCCTAATGGGAGGAGCTTAGTTGGAGAGCTCTGACCTCACAAATGGATAATGCCCATTCTGACAGCCCTGAAGGTTGTCAGTTGGGCTACTTGCTCCCTCTCCCATGTGTTTACCTATTGCTGTGTTATAAACCAGCAAAGAAGTCCTTCACTAGACTCGGTCCCTTGACTCTGGCTCTTTAGCCTCCAGAACCAGGAGACAAGTCAATGTCATTATAAATTTCTCTGTTTTGATTTAGTAGCAAAAAAAGAAAGGAAGATACAGGGCTTAATAAAAAAAGGAATAACCCTTAAAAACTTTGTATTATGAAACTTTAGGTATGGTATGATTCCTATTGATCTTAATTAAGTTGATGATTAATTTAGTGTGTATGTGTACCATGTTGTAAGTTACCAGAGGATGACTTGTGGGAATCTCTTCTGTCCTTCTATCTTGTGGGTCCCAGGGTCCAAATTCAGATGGTTGGGCTTGGTGGCACCCTCCTGACACCCGCTGGGCCATCTTACCTGCTGTCACATTGATTTTAAAGGATGATAGAAACAGAATTTGTTAGTATCCCCTGATATTTGGGGAGTATATGATGCTCATAATTACAACAAAATATATTTCAGAAGTCTGTGTACTTGCTATTTTAAAAAACGTTTTCTGTGGGGTAGGGTTTGTTGCTCAGTGGTAGAGCGCATGCTTAGCGTGTGTGAGGCCTTGGATCTAATCCCTGATTGCACACACACATTCACAGAAGTTCCCTTTCAGAATCGTTAGGGCTGTGAGGCAAGCTCCTAAGAACAGGAAGTCGCTCCTGCAGCAGCACTGGGAGGCTCAGAAGCATCCCATACTGAGTGCTCTGTCTTCTCTGAGTAGTGAATGATTCTAAGTGGAGAACCGTGGTCCATGACCTGAGGGTATCAGAAAGGAGACAAAGGATGCAGGTCAGCAAAGCAGAACTGGATTGAGATGGATAACACTGAAGGGTTTTTTAAATGTCCAAGGACTGATTGATGATCCTAATAATTACATAATTACATGAAAATGCTAAACAGCAAAAATAGTCAAGATAATCACAAGAGAAACCTAGAGGACTTACTGTACAGTGCCATATATACAGCTATAGCTAAGACATATACAGATGTAACTAAGCAATACCAATATTAAGGTTTGCTATAGATCTGCAGTGGTTAAGACTGAGACTCTTAAAATCAGTATGAGGTGCCCCAAACAGACTTGATGTATTTGGGGACTTAGTTTGTAATGCAGGTCTCACTGTAGAGCCGTGGAGGTGAGACACTGCTTTTTGTGTGTTTGTTTTGTTTTTATGTTTATTTTCTTTCTGAGGCAAGGGCTTGCTGTGTAGCCATAGTTGGTCTCAAAGATGTGATCTTCCTGCCTTAGCCTCCAAAGTACCAAGATAGGAGGTGTGTGGGACCACACTCACCTTAATAAGACTCAGGATGTACAAATGCCTGTAAACACTGTAAACATTCCCCTGTACCAAAGCCACCAGGAGACACCAGCACAACCCAATAGATACCAACATTAGAACGACTGACAGAACCACACACTGCAAAGGTCCAGCAGCGGCACCTCAGATGCGCCATTCTGTAAGCGGCAAAGCCAGCTCTGAAAATCCATCAAAGAAATCTGCCAACGCTTCAGGTGCATGCACTCTAGAAGGAAGGTGTGTGTGTGTGTGTGTGTGTGTGTGTGTGTGTGTGTGTGTGTGTCTGTCTGTCTGTGTGTGTGTGTGTGTGTGTGTGCGCGAGAGAGGGAGAGAGAGAGGTCCTGGATAAATCTTACAGTGCGCTGTTGAAGAGTGGAGAACGGGCCCCGAATAACACTTTGTTTCTGATTTCATTCATATCAAATTCTAAGGTTGGCCAAACTAGCCCCTGTTGTAAGATGTGGGGCTGAGAGAAAGCACTTACGAAGGCTTCAGCCATGCTAGTCACAGTTAGTGTCTTAAGCTGGCTTGGGTTAGGGCTTACTGTGTGACGGGACACTCAGCTGTGGTTTATCTCTTCACTCCCCGGTGTGTGCTGTGCTTCAGCAAAGGTGGTTAGTAAAGACAAGACAGGAGGAGGAGGAAGAGGAGGAGGAGGAGGGAGAGGAGGAAGAAGAGGAGGAGGAAGACTAGAAGGTGAGAAACGGAAAAAAAGAAAAGAGAAATACGCTCCCCCGAGGAGAAGCTCCAGCAGGCCTGGTTCCAGAGCTTTCCACCCGTCAGACACATGATAAGTGGAGAGAATCAGCTACCACAGGTTCTCCTCTGATCTCCATACATCGTGCCATGTGTACACACACTTACACACTTACACACACACATGCATGCACATATACATGCACAACCGATACCACAACAACAGCAACAACAGAGAAGAGGGCAGGGCTGGAGAGATGGCTCACTAGTTAACAACACTGACTGCTCTTGCAGAGGATCCTGGTTAGGTTCCCAGCAGAACAGAGCTCACAACTTGTCAGTTCCAAGGGGATCTGATGTCCTGTAGTCCCCAAAGGCCCTGCACACATGTGGTGCCCATACAAAATGTAAGCAAAACACCCATGCCTATGATATAATAAATAAAGAAGGAAATATAAAAAAAGATTTTCAAAACAAAAGGTTATGGGAAGGAATTCCTCCAAGCTACTGGGCACTTCTAGTACAGTGCATGGAAATCAGGTCAGAATGTGGCAAGGGATTGTGGGGGGCTTCTTCTGATTTGGAGAAGGTGTTTTGTGGATGAGATAAATATTTTTGACTTAGCCACAGACACATCACAGTACCCGACACTGTTGGTAGGATGCCGCAGAGCCATGCAGTCTCTGGACTGTGGCTCCCTATTTATTTATGTGGGCTGGTGTGGGTTCTGTATTTACATGGGCTAGTGTGGGTTCAGTATTTACGTGGGCTAGTACTTGTGCCCGTGACTGAGCTACAGGGCAGGGTGTGGCCAGGGAGCCGAAAGCTGTGGGCTCTGAGTTGATTTTGCTAACGACGAATGCCACTTTTTCCAGAAAGCCTTTCCCGGGCCCTCGGGACTTTTCCTGAGGATCCTTGATGTCTTCCCTAAGTCACTATAAGCTCTTGATAGAGTGACATTGTCTTATCTGTAGTTCAGAGGGTCTAGCATAGTGTCTGGTGCTGAATGAAGTGAGGGTACAGAGAAAAGTTTCTAAGTCAGATGTTCAGAACACATGAGGTACTTGTGTTTAGTTACTCATTTCAAAATAGTGAATTCTTGTTTGTGCTGGGGATGAGGACGAGGGGTGTGTAGGGTTCTCATAGGTGCTTGCCATCTGCTGCCACCATGAAGTTTACAGTGGAAGCGTGTAAGGCCTGACCTCCCCGGGCGCGGAATAAGTCACTTTTCTCAAAGTGAGGGTGTATTTGTCTTGAGGCTGCCATATAGAAGCCTGGAATTAGTGCCCCTTTCTGATCCCATGAGGCTTGGTGGTTATTTGAAATTACTCTTGAGTCATTTACAACTAAGAAAGGACTTTAGAGCAAAGTCATTATAGATAATGGTTTATAAATGTTTTCGGTTTTGGTATTTCCTTATTCTACAATCTGGATCTAGACAATAGTGATAATCATGATCAAATAGAGAAGGAGGGCTTGAACATCATATTTTACACTGGTATGCCTTCTGTCAAATGAACTGTTTCCACAAAGCGAAGGTTTGACATTGGACTGGTATGAGCTGATGATGTCTGTCCTACCACAGATATAAACTGTTCACTTTAATGGCAGTGCCCAGGCCAGACAACCAGAGTCTACAAAGGCATTTTTTTTTTCTCATTTCTTGGCTGCTGTGTGGAGGCAAATCATGGATACAACCCTGGGTCTTGGAATGAGACGTGTGAAATGGTTCAAGTTCTCAATTCTCACCACCCTGCGCTCTCTGTCTGGTGGACAGAGACCTCTTAATCTGGGAACCTCGCCCTTCCCAGGACCTCAGCTGTCACCTCTCCTAAAGACTCAGATGCCACATCATCTTCAGGGAGAGGATTCTCTGCCCACAGAGGTACTTCATATCTGCCTACGGGCCAGAGTCCAGCGCTCCTCTGTGTTTTCTTTATGCTGTGCTCTCCTGCCTTTAGCTTCTGCTTCATAGTCCCATGGGTTTGTAGAGTTCTCCTTAGCGTGTGAGGGAATCCTAAGATTAAGCCTTTCCTTATGTAACTGAAGAGAAGTGTTTTACACACAGGGAAGAATAGCACAAAACATAGCCGGTCTCCCAGGCCTTGGTAGAGTCTCACGTCTGCCTTCAGGGCTATAATGCATGTAAATTGCTTGTATGTTATTCAGTAATATTTGAGTATATTACTAATAACTTATGTGTAATGTTTATGTTACTTTGAAATCTCGACTAATTTTTCTAACTCAAGATATAAATTAGAAAATTCATAGTTTTATTAAGCACATCTTAAATATTTTAAAAATCACGTAATATGCTCTATTTTTCCAAATTTCAATGGGTGTCAACAGGCATGCCCCAATCCCCCCTCCGTATAATTTAATTTTGCAAAGTTACGTGTTATGCAGATTTACATGCCCTGTGGACGCTGGAAGGCAACCTTGGGTGTCACTCCTTAGCAGCTGTCCACTCTGAGTTTTGAGAAGTGTCTCTTACTGATATAGACCCCATAAAGAGGTTAGAATGGCTGGACAGTGAGCCCCTGGGATCCACCTGCTGTCTCCCCGGGGCTGGGACTAGAGCGAGCACCACTATGTCTCGTTTTCTTGATGTGGATTCTGGGATTGAACTCGGGTGCTTACAGTGCAAGGCCATTCCGGACTGAGTTGTTTTCCCAGCTCGGGGAAGGTTCTTGTTCTTCCTGTAGTCTTAAGGTTTTCCGATTTATTAATCCATGGAATGCTTTTCACTTTGACATCGTGGCAGACCTCCAAAATGAATTCATGAGATGCAATAGTGGGTTATAATACTCTGATCAAAGCTGACAGGGGAAGAAAACTTGAAAAACTACTCAGGATGAGAAGCTGCAATTGCGGTTCCCATGCTTTGAAAACTGAGTAACAGAACGGGATAAAAAGGTAAAATATTAGACAGACTGGATTACTGGGAGAAGAACAAGAAAAACCCAGCTAAAAACGAAGTTTCAAAAGCGTTTCAAGGCTAGTGGTGGATTTCTGCTTCATTGGGCGCCCACGAAGAACAGGCCAGTGTTTCCTGGTTAGCTCGTAATACCATGTGCGATGTCCGGTTGTAGTGTTTTCAGTGCACAGAAACGTGAGCTCCCGATTTCTCCAAACAATATGAGGGGAAAAGGCAGAAACCCCAGGTGGTCCTCCTGCTCAGGCTGTCCCCAAACCGCTCCTTTAATTTTTAACATTAATAGCTTACTGATTTTTCTAGAAACTAAAGCTCTGAATGTTTATCTTCATGATGTAGTACTTCTGGTTTTGAGCGCATGAGTTTGTGTTCATACTGTATTGTTTTACTAGCTGAGCAGTATTTTAGCTTCGGTTCTCCCAACTCCAGCCTACATTTCAGTGAAATCCAAATTCAGTTTTACTGTGGTCGTGGTCGTCATAGTCATGGTGGTGGTGATGGTGGTGATGATGGTGGTGATGATGGTGGTGGTGGTGGTGGTGGTGGTCGTGGTGGTGGTCATGGTGGTCATGGTGGTCATGGTGGTCGTGGTAGTGGTCCTCTTCCTCCTCCTCCTCCTCCTCCTCCTCCTCCTCCTCCTCCTCCTCCTCCTCCTCCTCCTCCTCCTCCCTCCTCCTCCTCCTTCTCCTTCTTTCCAGACAGGGTTTCTTGCTATGTAACCAAGGATGACTTTGGACTTCTGACTCTTCCTTTCATGCGCTGGGATTGCAGGCACGAACTACCACATCAGTTTTGTGTCATGTTGGGGACTGAACTCGGGGCTTTGTCCATGCAAAGCTGGCACTCTACCAGCTGAGCTGCACACAACCCTGTCTTCTTTATGACAAATTTAGAAGCAAATGGTCAGAAAGCATAAATGAGTAGCAGAAAGGAAAAACCCGTCCTAAGTATATAAGGAGTCTGCGGGCGCGTGGGGTAAACCCATCCTAAGTATGTGAGGAGTCTGCGTGGGGTCAGGACTTGGACTGCTCAGTGTTTGGCGATTCCTGCAGGAATGCACCGACAACTGGTGGAGACGTGGAGACTGATCCAGTCCGGGGCATATAAGGTGCGTTATAGATTCAGGTAAATCCGAAACCAACCAAGCAAAGCCAGTACAGCTGTGAACTGATTTATTCTTTGTCATCATGTGCTAGCAACTTCTGAATGCCAGATACTCTGTCGCACCAGGGTAGACCACTCCCACCAGCCAGGGTAGACCACTCCCACCAGGCCTTGAGCTTTGGTGTTCCGTTTTATTCTAGGATATTTTTCTAAATAAAAAGGTACAAAAACAAAAAATAAAAAACCCAGTCATAAAAAGGTTTTAAATATTTTGAATGCTTTTATTATTTTGTACTTCTGAGAACTCAGTTGCTCTCAGTAGCCCAGGGTAGCTCTCGGTAGCCCACGGTAGCCTAGGGTAGCCTCGGGCTCCTCGGGCTCACCGTCCTCAGGCCCTACTTCCTCCCACATGCTAGGATGAAACTCCTCCACTGCTGTATTCAGCTCTGAAGAAAAGGTCTAATACGTTATTTCTTTTAGTCCAAAAAGCAATTTGCTTGAGCTATTAATAGCATAATTGCAGTTTATAAACTTATTAATTCCCAGAGCACTGTGATAGGTGACAAGGATTGCCACCTCGTCAGTATTTCTCCAGGGACTGTACACGTGACTGTGAGGCTCTGACCAGTTTGTTCCCCCCACCCCCAGTACCTTACCCACTATGCACTGCCTGGCTACACCTCATTATTACTATTTAATGAGTAGCTGGTTGCCGTCTAAAGAAACCTTGAGAAGAAACCATTTCTTGAGATCATCACTAAATCTTAACAGAAGCTTGAGCTTTACAGCATGAGATTTAGAAATTCTCTCCCTCTCTCCCTCTTCCTCCCTCTCTCCCCCTTCTTCCCTCTCTCCCCCTCCTTCCCTCTCTATACCTCCTTCCCTCTCTCCCTGCATCTGCCTGTCTTTTAAATTAAGTGGTTAGAGTTCTAGTAACATTATCGATCTACCTTAAATCCAAATTGTAGTTGACTCAAGTTTTTAAAATGTACTGTATTACTTCAGATTCGGCGGCTACCCCATCTAGATCTTAAATATGATTTATTGTTCATTTACGTTTGAAGGGCAGAGAGAGAGAGAGAGAGAGAGAGAGAGAGAGAGAGAGAGAGAGAGAGAGAGAGAGAGAGAGAGAGAGAGAGAGAGAGAGAGAGAGAGAGAGAGAGAGAGAGAGAGAGAAACATAAATTTGGAGCGACTGTTTGAGGATGAAATTATGTTGCTTATGGGACATTTAAGTTTCGTTTCAGTGCAGATACAGATGTGAGAAATACAAAGCTAGCAGAGGCAAATCATATTTGAAAATGAAATTCAACCCATGATTAGTAATTTATCTACTCTTAAAATTGTTACCAACTTCTATAAACATAAATTATATTGGCTTTCCTGTTTCTTGATGGCTAGTAATTATTCCAACTTGGACACTCTCAGACTATAGCACTTCTAAAGAATCCCAAGATGATTCTCTAACTGTTCTCCCCTCTAGGCCATGAGTATGTCTAGAAATCTTCTAACAGTTGTGATAATGGCGTTACTAAGGTGGCATGCATCCTAGAGCACGTTCGGCCAGCATCCTCAGCATTGTCCTGGTGACTGCTCTTGCGGAATCTCTACTGGACCTGTCTCTGATGACATGGGTCTGTCTATTCTCTGCACCAGGGAGAAGGATGCAAGTCATGAAGGACATATTTGATACTCAGTACTGGGCACAGTAGGGTACAGTCCCCTAAAGAGTGCATCAAGATAGAAGCTTTGCTTCCAGGCATTAGACATTCCTGTAAGGATCTATTGTCACAATTTGTTGATTTTATTTCTTAAGAGTTAAGTGATTGATCTTACAGAGATGGTTAGCCAGAGGCAGCCTGGGCTACAATGAACCGTAGTTCTCAGAAAATACAAACAAAACAATTAAAACACTCAAAATATTAAAAGAATGTTGTAATTCTGCTTTTATGCCTTTTTTCTTTTCTTTCATCATTTTATATAAAAACTAAGACATACCGGTCAATTCTCTAGGATTTGGTCCAATTTCTTGAAAGGTATTCTGTGTGTGTACTTAAAAATACTTAAAAACGTATTGTGTGATGTGTATGCATGGTCACTCGAAGATCAGAGACAACTTTGTAGTTTTGCCCTTGTCAGCAGTGGTCAACGGACAAAGAGATTTTGCTTCGAGTCCTGCATAGTTCACAACTCTCTCAGTAGAACGCCTTCGCTGCCAGGCTCTTCAGAGCTCTGAAACAAGCACCGTGGACACACCGTTCCAAACCTTTGTTGTGAAGTTTTAGCTCTCAACTTCTGCTCTTCCGAACCGTTTGAAAACTCCTTTTTTGAGTCTAAACAACTCGACAGGGCAGAAGTCTTGTTCTCTTCGTTTCGCAGTGTGCTCGGATGGGTGGGAGGGAGTGCCTTGATTGATAACTGTGGGTGCCTTCTGTTGTTCTTCATGTGACCCCCCCCCAACACACACAGGGGGAATTGCTGGGGATGGTTTTTTTAACCACTTGATTTACCTGCTCCCGTTGACTTCATGCTTTTGAAGAGTGACCAAGCTCTGACAACTCTTTCTTTGCTAATTCACAGAAGAAAAAGGCTTCGGGGAGAAAAATGTACTTGATGTTTAAGAGGCAACTAAATTTCTTTGCTGTTTGTTTTTTGGACTTGTATTAAAGAAAATTGTGAAATTGTAATGACTAAGTGCATATTTTTGAAGGTTTTCACTTTGTTTATTGCCTTCATAAAAACAAAACAAAACAAAACAAAAAAAACCAACAACAGCCAAAACCAAGCAAGCCAGTAACTGTTAACCCTGATTCATTTTTACTCTTCAAGTGACATTACTTTTAACTGGCTACATTTGGATAATAAAAGCCATGGATTTTAAACCACTTAGTAATTTGGTTTCATTTTTAACACAAATAACACCTTTTCATCCATTTTATATAAACTTCAAACAACATATGTTTTAACTTACTGCCAAATAAGAAGAAATGTGTTACATTAAAGTGCATGTTGTTTGCTTGCGCATTTGGAAATACCATTCATTTTATAGCAATTTTGAGTTATTTTTCTGTCACTTTGTATTCCTATTCAAAGAGACATACAGAAACCCTCACTCAAAACAACTCCCTTAGGGTTGCCTCCTGGATGTCAGGAGGCATGAGGAGAGGAGCTACAGTTACCGCAGGCTTAGGTCATGGAGTGCCAAGTCCTGGTGACTTGCATTTAGTATTGTCCTTTGAATTGTGTCTGCCTGAAATTCTGCGAGGAGTATTTTAATATATTTCTTTTATGCATAGCTGTGTGTGTGTGTGTGTGTGTGTGTGTGTGTGTGAGAGAGAGAGAGAGAGAGAGAGAGAGAGAAGAGAAAAACATTTTACTTTTTTTCTTTTCTTTTTTATCTAAGAATTTAAATATTAGCAGTCTCTAGGATTTGGTCCAAATTAAAAATATATTATTAGTGTGTGTGTTTGTATGTGCACGTGCATGTGCTCTTGCACGTTAATATATTTGCATAGACATGTGGAGATCAGAGGATGAAGAGGGCAACTCCGTGCTGTTATTTCTCTTTCTCTCTTATGTGGGTTCCAGGAATCAAACTCAGTCTTCCAGGGTTTTATGGCAAGTTCCTTTATTTGCGAAATCATTTTACTTGCCCAAAGTTCAATATTTTTTTATTCTAAGATTTTCATTTTTGTGTGTTTGAGTGCCTTGTCTGTATTTATGTGACCCATGTTTGTGAAGTACCCAAGAGAACAGAAGAAGTTGTTCCATGGGTGGACTGGAGTTACAGATAGTTGTAAGCCATCTTGTGGGTGCCGGTCCTCGAAAGCCAGTCCTCTAGGGAGAAGTCAGTGCTCTTAGCTGTTGAGCCATTTCTCCAGCAAACCCTGTCCACCCCACCCTCCATTCAAAATTTTAAATTCTGTATTACTAAAGGATAGTGATCATGTCGAATGTGAACTGTTAATAAAGACCAAGACAGAAAAATGTAGCTTTTCAGCGTTTAAGATGCGATTCAAATTGATGGATTGTTTTGAATTAATACACGTTAGAGCATTTCAGAGCAACGGAATGTGTTGTTTTTGTTCTTTGGGGACTAGGGGCAGTTCTTTTTGGTTGACCATTCTGAGGACTTAGAATGCAGCAGACATAGATATTGTACCTGTTTTGTCTCTAGTTAGCTATGTGATCTTGGGGGAGCTGTTTACTTACTATCTGAGGCCCAGCCTTTCTATAACCATGAAGTTTCAGTGGAGATGTGACATTGGAGCCACTCCAGGGGTGTGTGTCTCAGCTCAGGATGCTAGGACGGATGCATATGGAAGTACTAGCTCAGGTTATTAAAGCAGTTTATGATATGGGTGCTTCAACTGTTTTTCACATTGAATTATATGTTCAGTTTCACAGCCATCAATAAAAGGTTGGTTAATAACTTTCCCCGACAAATGACAGATGTTTTACTAGTGGCTATACCACTATATATATATATTTTTTAAAGATTTATTTATTTATTATATGTAAGTACACTGTAGCTGTCTTCAGACACTCTAGAAGAGGGCGTCAGATCTTGTTACGGGTGGTTGTGAGCCACCATGTGGTTGCTGGGATTTGAACTCCGGACCTTCGGAAGAGCAGTCGGGTGCTCTTACCCGCTGAGCCATCTCACCAGCCCCACCACTATATTTTTAATGGTAGTTTATTTTGCTTTACTTTTAAAGTTTTGTTGAAGAATGATTAAAGCTTTTTTTTTTTTTCCTAGAGACTGTAGAGGGAACCTTTATCTGGTGAAGTGGGGGGTGCTCTGTCATCTGTGTAGCTAGTTTTCTAGTTCACAGTCCACGCTGTCCGCCTGCCTGCCTCCTATATTAAGGTGATTGAGTCACAGGATGGATAACACACAGGAATTGCTGAGAACTCTCGTGGGGGTGGGGGGGTCTTTGTGGTCTATGACAACAGTGTACCCCAGAAAGCTTAGGAAGGGCCACTTCTTGAACAAGAGAAATATTTTGAAAAGTCTTTGTCCTATAGCGTTATAACTTGTTGCTCTTTGAAAGAACGAAGGGATTTGGGTTACTTAAAGCACAGCGCTGATTCAGAGGTTCTTAACCTTCCCAGTGCCATAACCCTTTAATACAGTTCCTCATGTTGCGGGGATTCCCAACCATAAAATTATTTCATTGCTACTTCATAACTATAATTTTACTACGGTTATAAATCATAATGTAAATATCTGATATGCAGGATATCTAATATGTGACCCCTATAAAAAGATCATTTACCCCCCAAAGGGGTTAAACCATGACCCACAGGTTGAAAACCATAACACTGATGCCTTAAAGAGGAGGAAGCTTCATGTTGGAAGAAAGATTTAAGTCAAGTTTATAATTAGTGTATTGGAAAATTGAAAAACTTCCCATTAACTACCTCAACTCCCACCCTTGCTGGGCTACTTTCTGCTCTGAGGCTCTCGTCATCAGAACGCCGACTGCTATTGTATTTAGCCCTTTGTCACCAGGCCTTGGGCCCTTGAAGGTAGGGGCTGTCCTCTTACTTGGTTTTCTTATCCATGTTGTAAGGAAGTTGATGCCAAAGAGATAACCTGATGAAAGAGTGCCAGGTGTAGAGTCTTGGTGGATTGCACAAGCATGGAAAATCAAAATGACAGCACACGTGAGCCTTGGAAACATCATCACGGCCTTCTCACTCACAGGAGGTCTCTGTACTCTTTAGGAAGAGCTGAGGTGCGGCTGGGGAGATGAATCACTGGGTAAAACCAGTCTCCATGCCTGGCAGACCAGCATGCTGTCCCAGAAATACACATGGAAGAAGGAGAGGTCCAAGCACTTTGGGTTTTCCTCTGACTTTAATACACATGCCATAACATCACACGCACACACGTACATGCACACATACAAACAAATTGATGTTTATTAATTTGGAAGACTGATTAGAAAAGTATGTGTATACAAAGTTTTAAAATAAATATGGTCTTAGAATGTGTGAAAAGTTGCAAAATATATTAATATATTGTCACTTCATTTAAATAACTCAAGTTTGCTTTGCATTAGTAAAAGCTTTGTGTTAATTTCAGTATTACCCTTAACTAGTGTACAAAGAATCCAGTCAGAAACAGTTCCAACTTGCTCTTAATTTTTGGCCAGTTACATAAACAAGAAAGATTTGGAGTTAGGCTAAAACGTCTGGCCAGTTTCCTTTCTTTCAGCTGTGACAGTGTTCTTCAAGCAGGAGTGTGTGTGTTATTGTCCCCCATTAATTGTGATGTCACAAGAAAGCCACCACTGGATAGCACCTATGGACATTTTACGCTCTGTCATTGGCTGCCATTGAGTGGGTCCGGTTTCATTTCGTCACTGATGAAGGTAGTTTCTTCCACTCGTCTGTTTAGGCAGGTCTCTTTTCTTGAGAAGTCTTAACGTCTTATCCCTCAAAGTCAACAACTGAAAAATCCCTCTGTGCTTTAAGTTCAGCCAGCTTTTCTGCTCCCGTGTTCAGAGGATGCCTGTGACCAGTCGGGACTATCACTGCGCTCTAATTGTTTTTAATGCCAAAACAGTTGAGGTTTTCCAGATTACTGTTGCTAGAGTCCTCAGTACAATTTTATGCTGTCCCTTGTATCGACTGAGCTAAAGATTTAACTATTAATTTAACCAGCATTATTACACTTTTCCTGTAGACTAAATCGAGGCTTTTAAAGTGAATTGATCCCTTACTGTCCTGTAACAATACAGCATGTTCAACAGCCATAGTTTTCAGATACCATCGTGCGGTATTGTCGATACTTGCAGAGAAGAACAGCTGTAGTCTAGTGGGTAAGGTGAGAGGTAAATGCTCCCCGCAGGCTCAGAGAAGCACAGCTCCTGGTTTATGTGCGAGCCAGTGTGGCTCTGTATAAAACGTTGGCTGGGTTTCATGTCTATTTTATAGAGCAACAGCAGTCTTCCAGTTTGGACGGAAGCAGCTGCTGGCACCACCCTTCTTCCCGACTTCTGCCACAGGCCCTACAGGCTCTCAGTGAAGATTAGCTGTTGCCGAGATGAGTAGCCACCCTTCTCAGCTCTGTGCATGAGATAAGCGAGCCTTCTGGGAATAACTGGTGGTCTTCCTCATGCCCAAGGGAATGACTTTGAATTCTTTTCTTCATAAATACATTTGAATGGAGTTGCAGTTTGGGGCTTGGGAAATGACATTTGCATAAATGATTGTAACCTGTGCTAGTGTAAAATGTATAAATTATAGTAACCTGTGCTAGTGTAAAATGTATAAATGATAGTAACCTGTGCTAGTGTAAAATGCTTTGCTCTGCTGTCTGCTTCCATCCAGGGCAGGTCTGGCACTGTTGTTTGTGAGCACACATTATTAGTGGACTTAGAAGTGTTAGCCTTTGGCTGAAATTATCTGCAGTCTGAGACTTTAGCCTCTCTTGGGTATAGGAAAGGGGGAATCTCCTCATCTTCATATTCATATTTGTTATCATCAGTTGCTTTGCTGAAAAAATGAGACAAAATATAAATTAAAGCCAAATATATTTTTAAGGAATCTAAGAGAAATTGTAATATTGATTTTATACATGTCTTACTGTGGCAGCTTTAAATTTTGTTAGCTGATTTCTTCACCCCAACTGATACTTGGAATGCTCCATTGAAAACACTTTGGCTGACCGGCAGTGGTGGTGCACGCCTTTAATCCCAGCACTTGGGAGGCAGAGGCAGGCAGATTTCTGAGTTCGAGGCCAGCCTGGTCTACAGGGTGAGTTCTAGGACAGCCAGGGCTACACAGAGAAACCCTATCTCTCAAAAAACAAACAAACAAACAAAGAAAACCCTTTGGCTTTCCATATCAGAAAGATAAATAACATTAACACTAGACAGTGCTTATTTCTCATGAGCAAAAATGATCAGTGTGGAAGGGTGTGGGTGGCGCTATTCCTGGGCAAGTGGTTCTGAGCCGTGTAAGAAAGGAAGCTGAGCAAGCCATGGAGAGCAAGCCAGTAAGCAGCATCCCTCTGCGGCCTTCTTAGGCGTTGCCTTGACTTCCTTTGATGATGGCTATAAGCCAAGTAAGCCCTGTCTCCCCTAAGTTGGTCTTGATAAATGTTTTATCACAGCAGCAAAGAGAAAACTAGGGCTGGTGGGATGAGCTTGCTCTGTACGTTTTACTCTTCATTCATACATTTATTTGAGGTTGGCCTTAAACCAACCTTATGATAGAGGATGGCCTTCTGCCTCTGTCCCCCTGTGTGCTGAGGTGACAAGTCTACACCATCATACCTCTGCCATTTTTACTTTTAAAAATAATTTTTCTTCTTATAAACATGACAAAGATAGAGGGACAGACAGATGAACTTTTTTAAAAGTTTCACTCATGAAAAAAAAAAAGTCATTATAGATACCAAGAAGATACACCATGGAAATTACATATCAGTTTATCAGTAGTGCTTTTGAGGAATGGGTCTCTGACTATATGGCATGCCCTTATTTTATTTATTTTGTACAGGTCCATTTTGCTTGGATGTGTTGCATTTATTTTGAGGACCATGTATTATTCCTGTGTAAGAAAACAAATTAAGAAAGCAGGGAGGGAAGATGAAATAGACTATAAACTGCCCAGAGGATGGGGAAATAGGCTGTGGGCATTGGGTTTGGATCCAGTTTGTAGACCAACCGTTGTCAGATGCATGGTTACAGGGAATGGATGGATGAACTTCATGCTGGAAGGGACTTGAGAACCCAGGCTAGCTGCGAAGTGAGACACTGGGTGGGAAAGGTGTAGAGTGACAGAGTGGAATGTCTGGTAGAGTAAACTTGAAAGGCTGGGTCAGTCTTTACTGTGATGAAGTAAAGATGTTGGTGGTCATAGAATATGGTTAAGCAGTGAGTGTCTTGTGACAAGAATTTTATTTAAAAAAAATTGATTCTCAGAAGTCTATTGCAATTCAGGTATGTGTCCATTGAGATAGCCCAGGGAGCTTCTGTGATGAGCTGCTATTACTTGTGGGGAAGGAGCAGAGTTCGGTCCTTATAGACAGCTTCAACACAGTGACAGGACCTCAGCGTGCAGAGAGGACCAGCTTGTGCTAATGGTTAGAAACAGTTAATTATTTCTCAGTTTTAGTGATCACCCATGGACGGTATTTTAAACATTGTGACATGTAAGGTTAATCTTGTATAGTAAAACATGAGAAAAAGAAGCTAAGCATTGGGTAACTGGATAGGTTAGTTAGTTCTTCACTAAGTCAGGCATCCAGAACAATAACATCTACACATGTATCCATATGTGTTCTGCGTAGGGTTAAGATCTGTATAGCTAAAGAGAGCCATTAGCAGCACTTAGAAGATGCTCCGTCTTTTGTTAGATTTCTTTGGCAAAAGCTAGCCATTCTGTTAGCAGTGATTTTGATGATGAAATCCTGTAATTCGAGAGGTTGGCGTATTCAACCAAACTGCTACCTTGGGCAGTGCTGGACCAACTGTGAGGGCTCTGTTTTCTTGAGACCTGGAAAGCTGCTGTGTTTGCTAAACAAAGGAATTGTTGATTTCAGTGATTTAATTCCCCTTTTGGCTAAAGGCAGCTGAATGAAAACAGTGCTTATTTGGGAAGGAATCTGTTGCTAAGGCAACTGATATCTCCTTAATTATTGGCCAATATTCCCATATGAGATTGGTCTCTTTTGATAGTTGGAAATAACCAAATTATCCCGAATGTTCTCCAGTCTTGAATTCACTGTGGTGGTGGGGAATGTGTAGGGAGTTTACTTGAGATATATAATCACACACCTTTTGTTTGTGCTGGCGTAGTGAAGCCAGTGTTGCCTGTGGTAGCAAAAATACAGGTAACCACATGGCATCTGCAAAATCTCCTTCATTTTAAGAGACCTCACGCCTTAAGATCAGTTGTGGTGCTAAGTTTAATGACCTATGCTCAATCTCTCTCTCTTTTTTAAATAGAATTCTTTGATGTCTCTAAGAAAATATAATATGTCTATCAGTCTTTTATCCTCTGGAATAGGCCGATATTACACGTTTGTAAGTACTATTGGAGTAATTATGCTAACAAGGCAGCCATTTATGTGAAATTCTTTTCTTAACTGTTTTTCCTGGTGCATAAGTGACCTCGGAGAGTGGCCTCCTTCTGCCTGCTACTTTGTAGGATCATATGAAAGACCTGTGGCTTCTTGTCTCCCGACAGTGCAGTTGTTTGATCATCTAAAATTAATCGAAGCTTTAATGTGGCCAAGCTCACGTTCTGGTGTACTCCCCACCACATACTACTCTGTGGTATGAAGGGCACACGGAAAACCAGAACTGAGAAACTGCAAGCACGCCTGTGTACTTGTGTTGTAATGGTGGCACACTTACTGTGGGTTTATAGTGAGCACACATCATCCCTTATCCTGACAATAAAATGGGGACTTTTGTTCTTTGGTCCTTCTCCTCTGACAGGACAGAACATGATGAAATTCTTCCAATGTTACCTATGTCTTCAAGCGCACACAAGGCCCTGAGATGTGGCACTGATGTCTCTGCTGTGGGAGGGTGTAGTTCTCAGAAGTTTCACACGAGAGGTGGGGTGGCCATAGCCCTAGGTAGTCTGTCCTGTGCCACCTTGGGGTAGTTAATGTTCTTCCCCAGGATTAGTCTTTCTGCCTTTCACTCGTGTCATTGGCTCTACACCTTGGGCTGAACTGGATATAAGAAGCTTTGCATTCTGTATAGGAATAACACTTGAGATTGATTCACGGATATCTTTATTATCTATGCGAGACTTGTGGAATTTCACTTTCCATTTTAAATAGCTTGAAAAAGTAAATACAGATAAGGATCACTTGATGAAAATATTAAAATACAGGAACAGGGACAGTGGCCCTCAACACTGTTCCCTAATGCAGAAGTCACGGGGCTGAGATCCAGGAGGACTGTCCCCACCCACTGGGCAGCCTCCTGTGTTCCCCCACAGCTTTTCAGTTTGTTTCTACTTCCTTCTCTTCATTCTTTCATTTCGTTTTGTTTTGTTTTGTTGTTGTCTTTGTTTTTTTGAGACGGGGTTTCTCTGTGTATCCCTGGAACTGACTCTGTAGACCAGGCTGTCCTCAGACTTACAGAGAACCACCTGCCCCTGCCTCCTGAGTGCCAGGATGAAAGGTGTGCACCAACACGCCCCTGCCTCCTGAGTGCCAGGATAAAAGGTGTGCACCACCTGACCCTGCCTCCTGAGTGCCAGGATGAAAGGTGTGCACCACCACGCCCCTGCCTCCTGGGTGCCAGGATAAAAGGTGTGCACCACCTGCCCCTGCCTCCTGAGTGCCAGGATGAAAGGTGTGCACCACCACGCCCAGATTCTTTCTTTTTTAGTGAGTGCAGGATCGACTGAAGTTCTTCTATCTCAGGCTACATTTTAGGCGTGAAGTCAAGTGTGTAGTGCCCTTCAAGTTCATCTCGTTTTTAAACAGCTCCGTTGACCTTAGATTTTATTTAAAATACATTGAGGGCAGAGCTATCACAGCTTTGAGAAGCATCTTTCTGTTCTTCTGCAATTTCATACTTAGAAATATTCCAAGGTTTTGTTTTAACAGTCCAATAAATGAGATTCCTTCTTCCTGGATTATTGTAGTAAATACTTACTTTTTACAAGATTGTATCGTATCAAACTATTAATGGCAGAACACTCACTTAACTCCCATTCAGCCATGAATCCAGTTCCCAGTATTGAGGAAGAGGAGCTACAAGGAGAATGGATTTGCACATTATTTAGATAATAAAATTTAACCAATTAGTATATGCTAAGTTCTATGCATATGAAGCTGTAAGTTTGCTTTATCACATGACCACTTTAAAATAAAAGTACAACTCACCATTTTCTCAGATTTGTTAAAAATCGAAGATGTAGAGTAGATATTAGCATTTTTCTTAATTTTATTTTAAAAATTGTATAATTTTTTTTTTCTGAAGACCTGTACCTTGTTCTAATTTTCTATTTTTTCATGATATATTTCAACAACTGTTCTTTACTTAGTGGATTTTTAAGCATACATTTTACAGATCTTATCTTCATACATACATACATTTTGCAAATCTTATCTTCATACTTACTTACTTGACAATGCTCTTTTTGTGGTGAAGACTCTCTTTTCCAGTTTAAATCTAACTAATTTTTGGTCAGTGTTTTATTTTTGTTTAACTATGTTGCCATCTGTCATTCTTGGTTTGTGTATGTGTATGTGTGTGTGGTTTGCATGCTAGTGCATGTGTGTGCACGTGCATATGGAGACCAGACGTTGATATGAGCTATGTTCTTCTATCACTTCTCACTTATGTCCTGACACCTGATCTCTTGCTTTAACTGGAGCTTGCTGAGTTATCTGGTATAGCTGAGCAAGTTGCTCTGGGACCCTTGGTCTCTGCCTCCTGAGCACTGGGCATAGAGATGGGCTTTCCCACTCTGCCAGAACTTCCATGGGCACTGGGGATTTGAACTCCAGAGCTAGGAGTTTTACTGGTCAGCCATCTCCACAGCTCTAATTGTGCATATTTAATTGCTTTTCCCTTTAATATTTCTACCTAGTTCTAAATTTCAATTTTCTTAACATATTTCTACATATGTGATGACCATTATTTATCAAGTGGCTTTTAAAGTATGCTTATCACAACTGCCATCTTTACATAGACTTATATACTACTATTGTCTTTCTTTCTGTGATCCAGTTTTTTGAGACAGCATTTTGTCTGGCTGCTCTTTTCAGAAAGCATCTACACCCTCTTGTTAGACCCTTTCATTGGGTGAGAAGGAACTTGTATGGCACCTGTATCAGAGATGATAAAGGAACACAAAATGAATGGTCCAAATCTTACTTCATTTTCTTGCTGTTTTCTCCTACTGCCAGAGGAACTTGCATGAATGCTTTAGCTCCACTGAAGACTACGCTAGGCTGCAACACTGAATCTATCTGGGGAGCATTTTTATTGTCCTGTAGTTCAGTCACACAACAGAAAATATAAGGGGTGCCTAGGCCTTTCCTTAGGCAAAAATTAGTAATCTGATATCGAGCTTGATCTTTGACATTTCCTCTCAAGACAGAATCATCGTTTGAACTCTTTTCTCTCATAAATGCTGGTTTATGCCCTCTGTACAACCCTTAGGTCTGTCCCACCCATGGCCTGCTTGTTCTCCATTTCCTGTTACATTCCACACTACAATCCTACTTAGCTCTCATTCTATGTACCCTTTCTATTTCCTTTTGAAGATTGTCATTCCTGTAAGACAAAAGACACTGTCAACAAGACAAAAAGGCCACCAACAGATTGGGAAAGGATTTTTACCAATCCTAAATCTGATAGAGGACTAATATCCAATATATACAAAGAGCTCAAGGAGCTGGACTCCAGAAACTCAAAAAAACCCATTAAAAAATGGGGTACAGAGCTAAATAATTCTCAACTGAGGAATATTGAATGGCTGAGAAACATGAAAAAATGTTCAACATCCTTAGCCATCAGGGAAATTCAAATCAAAACAACCCTGAGATTCCATCTCACACCAGTCAGAATGGCTAAGATTAAAAATTCAGGTGACAGCAGATGCTGGCGAGGTTGTGGAGAAATAGGAACACTCCTCCATTGCTGGTGGGATTGCAAGCTTGTACAACCACTCTGGAAATCAATCTGGCAGTTCCTCAGAAAATTGGACATAGTACTACCAGAGGACCCAACAATACCTCTTCTGGGCATATACCCAGAAGATCTTCCAACTGGTAATAAGGACACATGCTCCACTATGTTCATAGCAGCTTTATTTATAATAGCCAGAAGCTGGAAAGAACCCAGATNTCCCTCAATAGAGGAATGGATACAGAAACTGTGGTACATTTACACAATGGAATACTACTCAGCTATTAAAAAAATGAATTTATGATATTCTTGGGCAAATGGATGTATCTAGAGGATATCATCCTTAGTGAGGTAACCCAATCACAAAAGAAGTCACTAGATATGCACTCACTGATAAGCGGATATTAGCCCAGAAACTTAGAATACCCAAGATACATTATGCAAAACAGAAGAAAACCAAGAAGGATGACCATTGTGTGGATACTTCATTCCTCCTTAGAATAAGGAACAAAATACTCATGAAAGGATATAGGTACAGAGACAAAATTTAGAGCTAAGATGAAAGGATGGACTATCCAGAGACTACCCCATTCGGGAATCCATCCCATCATCAGCCACCAAACCTAGATACTAATGCTCATGCCAGCAAGATTCTGCTGAAGGGACCCTGATATTGCGGCCTCTTGTGAGGCTATGCCAGTGCCTGGCAAACACCGAAGTGGATGCTCACAGCCAGCTATTGGATGGAACACAGGGTCCCCAATGGAGGAGCTAGAGAAAGTACCCAAGTACATGAAGGGGGCTGCAACCCTGTAGGTGGAATAACAATATGAACTAACCAGTACCCCCTGAGCTTGTGTCTCTAGCTGCAAATGTAGCAGAAGATGGCCTAATCAGCCATCACTGGGAATAGAGGCTCCTTGGTCTTGCAAACTTTATATGACCCAGCACAAGGGAAGGCCTGGGCCAAGTAGTGGGAGTGGGTGGGTAGGGGAGCAGGGGCGGGGAGNTATAGGGAACTTTCGGGATAGCATTTGAAATGTAAATAAAGAAAATAATAATAATAAAAATAAATTTAAAAAATGAAATGTAAATAAAGAAAATAATAATAAATAAATTAAAAAAAAAAAAGAAATATATCCCCAGGGCAGAAAAAAAAAAAATAAAGATTGTCATTCTTGGGTTGGGGAGATGGATCCATAGGAAGGGGTGCTTCTGAGCAAGCTTGATGACCCAACTTTGATTCCCAGAGCTTATGTGGTGGAAGGACAGAACTGGCCCTCACAAGTTGTCCTCTGCCCCTCACTCATGTACACACAGACATATGCACACACACACATGCACACATACACATACATACATACATATACTAAATGCATATATATGCATATAAATTGTCAGTCTTTATTCTAACCTCTCAGTAGTACAGTTTAGAAATAAATCTGATGCAGTCATGTAAACGTCACTTTTATTTCCTCAGATGAACTGATGAGATGAGAGCCGTACCCAAGCTGTGTTAATGCAGCTTGAGTTGATCCCAGTGTTTCCTTCTCTGTTCTAAATATCCTGAGGCCTAGGCCTGGAATCATCTATCTAGCCTCTGTACAATCTAATCTTCCAAGCTGACTGATTCAGTCTGACTTTTCTTGGCTTCTGACTGAGTTGCTTTGCCTGGCCTCCTCCTAACTTTGGCCAACTGTTCTAGTCTTCTGGCTCCTTTTCATTCTCTGGACCATTCTGTCTTCACCTGTGTCTAACTTGTTCTCTCTGTAATCTGGTTGAGTAAAACTTCCTCAGTAAAGCTGCCGTGCACACACCACACACCACACACCACATACCACACACCTCACACCACACCACCTTCCTTCTCTCTCTCCCCAAATAGCTTCTCTTTCCTGTGCTGTTCTCGTGAGAACTGAACATGTCCTATCTCAGACCATTCTTTCAAATCTTTCTCTGACTCATCACTTTGTCCTCCCCTCATGTAGATGTCACTTTCAAACATGGGTGCTTCCTCTTAACAAATAACCTTACCTACTTTGGTTAATAGGGACTAAAGGTGTGTACTAAGGGTGTGTTATATTCCAGCCAGATCCTGCTGTCATCCAGGGCATGTCTGTACTCCGCTGGATCAGATCTTGGGATGCGATCCCTTGCCAGAGCAGCCATGTTGCTGGATTAACATTCTTCTACCTAATCGCATTCACCTGATAGTGCATTACTCTTTCTGGTTTGCTATACCAGTTGGATCATTGACTTTCTAAGCTTTCTAAGTAAGAATGTTTCATACTATGTCAATGAGTATTTGTTAAAGTATCTTATCATTTTTCCCTTCTTTATTGTCAGGGAGAGTCTCATCACATAGTCCAGGTTGACCTAAAATTTGTGGTAGTCCTTCAGTCTTAGTGTATAGATGTGTACCACCATCCTGAGAAGGCATTTATATTAAAAGGCTAGCATGCCCACCCACTTTCAAGAGTCAGTGATTTAAATACTACATTTTTAACTGATAAGATATATTCAGCCTCCACATTCCTACCAATTAAGTGAAAATATTTACTTGAAACAAGTTAATTTTGGGAGATAGTGAGTTTCTTTTTCTACTGCGGTAATTATTTTTAGTTTTTTTTTTTTTTTTTTTTTTGAGCTGATCATTGTATGATATAAGTCTGTCAGGTTTTTAAAGCATATATTATAGATAAACTTTGGTTTGTTAAATTTTAGAGGAGCCTTTTTGTTCTCTTTACCTTATTTTTCTTACAAAATAATGCAACAAAGAAAGAACAAAAGTCTATTCAAAATTATGATTTAATTATTTAAAAATTTCTTCCTCATATTCCATATTTCTTTTGCTGGTATAATGACCTCCATTTTTTAATAGTTATCCCCTCCTATGTATGTGCCATTCAAGTTTGATGCGAGAGCAAACAGACGAAGTACTTTTACCTTATTCTTGCTACAAATTCTGCATATCAAAAACCCTTATGGGAGAGTGGGAAAGCAAGTGTAAGGAAAACAAGATAGACTGCTTCTGTAAGACAGACTGCTTCTGCTATGACCTTCATGGCCCACTGGGAAATCAAGTAACTACATATATGTAACCTATTAGCATGCACAGATCATTTTAAGGTCTGATATATGGGAAAAAGTTAACAGTTAAGGGCTTTAGGAAGAAAAGGAAACTACAGCATGCTTGAGACACCAAAGAAACCTTGGGCTGAACTTTGATGGACAAATAAAAGGTCAGAGACCTTCAGCTGGACATAGTAACAGAGCCCCTTTCACTGGTCCGGGTGCCTAGAGAGAAGGGCGTCTCAGGCGTCTCCCTCTTCTGATCAGGGGACTTGCTTGATCCCGTTATGAAGCATCACTCTCATGGCCCCATGCACACCTTGTTAGTTCTCAGGAGCCCCTCCTCCCAATACCAGCATGCTGAGGGTTAGGATTTAAACACGTGAGACGTGGGAGACAGAACGAAGGTCAGCACCCTCGAGCTCGTGTGTTAGGGTCTTCCCCAGCCGTGCATGGAATGCCCAGGGCATGAAAGACATTGCTTAGATGCCTAAAGGACGCAGTGTGGACTTCAGCTGAGCCCCTCCTTGAATGTGTGTCGTATGGTTGTAGTCATTCAGGTTCCAGGTATTTAGAAATGTTTTTGAATTTGTATTTGACTCTTTTCTCAAAATTAGTTTCTTTGAAATTGGCTCACCTTATAGCTCTCTAATAGTGAATATTTGGCTTTAGATAAATGTGGTTTACTTATTTAACAACTACTTAATGGACGTCTATTATGTGCTTCTTTCTGATTTGGGCCCAGGCATTTGTTGTTTCCTATCCCTGTACTTCTTACAAGGGCAGAACTGAAGTGGAACATAAAAGCACTTAACTGTGGCATGGTTACAATTATGACTGATGGATGTTTTCAAAGGATTTTCTATACTTTTTATCCTTCCCAATTTTTTATTGTGCAGATATTATATGCAAAGTGTTGTGCAAGGTTAGGGGTTTACAAACTTCCTTTGAAGAGCAGAAGGTAAATATTTTAGGCTTTGTAGGCCATAGACTCTCTGTAGGCCAAACTGAACTCTGTTATTGTAGTATTAAATTAGCCTTCGACAATTCATAAGCAAGTACATATTGCTGTGTTCCAAAGATGGGCAGGGCAGGTCAAGCCCAAGGAGGGGTAGGAAAGTGAGGAGATCTGGGGAGATTGTGATGGCAGCCAAAAGCTGGCCAGGACCCAGTGAGGCCAAGATGGAGGAACAACAGAAGTCACAATGGAGCCCAGAGGTCTCAGTGGGGAGGAAAAGGCCTGACTGGCCGCATCCATCCTTTATCACCTCTGGACTTGGAGGGTTTACCTTTACCATGGCAACATGGGCGGAGAGGAGTCAGATTCAGAAGGGACACCTGTCTCTTTGTCGTCTTAGCCTGTTCTGCCTAAAACTTCGCTAGCTACATCAGATGCAGTGTGAATGGCAGAGCGGCTGGCAGATGTGGGAGGGAGGCTCACCTGGAGATGATGCTGTGACCAGTAGTGAGCAGGTCAGACATGGCCACACTAGCAAGGTGGTTTCCAGAGGATGCACTCAGAGCATCACGGCTGTCGCTGGAACAGTCTCAGTCTCCAAGCAGGAAATTGTTATTCCCTTTTTAGTTAGAAGGCAACTCTGGAGCATTTCATCTCCCGAAATCAGTTTCTTCCATCAAGTTCCTCTGCTTCTCCCTGTGAATCTTTGTTGTTGTATCAAGAAGGAATTTTATGGGCAGAAGAAAGGTGAGGCAAGTATCATCTCTCTGCTAAAGTGAGGACGTGTTCTCTTGTGAGACGATGGGAAGCCACTCCTATATCTGTTTTTGTTAAGGGCCAACAATTTAGATCATCACATTTTCTCCTTGATAGAACAGGCTTGAATGTGTAACCCCTAAGGAAGCCATCAGTCTATCAGGATAATAACTATATTTCAAATGTATGTTAGGTGTTTGTTACACACAATACATTTTTTTTTTATTGTGAACTAAGAAAGATTGGAAAAACTCTAATTATGTGTATTTCTAGGATCCAGGATGATAGTTTCTTGGTCTATTTCCCCAAGTTATCTGGGCGCCAGCCTATCAGAGGGAGGCAAAGCAGCTTTTGTTTCACCTGTGCAACAAACTGTTCCAAAGCAGGGCAACAAAGCAAACTTCATTTTGCTTACAACGGTTATTTGTGACAGGAATCAGGAGACCTCAGCTGGCCAGTCACAATGTGAGTTTTACAGCCACATTGGCTGCTGTCCTCCGGGTGGTTTGAGCTCTCCTTCTTAGAGCGTGGTGACTTCTGGGTCGTTCATGGGTAATTTCAACAAACGAGAAATGAAGGCTGCTAGTCAGGGCCCCGAGATTCCCAGTGCCATCTCCTCCTTGTTCCCTGCTTGTCAGAGGAGTCACAGAGCCCACTGAGGTTCTGAGTGGGGGGGATAAAACTCTCACTTCTTGATGGAGTCAGTGTCAAGCAATTTGAGGCTACCTTTAATATGCTATCACGCTTAGTTTGTAGTGATTACTCCAGATGCCTAAGCCTGTCTTTAAATAGCATGGTAAGGTTTTTTTTTTTTTTTCCTCTTCTGCTTTTGTTGAAGTCATTAAGATAAAAAATAATTACCTTATTCAATTGCTTTAACTTTTAAAAATTTTAGTTCTTTTCACCCGTTATCATTTAACTGTTGAGATAATTATAGATTCACAGGCAGCATAAGAAATAACACAGCGAGGCCTTGTGCTTCACGAAGTTCTCTCCGTGGTAACTCTTGGAAAACAGTGATAATAGAGCATCCCAACCAGGGAACGATACTGAGAAGGCCTCCGTCCTATGCAGCTTGTGCACATGGGAACTCAATTCTTTACTGCCCGTCCACATGCGGTTATTAGGAGTCAGGTTCGCCACACTCTTGTCTTCAAATCGGGCGAGTCCAGTGCCGTAGAACAGCACACGCAACAGTGTAAAGGAAGCAGAATTATTACATCCAGATCTGCAGCGAGGGGCAGGGAGCCTAGGAATGGTCACTAGGCAGTCAACCACACAAGATCAGTATCTAGAGCAGGTGGGGGTCTCAGTTGAACGTGCTTCACTCGCACCAATGTGAGGGAGCCTACTAGTAAGCCGCCCTGGTTTTATACCTCTGGTCACGTGACCAGCTGAACCACAGCACTGAGAGAATATATGGGATGGATCCCCATGTGGGGCAGTCTCTGGACGGCCTCTCCTTCAGTCTCTGCTCCACTCTTTGCCCCTGTATTTCCTTTAGGTAGGAGCAATTTTGGGTTAAAATTTTGTAGATGGTTGGGTGACCCCATCCCTCAATCGGGGCCATGCCTAACCTCTTGATATGGTTTCTACAGGTTCTCTCTCCCCTTTGCTGGGTATTTCAGCTAATGTCAACCCTGTTGGGTTCTGGGAGCCTCTTGCTTTCCTGGCACTTCTGGGACCTTTTGATGGCCACTCCCCCATTAGTTCCNCCCCCCCCCCATTGCTATACACCTCTGATCAATTTCCTGACTCTCTGTACTTCTCCGTTCCTCCCCATCTCCTCCCACACCTGATCCTGCTCCCCCTCTGCTCTTCCTCTCGTCCCACCCACCCTCTACCTCTTGTGATTATTTTGTTCCCCATTCTAAGTAGGACTGAAGCATCCACGCTTTGGTCTTCCTTCTTCTTGAGCTTCATATGGTCTGTGAACTGAATTGTGGGTATTCCGAGATTTTTAATTCACAGGCAAATGGATGGAACCAGAAAATATCATCCTGAGTGAGATAACCCAGTCACAAAAGAATATTTTAGGCTTTGTAGTATGTACTCTCTGATTAGTGGATATAACTGTTATTCTTAAGACTTGCACACAATAGGAGTGGGGGACTGGGCTTATGCAAATTCATCTTGAAGGTGTGTGTTCTACCACTACAGGGGTCCTCCTGATATCCTGTTAACAACCTCAGCCCTCTCCTCCCCAAACTAATCTGTTTGTCGTCTGTATAATTTTCATAATATTTCAAAGATGTTATGGAAATGAAATTATGCATCATAGAACTGTAGTATTGGCTTTTTTCATTCAATATAGTTTCTTTTGGGTTCGTCCACATTGTAATATGGATCAACACATTGTTTCTTTTGGTTGCTGATTATTGTGTTATGGATGGAGTATAGCTTGTTTAGTCAGTTAGCTATTGAAAGACATCAGTAGGTCTCTACTCTAGGGCTTTTATGAATAAGGCCATTGCAAATATGAAGTTATAATTTTTCCTTTATGTGAGATTTTATTTCTCAGGGATAAATGTGGCACGGTGTAATTGTTAGATTGTAAAGTATCAGCATTTGTAGTTTGTAAGAAAGTGCTGAGCTGTTTTGAGAACTATACCACTGTATATTTCCAGTGTGTGTGCGCACGTGATCTAGTGTCTGAAGTCCTCGTGGCATTGACAGGGGCACTGTTCTCATTTTAGCCATTTGGACATACATGACATTTGGATAGTTTTGCCAGGAGGTTTATTATATTTAAAATATGATTTTCCTTGATGGCTTTCACATTCCTTTTTATCAACTGTATATATATTTTTGTGGTGTCTGTTTTTATGTCTTTTGCCCATTCTGATTGGATTATTTGGGTCTTTTACAATTGTTTTCAAGTTTTTCATATATTCTACAGTCTAGTCTTTTATAGGGCATGTAGTTTGCAAATACATTCTTTCAGGCCATAGGTAATCTTTCATCTTCTTTTTAAGGTCTTTTGTTTTGCCAAGCCAAAGGTTTTAATTTTAATAACTCCAAATTAAAATGTAAAACCCACGGACTGATTTTGCGGTATGTCTAAGGATTCTTCCCTTCCATGATTCCGTAGTTCTCCCACAATGTGCTTTTGCCTAAAAGTTTATAGTTTCATGTCTTCCATTGATCTTTTATCCAGTCTGAGCTAATTTTATATAAGGCGTAAAGTGTTGGTGAGATTCACCTTTCTGCTGATGGATGTCCAATTCTCTGTTATTTAAGCTTTAAATATAGTTACTCTTTAAGATGTCAGCTTGTCTCAGTTAAATTAAGGAGACACAGAGAGTTCCTACCTGTGCTGTTCCAAGCAAAGAGGAAGCATGAGATGACTAATCACCAAGTGATATGGGTGGAAACCGACAGGGGGAAGGAGGAAAGCTCAGATCTGAAGACGGTGCCTCAGCCTTCTGCAGCATGTATTTGTTCAAAAGTTCTTCCTGCTGGGCTGGAGTTCATGCTAACGCATTTGCTTCATATGCACGGGGTCCCAGCTTGAGTCCCAACTCCATCCCAATCCCAGTGTCTTCTCCTCCCCCCCCCAAATTTATAATAAAAAGCAATCAATCTTTTCCTTATATATAAGAATTGTAATTTTCATGGACACATAGATGATGTTTAGGCGTGCACCACCACTGCCCAGTCTTGTTTTTGATTAAGACCTTGGAGATGATAGTGTATGGCTAGTGTTAACATCTGTATAATGTGTTCTTTGTTTTTCCCTTGGAATGAATATTAGATTAAAATCTGCTTATGATAAATAAACTGCAGTTCTCATTGCAATGGACTCTAAGTAAAATACCTGAAAGTCCAGAATTTTGGTGCTATCATAAAGTATTTCTCATAATTTAAATGTGCATAAATGGAAGTTCTGTAATGAATTTTCTTCCAAAATTAACTGTTTAAATCATCCTTGCTCTTTGTCATATTTCAGAATGTGTTAGCTAATACTACTTTAAATAATCAAGGTATCGTTTTTATCTTGCAAATTTATGCTGATCAAAAAATCTTCAAAATTGAAATGTTTATAAAAATGATTGTGTGACTGCGGCAAACGTGCTCTGTAAGGCTATAATTCTGAAATCTCCCAGGCACCTCATGTGGCGGGCACTGCCTCCAAGGAGGGCGCTGTCGCCAGTGTTATTTACCTCTTCATTTTGGAATTTGTAAAAATTCACTTTCTTTGGAAATCTTAATATGTGTGTCCTTACCATCGGAAAGGGATAGAAAAGTTGAAGGCAGTCTGGAGCTGAATGGAAGATATTAATGAGCTTAGCTTTAACAGAAACGACAGATTATTGGCTAAATTTTCTTCTGTAGCATGTCTGTTGAAACTTCTGGCTTCAAGAGATTCTTTTTGTTATTCTGAACTGAAGACTAAAAGCGAAGAGGTTTTAATTTCAATTTTGAAACCCAGACAGCAGATTCCTGGTGGCCTGCACTCACAGCCCCACTGCTTGCATTTCTTTGGAGCTCATTGTGTTTGCAGTAGCTTGCAGTGCGGTGGATCTCACAGCATCATGTTTTCTTTCCATTGGCTGGAGCAAGGTCTTGGGCTCCTCCTGTCTGCTGTGGGCTGCAGTGTGTCTTTCTGTACCAGGCCTGATTTTATCTCCTTTTCCTTCTTATTTTTCCTTGGTTCTGATTTCCTGCATTGTTTTAGAAATTTTGTAATAATATCACAGATAGTAATTACTTGCATGTGTTTAGTTCTCATGTTTTCTACATATTACATTGCATTTAAAGCTGCATATCCCATGGAGATAGGGTCTCTCATTTCCCCAGGTGACCTGCAGTAAGCCTGGGACCCTGTTCCAGAATTAAACCAACATTGCTGCTTTCTTCATCCAGGAGGTTCTGCTATGAGCACATGGTCTGTGCCCCAAGCAGCGTGCCTGATTACACAGTTGTCTGCGGTTCTGATGCAGGGAACTGAGCTGGTCACAGACTGGTAGCACATAAGCAGATAGCTAGTTGCCAGCCAGGATCAAACTTGGGCCAAAGGGAAGGGCCTTTGCATATATATATATATATATATATATATATATATATATATATATATNTATATATATATATATATATATATATATATATATATATGTGTGTGTGTGTGTGTGTGTGTGTGTGTGTGTGTGTATGTGTGTATACACACATATATATATTATATATACATACACACACACAAACACAACATTCATGGGCTGAAACTTTCATAAAACACAATATGGTAATGTCAAAAGTCTGGAACTGACAAAATGGCTCAGTTGGAAGTGCTTGCCATGTGAGCACAAGGACCCAAGTTCAGATTCCCTAGAGCTCACATAAAAGCTGGGACCAGCTACAAATATCTGTAACCATAGGTTTGTGGATGAAGGCTGGGTAGAGATGGGCTTACTGGCAATGAGTGTAGATGAATCTTTGCACTTCCGGTTTAGTGAGAGATGCTGCCTCTAAAAGTAAGGTGCCAAGTGACAGAGGAAGACAGTAAATATTGACCACTGCCCTCCACACACATGCCAGTCTTGTATGCGCACACTCGCATGCAGTGAAGTTCTTGTAGTTGATGAAATTACCTTGTCTTGATCAAGTATTAGTTAATTTATAACCAAGCATGGGCAGAACCTCCTTGGAACTGGGTATTGGTGAGTGATCAGTTCCGGTTCTAGATCCTGTCGAGAAGTGATGCATCTTATCCAACATCGATCGATATGAGCGCTGCCTGGCTGGCCTTCGCCACATTGGTGGGACTGGCAGAGCAAACATTAATCATGTCCAGGATCAGCACCTTAGACTTCACAGTCTGCATGGAGCTAGTCACAACTAGGTTCTAAGTCACCAGAAGGGATTCCCACCACGGAGACCTAAGCTGCTTCTGTATATTGGACTTGCTCACACTTTGGAAAAGCAGTTTCTGTGTCCCCCCCACCCCCTCACCCCATACTCATAGTTGTCAGACTAGCTCTGCGCTTTACATCCGTGGGAGGGGAGCAGGTCCTGTCGACAAGGGACCATTGAGGAGAACTACCTCTGAGTTAAAGCATTTCGGTCTTCATCTCTAAGGCTGGGCGGGGGGGGGGGGGGGGGGGTAGAGCACGTGCAGTAATAGGACATCTGATGGGGATGGGTTGAACAGTTTGACATGGGAGATGGTTTTTCTTTTAGTCAAATGCTTGTATAGTAGGTGACCCCGGTCGTTTCTAGTTTGTTAAAGGTGCCAGAGCGAATGTAGCGTGGCTCATGGTGAGTTTTAAATGCCTGGAGCTCTGATGAGGTAACACCGGAGTGCAGGGAAGGGGCGGGAGCTAGTGAGGACGGGCAGGGTGGTTTCCGGCTGAATGTTCACGACAGTATTTTTTCTTTGTTCTTAATTTTCACTTTAAAATACTTTTAGGTTATTTTAAACAACAAGAAAGCACTCCTCTGGTGAGTAGAGTTCTCAAATGCCCCTCCTCCAACTCCCCTAACACCCTTCGCCTCCTTCCCCACAGAGTGATGCTTTTGTAACCAGGAGATCAACGTTGGTAGGAAAGACCTTGTTGAGATGCCTTCAGGGTTTTTCGCTTTCTCAGACACACGCATTTTGTGGTCCACGAACTGCCCAGGAGCACAGACTGTGTTTAGCTGCCATGTTTTTTGATCTCCTCAAATCTGTGATAAATCTTTAACCTGACTGCCTCTCACCTTCTTGACATCTGGACCACATGTTACTGCTCAGTTATTCTGGAGTCTGTCTCTCTACCCGAGTTTGTCTGACCCTGTCTCTGACATGTGGAGGGTTTGAAGTGTGCCGACCCTATCACAGTAGAGATGCGCTCTTCTCTTTAAGTGATGCCAGGAAGTCCGTGCAGCCATCTGATGTTTTACTGCTGATTTTCACTTGAAGGAGGCGCCTCCTAGGATTTCCCACAGTAACATGGTATCATTTGCGCTATCACATGGGCGATAACGGAGACTATGCAGATACTCTGCTTCTCATCTACCTTCAATCTCAGGTTCTGTTATCCACCATTCTAGGGCCTACAGCCTACTCCCTGCATTGTAATCCTGTCAACCATCTATCTGAGTTTACAAGGAGGTGGTAGCCGAGGCTCCTGCTCCAGCCATTTCTTTCCTTCCCTTGAATGGCCTTTGCCCTCGACTGTGGTTCTTGTTGGGCCCCTCACCCCATCTTTGTTCCAATTTGACTTTTCCAATGAGGCCATGTTGACTCTCCTGTTTAGTAATACTATAAGTCACCGTCTCTAACATCCTTGCTCCCTCAGCCTCCTTCCCCAGTGGTCTTCTTGCCATTGCACCTGTCTCCTCACAGTATGACCCACATGGCCTCCGCTGGTTGCATCTTCTTTACCTCCTTGTGATTTTGACTTTAGAAGGACAGTATAATGGCCACTCGGAGAACGTCCTCTGCTGCTGGGTAGAGGCAGGAGCTGGCACAGGCGCAGGCGCAGGCGCAGGCGCAGGCGCAGGCGCAGGCGCAGGCGCAGGCGCAGGTACAGGCACAGGCGCAGGCGCAGGCTCTCTCCCAAATCCATCTTCCCTAAGCCAGCTGTAGCGCTCGAGGTTATGGGTTCTACCACTTACCAACTGATCATACTCCAGACCGTCACTGTCTTACAGAACAAAGTCATCTGATGCTTCACCATTTTAGGCAATTTTGTACCATAAGCTGTTCTTTTTTTTTTTTTAATCATCTTTTCTGTGATTTTTTTTTTTTTTTCTATCTCTGGGGAGTTACAGTACAGTATTTAAACATAAAGTCACTACTTCCTAATGGTCAACATTTTGACTTTGGACTAATAGCTTCACCTTTTCTGTGACTCATTTTCTTGATAAACTGAGACTTAATAAATCATAGGTTTGCCATAGGGATGAAATAAGAAACGACACATAAAGCACTTAGCAAGGCACCGGCGTGCCGTGGGCATTCAGTGAGTGGCAGCTGTTGTTATTATTATCTCGCTTTTATGCATGCATTTTAGACATGGCACAAAATCGTACTTTCATTTGTCTCATTTTGACAGTCTACCTCGTCTCCTGACCTATGTGTACCTAAATTTCAGGAACATGTTCACTACCCGTTCATTACTGCTTGCCTTTCAAGAGTCTCTTACCTCTTTGCATTGTCTCAGTCCCTGGTACCCTATGCCTCTAAACTGCAATAAAATGGAGCTAGCAGTTGTTCTATATTGGAAGGCCAACCAGTGAAGGGCAACATCAGAGTTTTCCGTTCTAACTCTGTATCTGTATACATTTTCGAAAGGCCTGACCTATAGCAGATTTAAAAGTACACACACACACACACACACACACACACACACACACAGAGTCCATGCAAATGTCTGTGTTGCTAGGCTCTCCCGAGAGCCTGGACCTGTTCCCTTGCATGCTGCTCTCACCTCTTTAAGTTTAGCTGCTAGAAGACAAGCAAAGCAAACCCACCTCCACAGACACCTACAAGTCCCTCAGGGCGTCCTCTGGGCGCCCTCTGGGCGTCCCCTGGGCGTCCCCTGGGCGCCCTCTGTGTGTCCCCTGGGCGTCCTCTGCGTGTCCGACAGTTCTTCATAGGAAGCCATGCGTTTGTTTTGGGAGTTGAGATGAGGGCTTTGGTAGCTTGCTGTAGGTATTTGTAGTCAAGATTGGTGCTGGCCATTGTCATTCCTTCCAGGCCGTGTAGTGGGAGAAATGCTCTTTGGTAGCTCTTCTGAATAGCTCACTGTGGAGAGCCCAAACACCCCCCTTCTTAGCCCATGCCTCTGCCCTGTAGAACCTTTGTTTTTGTACACAGAGCTAGATGAGGGCCACAAGAGAAGGGCCTTGGAATGTAGGAGTGTAACCAATGCACTGAGGTGCCCTAACAGTTATGATCAAGTTAATGAGTTGACAAACTACATTTCCAGTTCATTGTGACTGGGAGAAAGGCCAGAGCTAAATTTACTCTACGGTTGTACTAATTGAGGTGAATAGATGTCTCTTCTAGCTTATCTCTATTTTTTTTTTCCAAGACAGGGTTTCTCTGTATAGCCCTGGCTGTCCTGGAACTCACTCTGTAGACCAGGCTGGCCTCGAACTCAGAAATCTCCCTGGCTCTGCCTCCCACCACGCCCAGCTTATCTCTATTTTTAATGGTTTGAAGGTCTCAGTTGTTCTTACCAATTCTTTGGTATCCTAAGTACCCTCAGATATTTAGAATATGAGACTTCAGAAGGGTTGTTTTCAAGTGTATGGTATACATTTAAGTAGAGTTTCTCTTGGAATTATAGGCCAGTGTCAATCTGTCTGTCTTTGGTCATTGCCCAGGAAAGCCAAGGAGAGGGTGCTATGCAGAGTATACAAGGGGGTCGGGCTCCAGAGCACAGGGTGTTGAGGTGATGAGGGTTAGGGTTACAGAAGGCCTGATACATACATGCACACAGAACAGTGACCTTTCCTGTCTTACTCACCACTCGGATTCCAGTGCTTCCACATGGGCCTGCCGTATGACACTTAGTAAGTGGGTTTGAATGACTACATTAATGGGAGGAGCTTATGGCTGGGCATGAGGCCACTCTGCAAGGGTTATTGCTGTAGCAGTGTTAGTCATGTTCTCCTGAGCATTTCGGAATATTTCAGAATATGAAGGTACTGAAGGAATGTGCTGGTTAGCTATAGGCAAAGGTTATAGTCGTGATTTAGGGGATGGGGAGGGACAGTTTAGTGTATTTACATAGGAGAGGTCTGTTGCTGATGCGGTCTACTCAGCCTCTGGGGTATTGGATGGTCCTTTGTAGGTCACCGATGCATGTGTACCAGTTAGTGGCAGATGAAGCCAACTGGGTAGCTGACCCTCTGCATCTCTAAGGTGCTGGAGAAGGGGCGGCTGAGCATGGCGAGGGCACAAGCTGCAGGATCAATGTCACACTGCCATCCACACAGCTTTTGTGGAGAAGTAAAAAGGGCCTCACTTGTGGTTTGCTCTTCAATGAGGGGAGATTTGATCCCCCACTATGACGGTTCTTAGGGTGCTGGTCGTCCCATCCAAAAACCCTTTGAAGGGAGAAGGTCTGGTTACTAGTTAAGGCCTCTTAGGGACCAGCTTTTAGGTGCCTGTGACACCAGGTCAGAATACTATGGAGAGGATGAAGGCCCCAGTGAAAAAAACTACAGCTTCAACAGAACATGCTGGAAGGACAAAGGGAATCAAGTGGTTGAGGGAATGTCACCCACAGAGCCACTCATCCATAGGAGAAATCAAAATGAATGGGCTTGTGTTACGTAAATCAAAGATAAGGTCTGGAAAGGTCGCTGTAAACAGAGCACCTCTGGGTGAGTCTGCAATTTGGGAGGGTAACTGGTAGGCAAGGAGGACATTTGGGTTTAGAAACTCTGAGTTGAAAGCTACAGCACATCTCAGAGTGGGCGGCAGCTAGCGAAGAGGGGTGGGTAGAAGCTCAGGTGAAAACGTAAGTTGGTGGGCAGGGTTGACTGCATTCCCTTCAGTGTCCAGATTCTCTAGGAAAAGAGTGAGCTGGCAAGACTGGCTGTGGCCCGTCGCCACTTGGGTCTCAGCGATTTGTCGTCTCGGAGCACTGGGGCATCGCTGTGACAAATGACAGGATGACAGTACAAAGTGGTGGCTTCTGTTTATTAGAAAGCTGGAGTCACAGGCAAGTGGTTGTCTTTGCCTTTTCCCTTTTTGCTGTTGTTACTAAGTTTCTATCAGAAAAGTACATGCTCAAATCCAAAGGAAAGGGCTTCCTTGCTTCTGCCATGCAAGAGGGCCTTATACAAAACACCCAATGTTCCAGCAGTCCTCCTCCAAACCATGCTAATTTACCTCAGATTTCTTTCACAGTTCTCGTTAGGCTCATGCAGTAAATAAATTAAGTACACTTCCCACTGGGAGTTTTTTTAGAAACACTTAATGAAGTAAATACCACAGTGTTAGGCCAGAGGGGAGCCGTGCTACTGGGTTATTTTTAGCATACACTTCCAGTTTACTGTTTGTTGGTTTCCTCTGATCTGTGCCAGGGCCTTAGCCTGTGACAGTGTGGTTAGGGGGACAGAGGACCCAGGGCCTTAGCCTATAGACAGTGTGGTTAGGGGGACAGAGGACCCAGGGCCTTAGCCTATAGACAG
>NC_034607.1:50921941-50941144 GCF_900095145.1 Mus pahari
GGTTAGGGGGACAGAGGACCCAGGGCCTTAGCCTGTGACAGTGTGGTTAGGGGGACAGAGGACCCAGGGCCTTAGCCTGTGACAGTGTGGTTAGGGGACAGAGGATCTGGGTGAAGGAAGAGATTTGGTTTTAATGTCTAGTGTGTGGAACCAAGGGAAACCTTTTCCCCCAAAGTTCAGCCTGGAATTGTCTCTCTAAACAGTGGAATAGCTGTATCTGGGATAACTGAGGAGATGTAGTGCTAACTCTTAACCCCAAATGCTTGGGAAAATATTTTAATTATCTTCCCTTTCAAGAAACTTAAAGTAATTTTTAAAATTAAACATAATTTAATCATTAGAGTTAAGAGAGCAACTTGCAATCTTGAAGGGCTTTGAATCACTTGGAGAATTAAATGATTGTATCACAAACATGCATAGGTGTTTGTTAATTGAGATTCTGATTATTAATACAGTTCATTTTAACAACAAAACAAAAACCAATAACCTCAGTCTTTGAGTAACCAAAAACGGTTGCTAAAGATGCCAAAATAAATTTAAAAAAATTTTTTTTTCAAATGAATACAATGCAGAAGTCAGAGAAGATGAGTTGTGGCCAGGAACCATCTGTCTGGGGGAAGTTGCACATTCTCACTGTCCTATGAACTTAAGAATCAACACCATCGAAAGGGAAGTAAACAACTGCAAGCCTTTTGCATTGCTAACCGGTCCCTTCAGTAGGGTCTTGTGATGTTCCAGGGCTCTGCTTCTTAAGATCTCAGGGGTTCATCCTGAAGCGGGAAAAGAAAAAGGAAAGATGATTTTCTCTTTGTCCGGAACTCTGTGATACCTCTGTTGCTGTCTCCACAGGAGCCATGGTTCTCGTTTTAACTTGAGACTTGTTGTGACGCTTACCCAGCCTTTTTGCAATCTCCAGGTAATCAGAAAGTATGGGAAAGTGGAACTGGAACAAAGTGGAACTCGGCAGTATCCACAGTGTCAGGCCAGATGGGTCACCCCTCAGAGAAGAGTTGGACAGCTGTAACCATTTTATCTCCCCAGGCCCCAGTGCTTCCGAGTGAGAACAGTTCCGTTAGAAAGATCAACAGTTAGATGCCGTCTCTATCACACCTAGTATGGAGCTGAAATTTCCCTGACAAGAATAATAAGGGGTCTTGTTTGACATTTAACAGTTTAATTAATTTGTTCTCCACCATGGATCTTCAGCATGCTGTCTCTATAGACTTGAGTTGGTTTTCTTTGACTTTTCTTGGGGGTTGCTATGTCATCTTCCTTCCCACATGCCAGGTGGCCTCCATCTTGGTCCTCCCATCTCTGGTCTTCGAAAAGAGCCGGTGAAGGAGTATGGAGGAGGAAACAGGAAAACACGGTTTTGCTGTGTTTTAGAAATGCAATCCTTTTTCTTATTTTCAAACAGAAGTATGAGCATTGTGTCACCCAGTGTCCTGGGGGCATCTTCATGGATCACATGCTGTCATACCTGGTGTGTGGTATAACCATATGCAATATTTCTCACACATCACCATTTGAACCATTTCCCTACACCTTCAAGAGACGTTCTGTATTAATGTGGAATAGGCAGTGCTAGTTTTGAAAATAAAACACAATGATTGCTAAAGGTCACTTGTAAACAGCTGCTGTGAAGGTAGGAGGGGTAATCCAGATTGGCCACAGAAAGCAGGAGTCTGCTGTATATTTCTGCCAACACAAATAGACTCTTAAATTCAGTCAATTAAATTAAATTATTTACTCTTAATTGCTCTATACAAACCTCCTGATCCCCTACCTGAGACCACTCTACTTTGCAAAGAAATTGTTAAATAACCAAAGACACATGGAAAAGCTTCAATCTCTGGGACATGAGGATAGGTAATCCTCTGTGCATTCCAGAATACGTCCTTAACTGATGAGGAGATTCATAGCTAGGTAGAGAATCTAAGCTGAAGTCAACTTAGTGTACGTTCGTGACAAGCATGAGTGGGAAAAGTGTCTTAGGACAGCCATGCCGAATAGGCAACTCCACCAGCAAGCTGAACTTTAACAAGGAAATACAGACTCCAGCCTTGAGGAGAAGGGTTGACCAGCATAAGTCTCCCAGATGACACCACTTCCCTTATTGTTTGATTTTATTTTACAATGGCAACCAAGATATAAAGCAGGTGTCACTAACATACTGTGCTGTTTCAGGGACAAATGCTGATGAGGATGACATGACACGGGTTTCACGGTTAGTAAGCTTCTAAAATGGATAACTTTGTAATGTTCTCACAAAGCACCACAAGATGATTGAGCCTAAGGGAGAGCTAGCAAAGTTGAAATGGCTGCTATTGTGTGTCTCGGGCTTGTTAAAGCTGTCCTGGATCCACGGTGAAAGAGATTGCTTCCTTCTTCAGATGGAAATTGTACACCCCCCCCCCCATGTGTCTGTAAATAAGCAGGGACACCAACCATGCCTTTGGCACAGAGTTTGAAGCCAGGATGTGTGTTCATGGAGTGTTTGATGTGTATTGCATAAAGGCTTCTTTTCTAAAACTGTTTTGCAATTAGCAATTTTGAACCTGTACAATTTCCATAATGATTTTTTTTTTGCCTTCCCCTGCCTCCGAACTTTATCCCCAGGCCTATATCCATTTTTAAGTGCTCCATCTCTGCCTGAAGATGCCGTAACTCATGCATAGCAAAAGATTAAGTGTATTTTCATGAAGATAATTAAATGTAAGCCTTGAGTGACTTCCTTTTATCACAAACATTTCAGAAATGTTATTATTTAAAAAATAATAACAAACCAACCAAAACTTGACATCAGGCACAGGAGAGACATCTTTACTTATTTTTTTTCCCCTAGTGGTACTGATGTTGTGTTTATAGAATCCAACGTGAGACCCAAACAGTGAAGATGGTTAATCTTCATCCTGTTCAAGAGGAAACCAAGGCATCCTTAGTCATTATGCATTGTGTCCCCTCATTAATATTAACCAGGTATATCATCACTGATGGCTCACACTTAGTCTGTGTGTGTAGTCGGGATGATGCTGAGCCGCTCAGGTTAACCCCCAAATCCTCAAATGCTGCTCCTTCAGCTTCCTGAGTAGCTGTAGCTCCTCACACACCGATGAGCCTGCTGTTGCTTCGAGTTTAGAAGAAGCATCCTTTTCATTCAGCGGTGGCCGTGATAACTGCTCCTCAGTTCCCGTGCAGCATGACCCAGTGGGAGGAGCACTAGGATTTGATTCAGAATATGCACATAAGGACTGACTCTCCTTGTTATACGAGTCCAGAGTAGACATGCAGTGCATCTAAACTTGTTTCTGTAGTGTGTACCATGGGAATGAAAATACCTTCTAGCTTCTTGGGGTTGTTTGGGAGATGATGTACCAGATAGTCATTGTGGTAAACCATGTGAACATTGTTAAGTGTTCCTCCAAGGCAGATATAAAAAGCACTGCACACTTTATCTCCTGTGTTTCTCACAATGACCTTATGTAGTAGGGACCATTGTTATCCCAACCCTGTAGATGGGAATACTGAGGCATAGAGCCATTGGACAAGGGGCAAAGCTACTTGATTTGAATGCTGTAGATCTGTTTCCAAAACTGGTGCTCTCAACTTTCCACAGAGGCGGGTTGTCTGAGAAGATTGCTCGTGTCTATGGGACCATGTGAGGGAATGTGGGATTATGCCTTCTGATGGAACTGAGCATTAGGGTCTGTGAAAAGGCCAAGTCAGTGATTCTGCAGTGTAAGCCTTTTAGTCTGTATAGGCCGGTGACCCTTAGTGAGACTGGGGGTGGGTTAGGAGAACTAGTGGGGCCTACAGATGTGTTTGAGTTCCTTGGTTCTTGATATACATCTGTTCAGGGGTTCCAAGTAAAGAGAGATAGATATCCAATCCCTTCAAGAAAAGTTCTGTGCTTAGAAGAACCACTCCATTTTAATACCACCAAGTCCAGGAACCCATCACCCAAGTCATATCCAAGTACAGATGTGACTCTCTAAGTATAGGTCCCTTAGGATGGAGTCTCCCCATCTGTAAACCTGTAAGCCACAGTGAGAACTATTTCATGCACTCACTCACATACACATGCACGCACACACGCATGAATCTGTGATGCTGGGATAAACATTAGATGATAGCTGATGATGATTCTATTAAAAAGTGACATCAGCAGGAAACTGTAGGATTAATTGTGGGCATGTATAGATAAGTCAATCTGGTATTTATTGATGAGTTTGAGGTAGAGGCTAATGGCTTGGAGTTGCCTCTTGTGGCAGTCGGTACCTTCAGAGTTCCTGGTTCTACTCAAAGTGTTCTCTTACTTTCCTGTAAGGAAATGTTTGTGTCCACAATGGAGTTACTTTGTTTTCCTGCATTCTACCAACAAAGACTTTAGGGGTCTGAAGGTGTCTTCATTTTAAGAGTAAATGTGTGGTAAAACACAGAACTAAAATGTATCATGCGAACGGCTCTGCTGTTGATCAGTACTCTGCCTTCACATGGCCCCACAACCCTTTTCAGAGGGAACCGAGGCAGTTCTTCAAAAACAAACCAACAAACTAACTAACTAACTTAACTAACTAACTAACTAACTAACTGACTAACAAAGGCAAAAAAAAAAACAACAACAAAAAAAAACAAAACTGTGGATTTACTGTGCAATCTATGGCTGCGGAGCCCTTTTTCCCTTCTGGTCCTTGTAAAGCTACTGCGGGACAAGATGATTCAAGTGCCCAGAGGTACTTGTTTATCAGGGAAGGTGTTCTGGGCATGATCTTAAACCTTCAGAATTTTTTGTCTGCCTGGGAGGGTTTATATTCAGTAAATCCTTCTGAATTCTTAGCGGGTTTTCATTCACATTCAGAGGAGACACCTTTGTTAGGCGATCCTTCCTTGACAACCTTGCATCTAACCGTTACCTTGAAGGCATGTCTTAATTTGGAAAGTATTTCCTGTCAAAAGGTTCTGAGAATAAGAAGCAGTTTTTTTTAACCCAACAAGTTCTAGAGTCCTGATAATTCCTCTGCATTATACATGGAAACCTAACAGCCTGTTTCCCCTCTTCCCTCGCTTACATTCGAATGTGTGAGTGTTTGTGTGTGCAATTGCCAGTCTCAGCTGGGTGCTGTGCATGGGATACATGTAGGCCAGAGGTCAGCCTGGAGTGTTGGCAGTCAGTGTTGGCGGTCAGGGATCATCCACATTGTGTTTTGAGACAAGGTCTCTTCCCAGCCTTCCACTTTATGCAAGAAGAAGCCAGTGAACACTTCCAGTGTTCTGCTGGGGGAAGTTCCTTAGGTAGGTCACAAATCTGTACATTTTTCTTCTTCTCTTTTCCATCATGGACAGGGCACAATACTGCCAATTTTTAAGCTACCACTGAGGGATCTCCCTTCCAGTTCCAATGATATCTGCATGTTCCTTTGCAGTACTGAGGATTGAACTCAGGATCTCACACAAGCCAACACTCTGCCAGCAGCTCTACCCACAGTCCTATAGTCTTGACCTAAGCCCTTGTCTTAGGCTTCCTGGGTCCTGCTCTCATACCAAAGCCTTGGATTTTAGATTTGGTCAAAACACTTTTGTAAATGAAATCTGTTCTTGATATGTATGCTGCAGTTAAAATAAACCACATCAAGCTGGAGAGGTATTAGAGCACAAAGATTGGATTTGACTCATTGAGTCTACAGATCCAGAGTTTGAGACAAACAATGCATGAGTGAGTCCTCACTGCCAAAGATCAACTGCTGGGGCCTTTGCCGAGGCTGGGAGATCCAGTTCTAAGATGGCTTTCTTGTTCATATCTCTGGTACCTAAACTGAGATGGCTTAATGGTAACTTATTTGGGACTGTAGAGTAGAGTGCCTAGTATTTTGAGGGGACAGATGAAGGAGATGCAAGTCTCCTCTGTCACTCTTAGCAACCTGAGGACTTGTTCTATATTTTTAGATACCAGTGGTTTGAATGATATTGGCCCCCTTGGGCTCATATGTTTGAATACTTGGTTTCCAGTTGGTAGATCGGTTTGGGAAGGATTAGGAGGTGTGGCATTGTTGTAGAAGGTGTATCATTAGGGTGTGCTTTGAAGCTTCATGCTTGTGGATCAGGATGTAAGCTTTCACCGACTACTGTGCCAGCACTATGCCCACCAGCTGCCATACTTTCTGCCATGATGGTCATGGACTCTAGCCCTCTGCAGCCATGAGCCCCAAATTAAATGTTTTCTTTTATAAATTGCCTTGATCGTGGTGTTTTTTTCCACAGCAGCAGAAAGATAACTAAGATAGTGACCAGGGCTCAGGCCAATCCAGGATTCGTGGCCATGATCTGAAAATAAGTTCTGGACTTATGAAGGTGAGTTGGGGATTTTATTAAAGTTCTTTTAAGATAGAATCAAGCACGGAGATTTAAAAGACAGAGCAAAGGTGAGACACAGTCAAATATGGATCTGGGCTTCTCAAAAAAGAGCTACAGAAAGTCAAACACACAAGCAAGCCTGGTAAGGTTCCTCAGGGGGTGCATCTTATTGCTTTCTATAATTGTTATATATAGGATCTTGGTGCGGTGTGAATTACAGTCTTCAGAGGATTGCTAAGAAACGTAAAATCAAGTAGTTCCTGAAGGGCATCTGACAGCATTATAATTAGTAAGGTAAAAGTGTAACTTATGGGGAAGGGTATTAAGGAAAGCAGGGCCATCTTTCCTATAACAAAGATAATACTTTAGAGTCTCGGGACCTATCTGGAGTAAGGACTGCGTCTCCATCCAAGATCCATGTACATTCAGACCTTACCCCTGGTTCACTGTTACTTTGACATAAACTATTTATATAAAAAGAGCATTAATCTGGTGGCATCTGTCTTCTCAACAGATGTTAATTTTTTACTTCTCAACCTGTAAGAGGCCTCACCCAGAATGTTGCAGTGAGGACCTTCTCTCCTGTCCCTTGTCCCCATAATTTTCTCTACCTTTCTGTCCTGGCTCTTCCCCTCTGTGTCTTAAGGCTTACTTTATAATACTGCTGAATTTTGATTCGGCCAAAAGAGGCCTCTGGAGAGCAAGCATTCCCAACGGATCAGACACAAGCTGCCTGACCTTTCTAGTTGAGCCTCAGAAGCCAACATTTGTCCAGATTCAAGGGAAGGAATTTAGGAGTCATCTCTTGACTGGAAGAGGAGTATTAGGAAATTTGGTGGTGTTTTAAAGCCACAACAGCGTGCTAGAATTTAAGAGTAATTCAAAGCATCCTTGTGGTCTAACAACTTTATCCTCATCCTTCCTCCTTAGATCCAGGAATTTCTTCTTCCAAGATCTTGATGGTTTGGGGGTATTTTATTTAGGATAGGAACACTCATGTCTAAAGGTGCATTATTAGGAATTATCTTCCTCTTCCTCCTCTTTTTCTTCTCGTTTAATTCTTTCTGCTTCCTTATCCTCTTTTTCCTTTCTCTGCTTGTCTCCCTTTTCTGTTATCTTCTTCATTGAATAACAGACATCCTTTGGTATCTACATTTTGTTCTTATCTTTCTGGTTACAGTTAGCTCTAAAACATATGAGATCCACAATATATCTCAGGCTGAAGAATTCTTTGTTTTGTTTTGTTTTGTTTTTTCGAGACAGGGTTTCTCTGTATAGCCCTGGCTGTCCTGGAATGAAGAATTCTTTAAGGAGGACATAAATACACCAAAGTCTAGAATGAGTGTGAGTGGATTTTCATTCAAGAGTGCTCAGTTCCTATCAGGAAAGAGGGAAGTGGGAGAAGGTTTAATAAAGCTCTATGACATCTGCTATTATAACTTTCAGGGAAATACATGAGCACGTGATGCCATGTGACCTCCCAAGTTCCCCAGGGACAGCCAGGGCCACCAAGAGGAGGAAACGGTCACCTTCACATAAGATGCTCTTACGCTGTCACGAAGCATGACAGGCAAAGAAAGAGGCCAGAAGACTCTGAATCACTGAGTTTAGAGAAACGTAAACGGGCAGTACCACTTTCCTGAGCTCTTTTGTGTCAGGTTTCTGCCATCTGTGCTAACAGAGGAACCCAGTTAAGTGGGTCCTCAGAAATAGTTTTGTTGCTGAAGGTTGTGCTCTGCCAGCTTTGTGTTGTCTGAGCCCACAGTGAGGCGCACTAGTGAACTGGGGTCTCGAGTGTCGGGAAAGCAGCGTGTTCTGCACTGATCGTCCATGTGATGGGGCAGCAGTTTTGCACTAAGTGGGAGGACGTAAAGCAGATTGCCTTAATAACATTTAATAGGGATTTTAAAATGGCACTTTTTAATCTACTCAGTAGCTGGTTTCAAATTGGCACACAGAAGCTTATCATAGTTTAAAGTATTAACACCAACTTGATGTCTTGGGCTTTTCTGTTGTGTGCTCTAACTCTTAACTCCTCCCACGTGTTCTAGTCTATCTTCCTTGTTGTCCTGGAAACCCAGAGAGACTTCAACCTACCTTATTTACCTCTGCATAGTAAGCAACTATATATTTGGTGAAAGAAATGAGCTAGCCACCAGAGCTTGAGAATTCTGCGCTTTTGTTGTTGACTTTTCATAGAACAAAGGAATTCTTATTTTTACAATTATCCCTGTTTTACTTTATACTCCAAGAATACCATGTACACCTCCATTAGCTCTTTTCTCATTGGAGCTGTTTGCTCCCTGATAGGCACAGCCCACGTCCTATCCATCCTCGGTCCATCAGATCCGGCACAGCCCATGTCCTATCCATCCTCAGTCCATCAGATCCGGCACAGTGCCTGGAATCAAGCAATGTCTAGAATGGTTAAATGAGTAAATGATTCTTTTACACCCTGTCTTTTAAACAATAGACATTTCGTCTCCCAAGATCTTTTTAAGCATGAGTGCAGAGTATCATAATAAAATAACCAATTTAGCTTGTTAAGAATCCCTTTGTATTATTTTCATTAAATATTCATTTAAACCCTTTTACTGTATGTGAGGATCAGTGAGATTAAGATATTTAGCACACTTTAATATAGAAATACTAGTAATGTCAGGAGCATTTTCAGGCACTTACACAAATGTTTCAGGAACTTTATTTCAGTCTACCCTCCGAGGCCCCAGATGTGGGGCCAGTGGTCTGAGTCCTGGCAGAATCGGAAGGTCTGGACACTAGGAGCACTGATGGTGAGGAGAGAGAGAAGATGGATGCCCAGCTCAGAGCATGAGCTGCTGCTTCTTTTCTCCGTGGGTTTTGTTGTGGCTGTGCCATTCAGGGATCCACACAGGTGAGGACAGCCTTCTTCCTTAGCCCTCCAATTCAAATGCTAATCTCCTCTGGAAACAGCCTCACCTTCATACCCAGAAATAAAGTTTTACTGGCTGTCTGGATATCCCTGAACCCAGTGCAGTTGATACAGAAACTCCATCATAATGAATGCCTCCACATTTTCTTTTTAGAAGTAAAGAGTGTTGCTAAGCCCTACAATTCATCTTTCTAGAATATGTAATTCATTGGCTCTTAATATGTTCGAAGAGAGGCACAGCCCATTGCAGAACAATTTTAGAAGCAGTTTTGTAACATTTTATCACTCACAAAGCAGCCCCATCCCTATTTCTCCTGCCCACTTCATGCCACTCTCAGACCCAGGGCAGTTAGCTCCAGGTCCTGACGTCCTTAGATGTTATGCTCAGAAATGATTGGCGCTTTAAGAAGCAGAAGTTCAGGGTTAGACTCAGAAGCCAACAGAGTGCCTTAGAGGGTTTCTTTCTTTTTTCCAATTAATTAATTAATTAATTAATCAACTTTACATTAAAGGTTTTGTAGGTGGATTGGTGTCCTTATCCCTCCACTGGGAATCTTACCTGGTTTCAGGACGTGGCCAGTTTAGGCTCCATATTCCCTGCTGCCAGGAGTCTCAGCTAGAGTCGCCTTACAGCTTAGAGGCTAGCTTTAGGTTCCCAACAAAACTAAGCACAGGATGCAACATTCTTGTTTGTCCCTGCCCACCTGGTGCATAGCGTCCTTCCGTCATCAACAAGCATCCATTATTGTTTCATTTCTTATATTCGCCATTGCTTACCTCAGGCTTGCTCTCCATGATGTCAGTCCCGAGAGCTGTGACGTGTATGAGGACGCGTGTGTCCATCATCATGTTATCATACAGAAGGGCCACACTGTCCTGGAAACTGGGCTGTATTCATTCACCCTGTCTGATTCCTTCCCAAACTGTGGAATTATACAAAGTTCTTTGGCAAGTGATTTACTGGTGCTAGCAACTACTTGGGGCTCTCCTGATAACTCTGATTCTCTTTGCTGAACTCGCCCCTTACGTTCCTGTCGAATGTTTTACACACAATTATTTTAATGTTTCCCCTCCTCATTACAAATGATTGTTTCCCAATTTGTAATGAGCCACGTAGTGATTTTCTAACTCGACAAGAAAAAGGCATCTCCTCAGGCCTTATTTTATGGTTAGCAGTTGGAATATTACAAAGTTTTGAAAAAATATGCAAATTGTATAAAACGCAGTGTCTATTAAGTTGAGCTTCGCCCTAATTATTGTCACTTTGCCAAACTCTATCAGCCTGCACTCCCTTGCCACTCTCCCACTGACTCAATTATTTCAAAAAGAGTTGTAGCTTCCTGTGTTTTCATCTGCTAACAATTTCAGTCTTTTGAAATGTTTGCCTTGGAAAAGAAAACCTTATAATATAAAACCACCATCATGACCTACAAGTTGCCAATAGCGCCTTAGTATTAGGTATCTGTTCTATATTCAAATTCTCCAGTGTCTCATAGCTTTTCTTTAAAACTGTCAGTTTGTTTGGGTCATATCTGAATTGTATCCACACAATCTTTTTTTTTTTTTACATGTTTGTGTGTGTTGCATGTATGTGTGTTCGCATGTGCCGAGGTGCATGTGGGTGTTCACACATGCGCGTTGATAAAATTGGGTTAAGTCAGGACCTTGCTGAACCTGGAGCTTGCCAGTTTTGCTTGCTTCAGGGCCTTTCCCTGCCTCCCTCCCTCCTGCTCGAATGACAGCCAACTGCCTCACCTACTCATCCTTTTCTTTGGGTTCTGGGATCTGCACTCTTGCAAGTGCTTCATCCTCTGAGCCATCTCCCAGTTGTCTTTCTTTTAAACCAATGGCATTCCTGTCTGTTTTCTACTTCCGTTTCTGCCTCTATGTGTTTGTGTGTAGTGAGGGTGCCTTTGTATGCATGTGGGAACATGTGCATGGAGGCCAGAGGTCAACCTGTGGGTTGTTCCTCAGGAGCCATCCACCTTATTTTTTTGTTTGTTTGTTTTTGTTTTTTGAGACAGTCTCTCTCCCTGGGATCTGAGACGGCCTGACTAGGCTAGGCTGCCTGACCAGAGAGCCCAGGGATGTGCCTGTCTCTGCCTCCCCGGAGCTGGAATTTCAAGTGGCAGCTACCACTTCTGGCTTTTATTTGGGTGGTGGGAATGGAGCTCTGGTCCTAAGTCTTGCAGAGCAAGTACCTCACCTCCTGAGCTGTCTCTCAGCATCTCCTCTGCTTATGATTGGAAGTGACTTTGCACTTCATCTTGTAGCTTTTGGCACTCAGAATGTGCTTATTGCTGGCCTAGCATTGTCTGTGCAGTTCCTGCTGGAGCCCCCTTTCCTCTCCCCCCAACTTCCCTCCCCTCAAGTGAAGCAGACAGCTCGCTTCGGTTCCTGCTGTTTTCATTGGTGGTTCTCTAGATATTCAGTCAAATATCTGAGTGCCTGTTGGTGTGGGTTTGCAAAGCACTGATGCCCTGGTGCATTTGCCTTCTTTTATTAGCTCAGATATTTCTATAAGAAGGGTAATTGAGGAACCATTTGACTAAAAGCTTGACTTCTTCCCTTTGTCTACCAGGCTTTAGAATAATGAGTTGGCTCTTGGCGTCTTCATGGGAGATGACGTAGGTAGGTTTTGTTTGGTTTGTGTATTTTAGTGTCATTACAGATCTAAAGAGTTGCCAATCTATGGTCTGTTTCAATTCATTATACTAATTAACTTATTAATACTTATACTTGAAAAATGAATAAAAATGTAAAAGTTGAATCAGTTCCTAGTGGCTCTGTTACACATGGCTTCCTTACAGAACTGATTCAAATGAAAGCATCCCCATGTTTATATGCATCTCCTGCATCAAGCAGATTGAGTCTGGGTAGGAGCTCTATTTACTCACATTCCCTTGTGTGACTGTGTTCCCATGCACTTCCGAGGGAGCAGATGCTGCTGTAAGGGTGAGTCCATGCTTACCTTTGAAAAGAGCCAAGTTACTTGCAGTGGGCCAAAGTGGCAGCCATTCTATGTGAGCTTTCCGGGCATTGCAGCCAGCGCGGCCTCCTTGGGACAAACTCTTCAGCTCTGACCACAGGCGGCAGCTGGCTGGCGCACACTGGTTTGTCAAGGTTACCAGCATTTTCATAGTATTCTTATCAAGGAAATTTTCCCTAAGTGTCAAATTGCTGATTTTTTCCATTGACTGAAAGGTTTCATGGGGACTTCTGTTGTTATTTACATGTATATGGTGAAAATTGCAATCTGTGAGTAATTTGCAGAATTTCAACAGTTGGAGCCACAGTGATCTAGAAATTGAATGGGCTTCACGCGCGTGATTCCAGTGCAATGCGGCATGTGTAATGTATGTGCGGTATAGGCTGAGGCCTTTTTCAAAACATTTACATTAAACCTGTCAGCTATTTATGAATAGCAAAAATTAATTTCCCCTAGCTCTGTCATGAGTTGGAGAAATGGATTTTAGCCTGGAAGACTGTCAGTATTTCCTGCATTCCAGAGCAGCTCACTTCAATGTCATAGTATTACACCAGGTGGCCCTCTACGCGTCAGCTTAATGTGATTTCAAATGATAGGGTAGGGAGTGTGGGGAAATTAAAATAGTATCATACTTATGATTTAAAAGCAAGTTAATTACAAGGGCTTGTTAATAAACAAAGAAAAATCCAGAATGTATTATCTGTTAGATAGCATATCAATAACAAGCATGATGCTTTGAAAACACAACAAAACAAAAAATCTACCACTATGACTTTGAGATGACTTAGAAATATTTAATTATATTGTTGACAAATGTGTTAGTCTACTAATGGCTTCAGCATTTGAAATAATTTTTAGATACTCCTTTTAGCTCTTAAAGCACATCTAAAAGCATTGTTTAACCGAAAAGATTAGCTTCGTTGTTGGCATCTTCTCTGAAAAAAAAAAAAAACCCGCAGCTGATGTGTTGATGTGAGTGATTCTAACAGCACTCTGCCTGGCCCACATTCAGGCCGCGTGGTTTCCTCGGCTGGGTGCAGGGCTCTAAGGGCTCAAAGGACAAAGCGCATACAGTACCACTTGCTGAAGCAGAACCCTTGATTTAATATTTTTGATGCTTTTAGTGGATATACCTCTTCCTGGCTCCTGTCTTAGATATCAGGACAAAGGAAAGAAAGAAATTAGCTGGTACATTTTAAGAAATTATTTAAATTCTGGTTTTTAAAATATTCTTAAATTTTAATGAGTGAAAAGTATTAAATGTATTCATTTATTAACCTATAACACATTTTCCATTCCTCCAAGGTTCTTTATAATAATCATCACTGGGTTGGCAAGAAGGCTTTATTGGGTAGGGCACTTGCCAGCAAGGCTGAGAACTGGAGTTATGTGCCTAGCACTCGTTTGGTAGGAGCAAAGAACTGACTCCCTCTTGGTAGCTGTGCTCTGTCCTCCACAGCATGCCATGGCCACACACACACACACACACACACACACACGAACACACTCAAACACATGCGAACACACGAAATAAAGTGTGAATTAATTTTTAAAAGAATTATTATGGATGGCATTAGTGTGTCAGCATTTGAACGGGAGATATGAGAAGGGCTCTTCTTTTACTATGTATATTGCTGGGAACTAAGTATATCTTTCTATATTAGTATGAAGAAGAGAGTATACGTCTCATGAAAATCTCATTTTCTCATCTCATGAAAATTTGAGGAGAAGTCTTTTCTCTCTGGAGGGTACCATTAGGACATAATTGTTCTGAAAATTATTTCAAGAAATTTTAATAATTTTTGTCCTACTCTGTCTATACAGTTAAGAATTAAGTTCCAATTTTTCACATCTCCTTTAAATATTTGGCTCTAGTACAACATGGTTGTACGGAGTTCAGAACAGAAATATACTATAGAGATAGGATGTGACGTCTGTACTTATACAATGTCGTATGTGGCTTTCCTTCTTGAAGTTGTCTTGCTTAGGTACCATGGAATAATTTGAGACTGCACACTCAGCCATAAAGAATTTCTTTGTAAGATCCAGCTGCTCTCAGGATCTTTAAAATTCCTGACCAGCAGCCGACCACTACCACAGCTATGCTGGTGTGGGTTTGGGAAGCATCATGTGGGTGAGAAAGACAGCTGACTTTGTATTTGGAGTTTTGGCTGTACCGTTATCATTCACATGAGCCATTATTTTGGTTCCAGTGTTCTGTCTCTCTTTCAACAGGATTTTCCCCTCATTGTGAGTAGATTGATTGATGTAAAATAAAACAGTAACATGGCAGAACCCTTTAGCAAAACTCTGAGTCTCTTGCTCCAGATATCCTATGTCATAGCAGTCTCGAGAACCTTTGAATTTTATGAGGCCATCTGTCCTTATATTTCCTCTATTATTGTAGGTTCTTTTAATGAAATGCAAAAAAACCCCAAACAAACAACAACAACAAAACAACATAATGTCTGCACTGATGGTTGAAAAGTGGCTCTCAGCCTATGGGCCCTGACCTGTTGGGGGCTCAAACAACCTTTTCACTGGGTTGCATAGCAGATATCCTGCATATCAGATATTTACATTACAATGCATAACAGTAGCAAAATTACAGTTATGAAATAGAAAGGAAATAACTTTACGGCTGGGGGTCACCACACATGAGGAACTGTTTATTAAAGGGCCACAGCATGAGGAAGGCTGAGAAGCACTGGGCTAGAGGCATTTAAACCTTAGAAATAATCTGACACAGTGGCCTGGGAAGGGTCTCAATGAGGATGTGGCTAGATCAGGCTGGCTGGAGGCTGCTTGTGAGGTGGGAAGACCCGCTCTGAATACAGGCGGCACCATCTCACGGACTCAGCCCTGGCTTGAATGGAGGAGAAAGCGAATTGACCTGAGCTAGTGTTGGCTGCACTCTGTGCTCAGTGCTCTGACTGTGCCTGTGACACCACCAGCTGTGCCTTCCCCTGCCATGATGGACTTCGAACCTGGAACTGTAAGCCAAGCAAACCCTCTCTCCCCTCAGTTGCTCTCATCAGGAGATTTTGCCATGGCAACTGGAAAGGAAACCAATACAGGAGGAAAAGATATTTTCAGGTTACATCTAACCAACTTAAATGTCCTATGTGGAGATCAGAAAATATCCTGTGGACTGTGTGTGTGTTCATACATCTTCTGATTACAACTCTCTGCTGATTTAATATCATTTTAACAACACCTTGATTAATTAGTCATTTTGAAATACTACTTTGTAGTGTGGACACAGACTATTTGACTTTTTTTTATTAGATATTTTCTTTATTTACATTTTTAATGTTATCCCCTTTCCTAGTTTCCCCTCCAAAAATCCCCTATCCCCTCCCCCTTCCCCCTGCTCCCCAACCCACCTACTCCCATTCCTGGCCCTATGGGGCATAGAACCCTCACAGGACCTAGGGCCTCTCCTCCCATTGACGATCGACTAGGCCATCCTCTGCTACATATATAGCTAGAGCCATGAGTCTCTCTATGTTTTTTTTTTTTTTTTTTAATTGGTGGTTTAGTCCCAAGCTCTGGGGGTACTGGTTGGTTCATATTGATATTCCTCCTATGGGACTACAAACCCCTTCAGCTCCTTGGGTCCTTTTACTAGCCCCTTCATTGGGGACCAATGCTCCCTTCATTGCTCCATCCAATGGATGACTGTGAGCATCCACTTCTGCATTTGTCAGGCACTGGCAGAGCCTCTCAGGAGACAGCTCTATCAGGCTCCTGTCAGCAAGCTCTGTTGGCATCTGCCATAGTGTCTGGGTTTGGTGGTTGTTTATGGGAGACTATTTGACTAATAAGATGTTTTGATGAAATGTTGGCAAAGATGTCTGCATTTCCAGTGCAGATAGGATTATAAACTTGCTCATTCTCTAGTGACAATAGACCTAAATATAATATAAGTGTATGCCCAAAGGATCTGCACCAAATACTTCAGAAAAGTTTGAACGTCTACGCTTACTGCAGGGCTGTTCACAAGAGTCGGAGTATGGGGCTGCTTAGGTGTCCATCAACAGATGAATGGATAAAGAAAATTTGGTGTAGCTACACGATGGAGTGTTGTTCCACTCTAAAAACAAACAAGGCATGTCATTTGGAGGAAAATGGATAGAACCAAAGATTATCATGTTAAGAGAAAGAAACCAGACTTAGAATAATAAATATCACACTTTCTCAGCATATGTGAAATCAGCATAGATTTAAAATATTTGTAAACATGTATATGATAATAAAAAGCAGGAATAGGACAATGAGTGGAAACAAAGGTCTAAAGGAAGGGGTGGGAGTGAAAGAGGTGCATGTGCGTGCATGCGTGTGCGCGCGCGCGTGTGTGCGTGTGCATGTGTGTGCATGCGTGTGTGTGCGTGTGCATGTGTGTGTGTGTGTGCGTGTGCATGCGTGTGTGTGCATGCATGTGCATGCGTGTGTGTGTGTGTGCATGCGTGTGTGTGTGTGCGTGTGCATGCGTGTGTGTGTGTGTGTGTGTGTGTGTGTGTGTGTGTGTGTGCGTGCATGTGTATTGACTCTTTGCTGGCAGGTCCAGGTGAGAGGAGATAACCTGGCCTAGCCCGGTCTGTCCAGGCTGAGTGGGATGTTGACAGCCCAAAAGAAACACACCTGGGGCCCGGAATCTTGTCAAAGCAGGAACTCACTTTATTGAACTAGACACTTGCTTATATGGAGAAGGCAAGGAGGTGGGGGATATGGGGTGAGATGATGTATGGGGTGGGGTGAGATGATGAGGGGTGTGGATGATCTCACGGGGCCTATAAGAAATTGATACATCAGCAGTAGCTAGGCAGAGGCAGTCTCATTCAGGACAGTAGGTTGTGCTGAGTCATTCTCAAGCAAATGCCAGGTCTGGAAAATCCAGCCAGGCTTGGGTTTGTCCTCAAGGCCCAAACCAAGGTCAAATAGGGCCCAATGTATCTGTGTGCGCCTGTGTGTATATGCATGTGTGTGCATGTGTATATGCATGCATGAGAGAGAGAGAGAGAGAGAGAGAGAGAGAGAGAGAGAGAGAGAGAGAGAGAGAGAGAGATACTCCCTATGAAGTCATAAGGGGTAACTGTTGAGGAAGTGGGACAGGGTAGATGATAGAACAAAATATAATAATATGCAGGTATGAAAGTGTCATGAAAACCACTATTTTGTACACTTAATAAAAATATTGATTGAATAATGGAGAAATGGCTAGAGAAAATGGCTCGGGCATGAAGGGTATTTGCTGCTCCTATAGAGGATCTGGATATTTAATTCTGACCACATATCAAATGGCTCACAACTGTAGTTCCAGGGGATCCAACATTCTTCTGATCTCACTATAGGGTGTACTCATATATGATGCATATATAGGCATGTGCACATAATAAACATGAAATCTTTTTAATATAAAGAGAAAACTAAAAAGATGTTTGTTGATCAAAGTTAAAATGTACAAGCATCTAAGAGACTATACTTATTTCCCCGAGCAAGTCTGAAGAGCTGCTGTAGTGGGCTGTGGTAAGCTGACTTTGAGGAAGCTGTAGTCAAGGGCAGACTGTGTCAAGAGCTGCCCCACAGTGCAACTTTCCCTTGGCTCAGAGAAGGGAAGGCTCAGAAGACATATTCAATGTCATGTTCTACTAGAAATGCTGGTAACTGAATTGTGCTCTGACCCTCCACCACATGAACTCTGAGCAAACTTGGTCTTAGAAAACTACAGCTTGCTTAAAGGAGAATTTTTTTTTTTTTTAAGAGTCAGCAGAATCAATTTGGAAAGATGATTAGCTTCTGGCTAAGCTAAAGGAAAATGAAAATGAAGCGGGGGAAAGAGATTGAGTTATTAATTAAACAATAAAAAGGAACATACAAGTGAAATTCTAAACCAAGCAACTAACCAACCAAAGCTAGCTAATTCTATGATGTATACAAGACCCACTGGGCTTGCCTTCCTTGTGGGAGTCTCTGAGCTTCATCTTGGCAGCATAGTAAATAAAGTAAAATAAATTAATAAATAAATAATAAATGATTCTAAATGAAGTCAGTTAATTTTTTAAAAAAGATTTTTTTATTTATTCAGTGTATGAAAGTGTATGTATGCTTGTATGCCAGAGGAGGGCATCAGATCCCTTTACAGATGGTTGTGAGCCACCATGTGGTTGCTGGGAATTGAACCCAGGACCTCTGGAAGAACAGTCAGTGCTCTTAACCACTAAGCCATCTTTCTAGCCTGAAGTCAGTTATATTTTTTTTAAAAATTAAAAATCAGGGAAGTTGTAATGATTCAACTGAGGGAAATGAAAATGAGATGGGGAAACTTCAGAGAAAAATGAAGAAATAAAAACCAGCACAAAACGGAAAGCAAGAGCATCTCCCTCTATGTTGGCTACGGAGGGAGCACAGTGTCACCCCAAGCACACACATTAACTCATCTGCTAACACGCTGAGGTCACAGATGGAGTCAGCATTTCCTGGGCAAAGTGGGCCTGGGGCGGCTCATTATATTGCTGTCTTAGAGTGCTCGGGACTGGGTTAATGTCTTACTGATAACCCGCTTTGTTCTACAAAAAGAGGCTCCAAAGTGGACAGCTGATTCTCTGTCCAGTCATTTGGTCTCCTGAGTCCTCATTTTTTGCTCTCCCTTCCTCCCTCTGTCTATCTCTCCCTCCTTTCCTCCCTCCCTCTTTCCCCACCTTTCTTCCTTTGCTTCTTGTTTCTGCACTGACATGATCAGTGTACTCAGTATATTCTGCTAGCTCTCCTTTCCCTCCGGTTAGATTGGGCCTTTTATTCAGAGTTGCAGTTGTCTGCCAGTTCATCCTGAATCTTTTCACTGGAAAAGAACCACTGTCTGTGGTACCTCCTTCTGAGAAGTAATGGGCGGCCATTCACACACGCACGCACACACACGCACGCACACACACGCACGCACACACACACACAC
>NC_034607.1:50941299-50943819 GCF_900095145.1 Mus pahari
GCACGCACACGCACACACACACGCACACACATGCACGCACACGCACGCATACACACACACACGCACACACACGCACGCACACACACGCACACACGCACACGCATGTGCTAATGGATACATATGAAGATCAGAAGAGTGGACACTGGCTTCTTCCTGTATTGATCTTCAACCTTATTTATTTATTGACACAGATCTTTCACTGAACCTAAAGTTCACCAACCCCCCCCCCCCCCCCGCACTGGGCTTGGAGATACGCGCTGCCGTGCCCAACCGTTTGCTTCTGTGGTATTGATACTCCATGCTCAGGTCCTCATGTTCACACAGCAAGCACTTTACCAGCTCAGCCATCTCTAGCCCTGTGTCACACTGACCTTGATATTTTAGAGTGGGCTTTAGGCTGGGGTTGTCTTCTATTTTCCCATGACCGAATTCAATTATGCCCTGTGGACAGGTCTTAGCAGAAGTGATGGTGTCTTCATCCATACACCATACTAGGAAATTCATAATATTGTTTTCTTTTAAATTGGTGTCATTGACTATGGTCACAGGGCCCAGAGGACCCAAGCTAGATCTGACCTGAAAGCCCCTAGGGCTAACTGTCACAGTAGCAGAGGCACCATGCAAGCGCCCACCTAAGACACCCTTCAATCACAATAATGGCCCATGAATCTGAAAGGGAGTAAGAGGCAGGGAGGCTCATGGGAGGGTTTGGAGAGAGGAAGGGGAAGGGGTAAATGATGGAATTATACTCTCAAAAAATAAAAAGTTAATATTTTTAAAAAGCTGTTAGTGTGCTTATTGAGGTTGTACTGTCCCACCTGGGGTGAGTATTTGTGGGTGGGGTCTCACCTGTGTCCCTGGTTCTGGCAGATCTGAATTTGTAAATTAATTAGGGAGAACAGACATCGAAATGATATGAGACCATCTTGCAGTAGATAGGAAGGTTTTTCCATTTGTCCTGCTCACTCTGGAGGTTGCTAGGGACACTGGAAAAGCAGACACATTCCTCATACAGGGCTTGCACATTTTATTTCTTATAAAGTTTATCTCTCTTTTCTATATCATTATATTCGTGGCCTGGCCACTTGATGCTCCCAGCCTCTATATGTAATTTAATATCTTGCTACCCAACAAAATATGTACTGTTTAACCATAATGTACTATAATGATAATGTACTGTATATTTCAAATCTATATTTTTAAATTAAGACTATTGCTTCAAAAAAGTACATATAAATACAACCGTTCAAACCTCTTCTGAGTGCAGAGGTCACTTGTATGTAATCTTCTGCATTTAAGGAGGCCCCAGGGTCCTTTCCAATTGTTGGGAATTATTCATTAAGTACAGTGTGGTCCCTATGAACATTTGTTTTTCATATAAGTCCTCTTAAAAATAAACTAGAAAATCAAAAATAAGAATATTTGTGACTAGGAAAGAGTGAGGCACGGTTAATTTGGGTACCACATTATAACTCAGATTAGGCTTGCCTGTAACCACAGGTTCAGGAAGGTCCAACACATCCGGTCTGTGGGCACCAGCATCCGCATGCCCCTCTGTAAGATCCCCAGCACTCTCAGCTGCTGCTGAGCCATCTTTCCATTTCCATGGTAAGAAATGTCAGTGGTCTGACCCAATCTGATTTTTCTGTTATTTCTGGTGCTAAAATTTTCAGAATACAAAAAAATTTCAGGACTGACTGTGTTAGCATTCTGTCTAAACTCCACCCCACAGTTACCTGGCAACAGCCAGATAGGTCTGGCCAACTCTGCTTGCCTCCCTCCTGTCTCTCTTGCCCTCTTGATCTCCTGCTTCTCTCTTGCTCTTGCTTCCCATCTCTCCCCATTCCCTTCCCTTCTCCCTCTCTACACGTGCTCATGGCCATGGCCAGCCTCCTCTCCTCCTCCTCCTCCTCCTCCTCCTCCTCCTCCTTCTTCTTCTTCTTTCTCTCTCTCTCTCTCTCTCTCTCTCTCTCTCTCTCTCTCTCTCTCTCTGTTTCTCTCAGTTTCTCTGCCTCTACTACCCTCTTACCCTCTCCATGTCCTGAATAAATCTATTCTATACTATACTGTTGTGTGGCTGGTCCCTCGGGGGGAAGGGATGCCTCGGCATGAGCCTGCTGAGACATCCCTATACCATAGAACATATCTTATATCTCTTTATCTTTTTATAAACACATCAGGCTGCAGGGTTAAGTATTTCAAATAATTAAACAATTTTTATAACATAGAAGGTTAAGTGTGGGATTGTGTATTTCTCAGGGGGGACAGCCTCCTTAGTGGGAGTTGAGAACACTGCTTTAGTGTATGGTGCACCACATTAACTTTCCTTAGTTGTTGACTGGTATTTAAAAGTGGAAATCCATGTGGGGCAGAGTTAGAATCCACGGTATTTTCATTTCGGTTCAGAAAATGATGTATATTGGGTAAAAGCAATGATGGAGGGGTAGTGTAGAGCCCTAAATTTTAAAAAATTCCCCAAAACCTGTTCCCTAGATCATTAGGAATGTGGCTAGTAAAGAG
>NC_034607.1:50944229-50963456 GCF_900095145.1 Mus pahari
GTACCTCATGTAAATTACAGCAAGGTGTTATTCGAATTTTCTGGGGACCCAAGAGAGTTCCGGACCAGAGGGAGTTCCCTCATTGGGGTCTTACAGTAGCAAGAAAGTCAAATGAGATCATGGTACCCCACAGGCTCCTGGGACACGTCTGCCAGGCTGCGATGGCACAGACATGGTTGTAACAACAGACCTAATGTTTTCAGTTTAATGCCCAGCTCCAGAAAAAGAGGGAGCTGGAAAAAAATTAATTTTGGTACTACATTAAATACATCCCATGCTTATTTCTAAAAATGGTGGAAGAAATGATCTCATAGGCTGGTTTTACCGGTTACCTGAATGTCTGGGCGACGCAACCACTCATGCCAAGGGTTAGCCTGCTGCTGACTCCCAAAAGCCTGTGTAGACAAACCAAAGGGCGTGTCCAGCTGCTCAAGCCTCTGTTTTCTTTTTCTTTGTAAGTCGGTAGAGTCGATGCTTAAAGGACAAGATTCTAAATTGATTGAGTTACAAATGAATACAGTGTTCATTAAGTTGGGCCATTGTCTTTAAAGTGGAGTCAGTACATTGGAAGTCAGATTTCTCTTATGGTTTGGCCAAACTGCCTAAGGCTGCGACTGAGTCCTTATTAGGTTACGGGCTGTGGGGGAGCCGCCATTGTTTGCCTGTCGACAGGCTTGCTGTTAAAAATCACAGCATGAGGTTTAAACTGCTGCAACCATTATCCAGTGCTAACTCGTCCCTAAAGGTCTGCTAATAGAAGCAGAGGAAAAATATCAATCTTTAATTTTAGAACAGCTGAGTAACCTGTAGCACCTGTTCATCCAGAGCAAGGCTACTGAGATGCTTCGATGGGCGTGCGGCAAGGCCCGGTACCCCTCCAGAGTCCAGTCACGTGCTGCAAGGTACTTCCTCCAGAGTCCAGTCACATGCTGTAAGGCCCGGTACCGGTACCGATTCCCCAGGCCACAAGAGGAAATGCAAGTGAGACTGAAGGGAAGAGGAAAAAAGTGTGTTTTCTTTAGCATTTTTATTTAAAGGGCAGGAGGATCAGAACTAATCCAAGATTGACTAGGGCCATGTGGTGTTTAAAAGAATAGTTGTGTACTGGATATGGGAGCCTTGGGAAGCAGAGGCAGTAGGATCTCGGTGAGTTTAAGGCTGGCCTGGTCTAAATAGGAAGCTCTAAGCCTGTCAGGACTATGTAATAAGACCCCATGTTTTGTTTTGTTTCAATTTTCTGCAATTCATTTTGTGGATCAAAGACAATCAATGAGGACATGCTGCAGTGGGCAAAGAGCATGTTTTCTATAGAAAGTAAAAACTCAAGTGTTCAATAACAACCAGTTTGCATTTACCTGTCAACACATAATAAATAGAATTATGGCTTTCCCTTGTGGAATATGCAAGAGTCTGGGATAGTATGAGCAGAATTAAAGAAGGGAGGGAGAGGAAAAAAATTGCTGTTGCAAACTTCCATTAGCAAGGTGTTCCAAAACATTGCCAGAGGTGCTGGGAGATACTGAACTAAGTGCTAGGAGGTGCTGAACCAAGTGCTGGGAGGGGCTGAAGTAAGTGCTGGGTAACTTAGCAAATACTATATGACAAAAAACATTCCATTTATAACCTTTTTACAGTCTCAAAAAGGCTATTTTTTGTATTTCCTCTCTTATTCAGTTAAATTCAAAAGCCAGTGACTACTGAGCTTGTCCTTTTATAAGATAATAAAAACATCAAAACGAGTCATAAAGTCTGTGTGTAGAGCTAGTGTACATACAGTGTTTAGGGGAGTGGTAGCTTCTTCGGTCACAGGGTAAGTGACAGAACAAGGATGAGAGGGAGCCTAGAGCTCTCACACCTGCTCTGCAGCCCTCTCTGTCGTTAACTGCCTGAAGATGAAGATGGTAGGGAGGAGATTATGAATGGCCAGTTTTAATGGACATTTTACAGATTAATAAGATTTGGTGATAGTATTTGATTCAAAAATTAATTCAAATAGTGAAAAATCTAGAAACGAGATGTATTCCAGTGGCCTTCCAAGGAGGGCGTCAGAAAGATGTCCAGCTGCGCCTTCCGTAGCTTTCTCTGTGGCTGTAACATTCGTCGATGTCCCCAGCGTGTGGGTTTGTGAGTACTGTAGACTATGAACACAGGCACACTTACCCTCGAACCTTTGACCACCTCCACACCTGAGAGCTGATGTCTAGCCCTAAACTCTCTATCCTAGCCCCAGGCTGCTATCGTTCCTGTCCTGTGCGGCCCAGTGGTCACCTGGGTGACGCATCTCCGCGGAGGGCCGCATCAGAGTAGGCTCAGCCTCATTCTGCCACGGCCGTTTCCATCACCACCTGCACTTGATCTCTTTCACATTTTATAGAATCGATAAATCTCATCCCTAAAGAGTCCAGCAGGCCTTTGATTCCTGACCTGACATTTGCTAATGCTATTCCTGATGACCTGCCACTACGGATCTGCAGCACTGCACTCTGTGTTTGACAACACTCATAATATGAATCAATATTCAGCATTCAGTAAGTGAGCCGGGAGTCATTTCACTGCTGCAAAAGGCTGCGTTGCCCCCGGGCAGCTGTCAGAAACGGGGAGTTATTAATAGCCCTCTCTCCTCACTTAGCATAGTCAGTAGGGGTCAGGCATGAAATGATTTAATCAGTTTATGATATCTGTGACAGAGAGCACTTAAAATGTAATCACAAAATTTAGGTAGAAGTGTCCCTGGGCTGTTGTAAGGCTTTTCCCACTTAATTTTCCCTAATCCCCGTACAGTGTAGTGCACACTGAAGACAGATCCTCCAACAAAGCGACATCTAACCTGTGTTGGTGTTATTTCTCCATCGGCAAACCTTGTGTGTGTGTGTGTGTGTGTGTGTGTGTCTGTGTGTGTATGTATCTGTGTGTGTGTGTGTCTGTGTCTGTGTGTGTCTGTGTCTGTGTGTGTCTGTGTCTGTGTGTCTGTCTGTGTCTGTGTGTGTGTGTGTGTGTGTGTGTCTGTGTCTCTGTGTGTGTGTGTGTGTCTGTGTCTGTGTCTGTGTATTTCTCCCTTTAGAATACAGGCTGTAAATACCTAAGGATAAATGAGGATCAGCCCACGGGGTTGGCCTGCCTGGCTCTGTAAATGTTTCTAGCATCGAGGAGCCTGGGGAAGAGAGGGATCTGACGGGGCAGGAGAGGGCCAAGCTGAGGTCGTCTCAAAGACAATGAGAATATCTTGGAATTCAGAGGGCATCAGTATAAATGGACAAAATACCCATACTCATAAATAATTCTTAAAAAGAAAAAAGAAAGACACCATGAAAGACTAGCCTAAAGCCTTAAAGGCAGTGAGGGAAATCATTACAGGTTAACAATTAGCAGTAGATGGAATAAGACTTTTAGAGTTCAGGGCTTGCAATCAGGACTATCCAGGGCACAGTCCATCCTCATATGGAAGTTCCCCCCTTTGACATCATACTCATTTCCCGGTTTCCTATGGGAATTAAATAAGAGCTTTGATGTCAGCTCTGGCATGTGGGAGATGCTCAAATGATACGATGTCCTTCTTTTCTTATCTCTAAGGGCTTCGACCTGCTTGATTACAATGCAGCAGGAAGGTGATTCTGAACTGAAGCTCAGGTAGAAGGTGATCATTACAGCAGCCGTGCCTTGTAATCTTCCCTGTTACCATCCCTGCTTCAGGCTGCAAACTGACCCCTGAGACACACAGATGGGAATTGTGTATTGTGATGGGAAAAACCTTAGATGAGAGCATTTTTCTGTTAGTCTAGGAAAGTAGATGAAAGACAAGCACAAAGAATATATGCTGATTAGAGTCTGTGAATCTAACAGTTATTAATGTTTGTCTGGAAATGGCTTTAGTTCTTTTACTTAACTAATATTCACTTAGCAAACACCCTTATTCAGTAGCTACCAACTTAGCATCTGTACCAGGCCCTTTTCTATCACTGTGATAAAACACCACGACCAAAGAACCTTATGGAAGACAGAGTTTATTTGGACTTAAGAGTTCTAGATTGTTAGAGCCCAGGAGGGTGCGGCCAAGGCATGGATGATAGCAGGAGTGGCATGTGGAGGGCTCACCTCTGCAACCAAACACAGGACAGAGAGAAGGAACTCGAACTACTGTGAGCCTTTTAACTCTCAAAGCCTGCCTCTAGTGATCTTCCTCCAACAAGGCCAGACCTCTTTAGCCTCCACCGATCGTGCCGTGTACTGGGGGCCAAATATTCCAATTCATGAGACTAGGAGAAGGATTTCTTTCAAACTACCACAGTGCGTTTTGTGTATTGGCATAGTTTATGAGGACAACAACCTCTAGGTACCCCCTTGATTCTTGGGTGGGGTAGAGTGGAAGATGGCAATATAGTCTGTTAGTCCTTCCTCGCTTCCTCCCTCCCTCCTTTTCCCTCCCTCCCTTTTCCTTTGCATTTTGTTTGTTTGTTTTTCCTTTGAATCTCGAGCTTTAGAGATCTCCTTTTGCCCAAGACCCATTTCTCTCACAGTGCTTCCGCTCTTTGCACCTGCATTTCTAAGGTAACAAGCCAGCATTGCACACAAGACCACAAGCCCTGGGTATTATTTTTCCATATGATAAATAGAAATCCAAGATGGCAACCCAGACTCCCAGGCCTTCTGAATACATATTTTCCCCCAGGTACTCGGCCAGATGCCGTGTTCTATAGAAGCACTCGGGAGGCAGAGGCAGGCGGATTTCTGAGTTCCAGGCCAGCCTGGTCTACAGAGTGAGTTCCAGGACAGCCAGGACTATACAGAGAAACCCTGTCTCAAAAAAAAAAAAAAAAAAAAAAAAAAAAAAAAAACCAACAACAAAAAAAGGAGTTTTCTGACATAGCTAAGGTTTCATGTCAGTTGGCTTGTGATGAAAATTGCCTGGGTGGATCTGCCTTAATGCTGTGAACTCTTTAAACCTGGAAAGAGATCAGACACAGTGAAGGACCTGCTGTCTTAAAGATGGAGGGAGCCTTTTGGTAGAGAGTGGAGGAGTCGCTGGGCGTGGAGAGTAACCCCTGAAGACAGCATGGCAGCCTAGGCCTCTCCCACAGCTGCAGGGAGCGGAATTTTGCCAACAAGAGTGATTGTGAAAGTGGGATTTTCTCTGGGGTCTCCATAGGAAAACTCCAATTGTTCAGCCTCATGATTCCGTAAGCGGAAGCGCTGGCCAGGCCACGCCAGACTTGTAACTCACCGAGCTATGTCTTTGTAAGTGAGCATCCGTGTATGCTCCCGAATTTTGTATGTTTGATTTTGGCCATGCCTGCTCCTTGTTAGAGAAAGCGAGGAAACAGACACAAAGCCACTGCCCACTCTTCTGCCCCTCTCTGGTCCTCTGGCTCCTCTCGGCTTTCCTTCCTATTATAGGAAAGTATTTTCAGTTCATTTGCATAAGACATGATTGTTCCCTTGGGATGGTAGTGACACTTTCTCTAGTTGAGCAGATCTGCTCACTTCTCTGGTTTCTCTTGGGTAACTAAGGCCTCAAGCACCCCTATCCCAGTTTGGGGTGAATTCTTTGCCAGAGTACTGTGAGTATAGTTTTATTTTCCTAAAAAGCCTGATAATGTACATCACGTGGTAAACATATAGTTATCCCAAGGGAAGAGGAGGGTCTTTTTCTCTTTCAGGAAGGAAGGCTCAGTTTTTCCTGTCCTGCTGCCTACTCTGACCTCGGAAGGACATCCCTCTCCCTTCCCCTCCCCCCTCTTGTACTCAGTGTCCCTTCCACAGGAGCCATCACTTGCCAGTACTTCTCAACCAGGAATGGGACTCATGCGCCCTCCCCATCCATGCTGGTTGCGTATGGCTTGATCTTATACAGGACTTCTGCATTCACTTACAGCCACTGTGAGTTGCTGTGAGCAACAGCCCTGTCATGGCCAACAAACCCTTTCCACGGCAGACATCCACCAGCTCTGGCTCTTACCATCTCTCTGCCTCCTTTTCCATGATGCTCCTAGAACTTTGGTGAGAGGAGCTGTGGTAGAACTCGCCCATTTAGTGCTGGCTACTTCCCAGTCTCTTATTCTCTGTATACTGACCAATTGGAGTTACTCTATAATGGGGGCCGGGGGGCACACTGTTAAGTTAAAAGCCCAGTGCTGAGTATGGGTAATTTTTTTTGAGACGTTAGTGAAGTTCTATAAACCCTCCACATAAATTATAGGCGGTTACCAATAATGGTCAGTTACGATTCAGAACCTGATGGTAAGACTCTATTGCCGAAGATGCTGTATATTTGCATCATAGGACATGGAGAAACCCAGCAGGTACTGGCCCAGAAGTTTTATCCTTATGTGCTAGCTTTCACTGGGCTAGGATGTGCTATATACATGCTAATGGGGTAGAAAAGTATTCAGTAGTCTCATCTAGCTGTGAGCCCTGCAAACTACAACACTGACTGCTCTGGCAAGATATAATCAATATCTATATAATAGTGGTACAGATGTTAAGGGAGTAACTAATTCTTTTCATGGATTTAAACTGCTCTATAAGACAGAACTCATGCCTGATGCTGTTAACTGAATGAACAACCTGGGACTGGCTATGTTCCAGGTATGACCCGTGGGGGTGAACACAATGCCATTATTCTGCTAAATGGACATTATTTTAAACTGATGTTTAAACTGCTATCTTTATACCCATGGATTGGTAACATGACCTCTCCATAGCATGGTTACGGGAAAGGTTTTGATGGTAGGTACGAGAGAGGGAAAACTGCCAGAGTCATCTGGAAGAGTCCAGAGCAGAGAAAGTGGGAGAGTGAGTGTGGCCAGCAGACTGGACCTGGACAGGAGAGAATCAGGAAGAGGATGGGGGAGGGTTGCACACACGCGCGCACGCATACACGCACAGAGACTCACACACAGATACACAGACACAGACACACACACAAACACACACAGACACATGCACACACACATGCACACACACACAGACAGACACAGACAGTCAGACACACATGCATACACACAGACACACATAGACACACACACACAGACACATACACACACAGACAGACACACACTCAGACACACACAGAGACATACACACTCAGACACACACACGCACAGACACAGACACACAGACAGACACACAGACACACACATACAGACACACACACACACACACAGACAGTCAGACACACACATGCACATGCACACACACACACACAGACACAGAGGAGAGAGTGCAAACACTTGAGAAAGCATAGTAGAAATAGCAGGGTTATAAAGAAAATGAGTATCTGTCAGGAGGGAAGCCCATGAGCTGGGGAAGGACACTAGTGGTGGACTCTACAATGTATAGCAGATACTGGGGAGACCACAGGAGCCTGGAGATCAGCAGACCTTTGGCATGCTAATAGGCTCCATCCACTAGGAGCCATTTTTCCCTTCTGCCAGTGACCAGGGGAAACCAGCTTCACAAGTTCATGACTGCTGACTTTAAGAGAATTTTTCTTTTTCTTTTTTTTTTGAAGACAGGGTTTCCCTGTGTAGCTCTGACTGTGCTGGAGCTTGCTCTTAACCAGGCTGGCCTCGAACTCAGGGATTTACCTGCTTCTGCATCTAGAGTGCTGGAATTACAGACGTGCCACCACACCTTTTGTCTAGCACCACCAGAATCTCTCCAGGTTCAGGAAGTGGAAAATCTTCTTGAAGAATCTTCTTGAAGAATCTTCTTGAATTCTGGCTGGGTATTTTCATTTCAGGCCTGCTCTATGTGTGAAAAGTCACGATGTTACGAAAAGCAAGTGTAATATTATATCCTGTCACTTAGCATATGGCTCTCGTTATCTCAGAATCTAGAACTTCTAACATACAAGCGATTCATTGTGATCTGAGTTAGAAATAGCTCTCAATAGTGGGCAGGAAAGCAGTGTGGCTGGAGGGGCTGGCCTACAGTCACAGAAACACCTGACTGAAGAGCCAGCAACGGCGTAAGAACATCGTCCATGAAAAGCCACATGGAAAATGCCTATGTGGTACCAGGTGATGGGGAGCCAACTATGGAAGGCCTCCCCTAAAGTTAATACTAAGGTCTTGGGGAGACACTAACCATGGGAATTTATAGGATTTATTTATTTTTTCCTGTTACATATGAGCAAAGGCAGTTACCAAGTGTCTGCGGATAATCCAACTAATGGCCTTTGACCCGAAGGTATTCTCGAAGCTGTGTAATAATCTGGGTGAGTCAGATTATACTGTTCCCTCTCTTCCAGTGGTTACGTAATTTAGGATTAATCTCATGACGTTTTGCATCATACATTGGTTAAGGGACACTCAGTCCTTGTTTACAGTGAGAACTATCACAAGTTATTAAAGGAAATGAAGGTGTTTTGTATATCCTCTCTGTATACTAATGGGCAGCCAGGCCTTTGACTTGAGGCTAAGTTTTGAACTATCCGTCCACGAATGTCTGTCTAGTTAGATTCCCATACGATGCATTGCAGCTCCTAATACTTGAAAGCCAATAGGTTATGAAACATTTTTTATAATTTAATTTTAAAAAAGTCCACAGCCATTCTATTTATTCACACAATTTCAGGTGGTTCCCCATGGCTAAGGATCTAAAGTATATGGCAATAACTGAACCACAAGATTGTGTGGTTTTATTTAATGGCGGCAGAAACCCACACTTGTAAGCGCTTTACTCTCTCTCATCAGATGCAGGGCTTAGCAGGATCCCACACCACGGTGGGCATGCCTTACAGATCACATTCATGGAATCCACAAATGTACTCCTGAGGCCCAAGACTGAAGAACTTCAGTTCTCATTGTCCAGGTGACTATAAGCAGATGGCCTGTGCGTAATATCAGGAGGTTGGAAGTTCTGAGGGGAACTGTGCCCGTTGCCCTTTGTGTTCTAGTGGGCATTACCAGTGGGCCTTGAAGCTCCCTGGAGCTGTATGCATGACAAAGACAGATGTCAGATTTGCCTTCTTGAGTAGTTTTATCAGGGTCACCTGAGATCTGTATTTAGCATTTAGTTGCAAGAGAGAGTTTCCAACAAAAAAGTTTCTGGAAGCCGGCCAGTCCATTAGCATCCAGACCAGGCTTTCTTCAAAATATCCTGGCTGGGCTCTCAACCAAAGAATGCTTTTTAAAGGAGAGTGATGGAAAGATTAGGGGAAAATGCATGTCACTATACATGAATTTACATGGAAGAATGAAGATCATTCTCAGCTCAGTAAACTTTGGGACATTACAGTGCGGCATTGTGCTGAGGGGTTTTTGTGCGAGTTCCTTCATTGAGTCTCCACACCAGCCCTGGGAACCACATATTATTTCCATTTTACACCAGAGAAAATTGAGGCCTAAGATGACCTACCTACCTCTGTACAATGTAGCCAGGAAGAGCTTTCCCTAGTGTTAAGAACCAGCTTAGCTCCTCGGGGCAAAGGGTAATTGTGGGTTCCCAACATAGCGTTCGGAAATACATTCATAGTGGTGAGCGATGGCGTTTTGTCTAGCGTCATTGCTGCTCTGAGTCTTGTCAATGAAATTCAGAAGAAAAGAACAAATTAAGCCCCCATTACTTTGACTGCTTTGTAAATAAGCCATGTGAGCTGAGCCAAGTCACTTTTCCTATTTAGGGTTCAGGCTGTTTGTTTGTTTTCTTATTTGTTTTTTTGTTTTCTCCTCTATAAATGGAGACTTTCACTAGTTAGCCTTTATATTACATTACAGTATACAACAACTCAAAGAATTTAAGAGTTTTTCCTTTCACACAAAACAGAATTTGTCTTGGTGACTGTGGGAAGTTGGTTCTGGAATATGAATATATATATATATATATATATATATATATATATACACACACACACACACATATATATAAAATCTCAGAATCTACATGTGTTCCAGCCTCTTATTCAAAGTGGCACCATATTTGTTTATAACTTATGCACATCTTTGTGTATACTTTTTGTTGTTGTTTCTTTGAGACCAGCACTCACATAACCCACACTGGCCTCCAACTTTCTATGTAGCCCGAATGATCTTGAACTACGGCTCTTCCTGCCCATATTTACCACATGCTGGGATGGCAGGTGTGTACCGTCAGCCTTGGCTTTATCCTCTGCTGAGGATTGAACCCAGGGCCTTTTGCATGCTAGGAGAACACCCTGTCAACTGAGCGGCAGGCCTCCCCAGCCCTTCAGGGATGGTCCTGATCCTCCTGCCTCTGAGAACTTAGGGTGTGTACCACCGCACCTGGCTCTTCTGGATACTAATCTGCTCCTCACAACGCCTGACACAGTGTGAGGAAGTGCTGTGTGCATCGCCTGTATTGTTGAGAGAACACAGACAGGGAACAATTGCATGTGTCAAGCACAGGTGCGGATTTTTCCCAATCCGTGGTTAGTTGGATCCACACGTGTAGAACCCAGGAGACTGGAGCTGAGTGTGCTCTAGCAGTGTGCAGAGGCTGGTGGCTGAGACAGTTGCTCGCGTTCTGCTTTGCTATCTTGACACCCATTCATGTTCAAAGACCCATGGCAAGTAATTTATATAGTACACCACCACATTTAATCTTTTACAACTACTACCATTAACATTATTCAGGTTTTACAGAGTAGGAAACTGAGGCACAGAACAGTAAAATAATTTGTCTTAATTTGCTAAGTAGACGAGATTAGAGCTGATATATGAAAATAGTCACTGTGACTACAATGCAGACCTCTTACCAACTGAGAGATTTGCCTTTTATTATTTAGCAGTAGCGGGAGTTTGTGTGTGTGTGTGTGTGTGTGTTATTTAGGGAGACTTTTTTCTCTGACAGTCATCAGGTGAATTGGCAAAGATTTTAGAATAAAATTGCAGATGTTTTAGAGGAAAGGAATAGGCGACTTGCGAAGAAAATAAGAGGGACCTGCTAATAACTGTAGTAGCACAACAGCTTAAACCAGGACTCTTCCAGCACAGCTGGCCATGGACTTTTAAAAGTAGGTTTTTAATTCTTACTTTAGTTAATAGGGCAGAAATTTCTAGACATTTAGCCTAAAAACTGAAGCTCTTTTGAAGATACATTAAAATTCAGTGAGTCTTTTTGATCCACATTCGTTAGCCAGTGCATTCATGTCAAATTTTATTTACCTTGAAGTGCATATAAGGGAGCATGATGCTTTGCCAGAGAGTTCAAAATCAAGACGTCCTGTTGTCCCAGGCATCCAATACTAGACGTATACTGTGATGTCATGTTTCACGACACTTTGAAGTCATTTATTGACAAATCTGTGATGTCTCTAGCAAGTAGTGCACACTACTGAAGTACCTGTAATTAACCAGTACTATACTATAGTACGGGCAGTCTGTTGACCATCTATCCTGAAGGCCATATGTATAGGGAGTGCATGAATTATCTTTTCATATGCTGTGGTTTGGGGGTAACATCCTGTCTTAGTTACATTTCTGCTACTGTGAAGACACCATGACCAGTGTAACTCTTATAAAGTTAAGCATTTAATGGGAGGCTGCCTTACAATTTCAGAGGAGGAGTCCATTATTTTCATGGAGGAAGCAGACAGGCATGGCACTGGAGCAGAACTAAAAGTTTACATGTTGAGACAACCGTAAGGTAGAGAGAGAGAAAGAACACTAACAGGAAGCGCTATGGGCTTTCAAATCCTTGAAGCCTGCCCCCAGTGGCATGCCTCCTAATCCTTCCCAAACAGTTCCATCAATTATGAATCGAACTTTCCAATACATGAGCCTAGGGGGCTCTCATTCAAACTACCACACTGCTCATAAATATAGCTAAGAATAAAGACAAGTTGACTTTTAAGCTCTATGGCATGTGGATTCTTCCACTGAAAAGCTATAACACCCTTTGTTCAGAAGGAAACATAATGCCCCCTTTAAAGTTAGAAATGTGCTTGAGAATGGCAGTTCCTCTCTGTGACTTATCAGTGTCTGTGATGAAATACCCAGCAGTCAAATCCTTCTTCATTTTATTCTGTTACAGTTATTCTCATGGATAAAGTAGAATTCCTAATTGTGTTTTATACTAAAATATGAAGAATAAGTTACCAAAGGTGTATGTTAATGAATTTAAATTTTACTATGTCACTTTCATAAAGCTTCTTGATTTAAGTGCATATAGGTTACTTTTGGTGTTTGATTGGGCATTCTGGTTCTAAAAACCCATTCTTTTTAAAGTACTCAGCATTAATATGAAGTTGTTTGTAAATAATTATAGAGGATCTCAGGAAATGAATGCTTGTTTATTTCTTCCAATAGCATAATTTTAGAGCTCTTACTCCTCATGACCCTTTTTGTTACCTCATTAATTCCTTCTTTAATGTCCCTTTCCTCAGTAGCTGTGACCAGAGTAAGAATTAGACATAAAACATATTTTCTATCTTCAAGAAGCTGCGTGTTTCATGGGGAAGATGGAGAGGGGGAGAGAGTAAGAAAATCCAACAGTCCAGTGTTCGGCTAGAAGTGTGCACTGGATAGTTGAGAACACCCAAATTCCTAGTGATAAAGTGGACCACTTTACCTAAGTCCCAATCCACTCTTTGTGTCTTGGGACAAATCATGTGACTTTTTGCTTTTTTGTTTGTTTGTTTGTTTGTTTTTTTCAATCTACAAAATAAAGGAAATAATACCTACCTGGTAGGTTATTATGCCAATCAATGAGTTACTATTTACAGAGCTCTTACAACAGTAATAGGTAGATACAAGTGAGTGCTGCCTTGGAGGTCTATTAAATATGAGCATTAAAGCAAGGCCGCTAAGTGGGAATCAGACAGATGACCAGCTTTGTTAACGAAGGGAGGTAGGGAGGTAGGGAGGTGGGGTGGATGGTTCCAACAGAGGAGACAGACAGGGAGAGGGTGGGCAGGGGCAGTGGTGAGAAAGAGACCACAGATGTGAGTGGGAGCCATCTTACACAGTCTCCATGAACACAAGGCAGTGATTTGCATGCCAAGACTCTTATGTTGTTGGCATGTGGGTTGGAACGGGGAATGAGTATCCCAGCGGTGGGGAGGTAGGTAAGAGGTTTGTTGGTGTAGTTCAGATTTAAAAAATAAAATGGTGGAGGTTTTCACAGTAGGCACAGGGAACAAGGAAATGAATCAGAATCTTAGCCTTCCTGGTGTTGTAACCCCTAAATACAGTTCAGGGCCATGTTCTCAACCTTCCTAATGTCGTGACGCCTAAATATGGTTCTGTGTGTTGTGCGAGCCCCAACCGAAACAAACAAACAAACAAACAAACAAACAGATGTTTTCGTTGTTACTTCATAATTGTAACTTTGCTACTGTTAAGAATCATAATGTAAATATCCTATGTACAGGAGGTCTTAGTAGGCGGCTGTGAAAGAGTCACGACCCACAGGTTGAGGACTACTGGCTTAGAGGGCTTTTATGGAAGCAGTTAGAGTTTGGATTCTCAGAGTACAGGACAACCAGGAGTCCGGTGTGATTTGCAGGGCTCTTGCTTCTTCCACAGACCATGAGGAAGAAGAAACATCAGGGAAAGCAAAGTGAGGCCAGAGATGGAGACAAGGGAATTTTCCTGAAGTTGGCTTTGGACATTTCGAGTGTGAGGAGACTGGCTGCCCCCGTAGGCCTCTCTGACTGTGGTTAGACCTCAGAGTCAGGACAGTGATCCTGGTTGGGTTTGAGTTTCCCCAGATGAAGTCAACGCAAAGCTGAGAGAGTAGGTAAGACGTTGAGAAGAAAGAATAAGGGGAAAAAATAGACATCAGGATGGATTCCTAGTGATGAGGAATTTGTAAGGTGTGTGGCGGCGGTGGCAGTGGGGAGCTACAACAGACAGACTGGAAAGTAATGCCCAGGGAGAAAGGAAACCAGGAGGTGTTGTCATAGAAACAGATGGAGGAAAAACTTTCAAGAGCAAAAGAGTGGTCAACCATGTCAAATCCTGCAGCGCTGTTGGGTAGGATGGGGACAGAAAAGTGTCCATTGAATTTAACGACAATGAGGTCATTATTGATTTTGGCCAGAGAGGCTTCCAGTGGAATGAAGAGTGACAGCCAGTTTGCAGGAGACTGGGCAGAGTGAAGTGGGGTAAAGTGGGGGTGAAGCAGGCGAAGCCGGGTAAAGCCAGGCAAAGTGGGGCAGAGCAGGGCTTCTCCACAAGGAAAATCAAGTAGGTCAGCAGTCAAGGGGAGCATCAGGGAGGTGGTACCTGCCTGTCTTTGGTGATATCTTTGTTTCAAAGCCCCTACCCCCCAAAAAACAGACGCAAATTGGGAGGGGCTGAGGTTTTCAGGGAGAAATCTTTCAGCAAATGTCCCTTTCCACCATGAGTGTGACAGCTTGAAAAGTTTTGCCTATGTCTTCCATGTTTGCCTTCATGTCTTCACTGTTTGCTTGTTCATGTAGATGAAGATTCACTCATAATTGACAAGAATCTGTTACGAGAGCATCATCTGCCACAGAAAGGCCTAGAACAAATGAGTGGTGATGAATAACTTGTCCCCTCTCTGGCATAAGTTAATCTCGTTCCTCAGTTTATGAGAGGCTAGCATTGAAAGTAGGTACTAGGAGCTTTTCCTGGCATTTGTAGCACCTTCCCCCCTCCCTCCTTTCCTTCCTTCCTTCCTTCCTTCCTTCCTTCCTTCCTTCCTTCCTTCCTTCCTTCCTTCCTTCCCCCCCCTTTGTCCCTCCCTCCCTCTCCTCCTCCCTTTCTTCTTTCCTGACCTCTAAGACTATCTGGAGAAAATCAACTGCCTTTCCTTTCTTTTCCTTCTTTTCTCTCCCTTTCCCTCCCTCCCCTCCCCGTTTCATGTGTTACATAAGAGTAACAACAGCAGTGATCCCTACTAGGAGAAATATGAAGGATGAGCTTCTAGCAGTTTAAGTGGTGGTAATACTTTTTCTCTTTGGGGGGAAGGGGCCCTGGGCCTAGCACTCTGAGCCCCCTGTGTGCTGACCAGGCACGAGTCCCCTCTGGTACCGCAGACCTGACTCATCATCTCGTTCTTGTTGCCAACATGGGATCATGTTAGATAATTTTTCATGTGCACTTTAAACAGTTTTCTAGCTTCTTTCACTTCATGGTGCTATTTTTAGGGCCTAAGGGATAGACAAAGGAAGAACTTTAAGAATTAGATTAGCCGTTACTGGAGAAAAATGATATAGAGACGGAAGCTCTCTATTAATTTAGGTTGCTCCCCCTTGCCACCCGACACGTCAGTCAATTAGAAATGTCGGCGAGCATTAAAGGAAAACTTAGGTAACACATTTCCCTTGGGGTGCTCAACTGCAGCACTCTGTCAGCTCTTTAAAGAGCTCGGTTGCAGGAGCGCAGCTTCCGTGGTGCTTGCTAACTTTAGATGTTGGGATGGGCCGATTTACATATATGGGAGGATGCAGAGAATGCGTTCATCTTCTGTTAGCCTCAAAGGATGCTTCCTAGGGCAGGCGCCCCTCTCCAATAGTCAGGGCTCAGAGGAACTCGTTAATTAATTCTCAGTATCTACCACAGACGAGTCTTCAAAGATGCAGAGCCACTAAAGCCATCAACTCGAGCACTGTTGGATTCGAGGCGTGATCTAATGGTGGCATTCTTTAACGGGAATATGTGCTCCCAGAAGCAGAGATGGTGATGTTGGAAGGTGCTGTCCAGTCTAGTCTAGCTTCCTTCCAGTGGGTGAATGCCTCTGGCAGCATCTCTGGCAGAGTCACGAGCATCTTCACTGATAGGAAGTGCATTATTTCTGATGTAATGCACAGGTAGATATGCAGGTATGAGTAAAAGCTACTACCCTTTGTTCTAATGCATATGCTGATAATACTGTGGTTTTTAAAAATTGTTTCTTTAGACTAGAAGTTTCTGTTATTTAATTTTTGATACTCATGAGGTTTCTGAAGATAACAAGGACTCTCTCAGGCACTAGAAGACAGGTATTGGATGACATTTTAGCCAGGAATACCCATGCGTTCTACCTGTGTCCTGAGAACTTGCAGGGTTTAGTTTGAGGTCAATGGGCTGATTCGTGTGGTAGAGGAGATTTCATGACAGGATGTTACTCAAATTGTGCAGAGAAGCAACTGTGACTAATAAAGAAACCAGCACCATTATAGAGAAAACTCTGGTACCCGAAATGGAAGAGGTATATCCTGACAGCGAAACTCTATCCTCAGTGGAGATTCCACCCTGTGAGGTTCCAAATTGATTTAACAGAAAACAGCTTCAACTAAAGGGGTTCCTGGCTCTTCCAGCCAGTTGCCTGCGAAGGCTGCTCCCCAGACACAAAGAAGCTCTTACAGTTGTGGTCCAAGGAAGTTGGTCTACATCATAAGCCAGCCACAGATTTTGGTAGTATCATAATTGTTGTTCAGATGCTTGTAGCTTTGAAGACAAAGACACAGACTGAGGGAGTCAGGGAGAGCAACTGAGGTCAGTTAGTGGGTGGCGCAGGTACCCTGTAAAGAAGCCCTGGGAAGTCACTGCACGATACTGCGATGGGGGAGCTTCACATGCAATGGGAACTCTAGGATTCAGGAGCTGCCAGGACCCTGGGACATCTGCCAAGAAGAGCTGCAGCTATGGTGTGGCACAGCCTGAGCCTAAGTAGGAAGCTGTCTGTGCTGCTGCTGGCAGAGCTGGGGGCCTCTCGGGGCCCAGCAGATTACATCGCAAGCTCCACATGGAGCTGCAGGACTGGGATCTCCTTTAGTGAGGTTGTTAATTTGCTATGCCCATGTTCTCCTGTATTAGAGTAAGAATTACTCTATGCCGTGGTATGTTGGAAGTCTGCAACTTGTTTTTGATTTTATAGGAGCTCACAGTTAAAGAGATTTTTGGACTTACGAAGTGTTGGAATTTTTAGGAATCTTGGGAGACATTTAAAAGTTAGACTGTGTCCTGTGTTATGGAATAAACATGAAATTTTGGCGATGGGGTAGGAGGTTATGGTTTAAATCAATGTTTGAGTATCAATTTCACAAGGGGTTTAATTGTGATGGTTCATTTTTAATTTTCAGTTTGACATGCTCTCGGATCACCTGGGAAGAGAGTCTCAATGAATGACTATCTAGCTCAGGGGATTGTTAATAGGGACGTGGGCAAGTCTACAGGGAATTATCTCAATTATATTAATTGAGGTTGGAAGACCCATCCACTGTGGGCAGTACTATTCCCTACATTGGGATCAGGCAAGCTAAGTATGAGCATACATACATGAACCCATTCTTTTTCTTCTTTTGGCTGTGGATATGACTTGATGCTTCAAGTTCCTGCTGTCTTGATTTCCTTAGTATTATGGACTGAAGTTACTTGGAATGGTAACCTAAAATAAACCCTTTTCTCACTAAGTTGCTTTTGTAGGGGATATTTTGTCATAGCAACAGGAAATAAGCTCGATATTTTGCTTTTGAAATTTCATTACAATTTGAATAATACTAGTTTTAAATTCATTTTTGCGCTAGCCAGAAACAGAAGTTGTATCTAGATTATCAACTAGCAATGGGAAAATGTGATACTTGCCTTTGAAGACTTTTTTCCAAGTTGTGGAGGAAATTTTTGAATGTGCTAGTTATAAAATGACCACTCAGTACATTTCTAAGACAAAAAGACAGCTACCTTGGCTATTATATCTGATCTCGTCATTGATGGTTTTCCTGAGCTTTAGCAAAATGCTTTTTTGAAATGAATAGATACTTGGAAATATTTTGCTAATGATACCCTGTTTAATCTGTCTTTATACAGTGTTAAGGAGATCCCCTGAATAAAGGTGCCTGCCACCAACCTGAGGTCCATTCCTGGAACCCACATGCTGGCAGGAGAGAGCTGACACTCCCACAGAGTGTCCTCTGGCTTTCACACACACACACACACACACACACACACACACACACACACACGACATGTAAATGAGAATTTACACACATAAATATAGTGAATTAATGTACTTTTTCAATATTTATCAATATCTGTAGCAGAGAAGATAGGACAAATAAGTCCTTTAGGATATAGTTATATCTAGTTATATCTAGTTACAGCTAGTTATAGCTAGTTACTTTTAAGATTTGTTTGTTACTTGAGATGGAGTTTCATTGAATGCCTTACTCTTATTTCCCAGTCCCAAGCTATCCTGCCTATACCTCCCTGGGATCTGGGACTACAGGTATATGCCAGAAATATACACAGGGCTACTTTATCTTTAAAAAAAAGAAAACTCAGAGCAAGCCTCCATCCTCCTGGCAAACCCTGTTCTCTCGGATGCCTGAAGGTTACCACTCTTGATGAGGCCTCTGTACCCTAGGATGTGTGAGCGTGCACACTTGTGTTTACCTGACTTCTTGCCGTTTTCTCATCATCCTACGTCATGAATGGGGCTTTGAGTCCTCTTTGATTCTCGTTCTAACCTCTCCTGAGACAAACATAAATGAGAGTGAGACGAGACAAGCTGAGCATCTCCTCCTCCCCGTCATCCTTTCTTACTACGTCACAGGCTCTGAGGCACCACTACTGCTGCTCCAAACAGCCTCCTTATGATACTTAGAAGTGCCTTCCTTTTACGCAGCGCTCAGCACTCTGGAACTTGTCCTTCCTCACCCTCGGCTGTGTCACTCCCACCAGCCCTGTGAGGTGAAACCCTTCCTCACCAGAACGCCAATCTCGTATATAGATTCAGAAATCGATCATTCTGAGACTGAGCATGGAGCTGAGTTGGGGCTGGGGCTTGCTTAACATGTACAAAGGCCTGAGTTCAGTGCCTGGAACCACTGGGTGTGCTAGCACATGCCTGAACCCCTCAGTATATGGGAGGCAGAGGCAGAAGAACCCAGAGTTCAGTGCCAGGACAAGTGAGATGGCTCAGTGGATAGAGTTACTTGTTGCCGAACTTAAGGACCTAAGTTTAATCACTGGAATTCCATGGTGAAGGCAGAGAACCAGTTCCTGCATCATTGTCCTTTGGCCTTCACAGGGCACACACACACACACACACACACACACACACCCCTCCATACACACAAAAAATATAAATAATTTTTTAAAAGAAGTTCAAGGTTATCATCCTTAGCTATACAGTGGTCTCTGAGCCACCTTTCTCAGTCTCTGAGCTGTAGAAGAGAAAAATGAATAGATCATCTCAGTTCTCCAGGAGGCTTTGTTTTAGAGCACATACTCCCTAACCTCTAATACTGCTATATTTCTTTCTCTTTCTCCTCCGTGTGTGTGTGTGTGTGTGTGTGTGTGTGTGTGTGTGTGTGTGTGT
>NC_034607.1:50963636-50982869 GCF_900095145.1 Mus pahari
GATCTGCCTTCTTCACTGGCGTGGGGAGGATGAGGGCCCAATCTCTGCCTTCCGAGGCTGGAATTGCAGGCAGACTGCCACGCCCACCTGCCGTTCACAGGGATGATATAGATCCAAATTCCAGTTCTTTGGTTTGCATGGCAAGTGCTCTGACAACTAGGCCATCTTTCCAGCCCTATTTTTCCTTTAATAATCTCTACTTTCTGCATTGCACTAAACTCAAACTCATGTAAATGAGTATGTTTTAAACATAACTTCCTTATTCCTCCCCATCAATCAAAGTATAAGTGCTTGACTTTCTTTTTCTTTCTTTCTTTCTTTTTCTTTTCTTTTTCTTTTTCTTTTCTTTCTTTTTCTTTTTCTTTTTTTTTTTTTTTTGATGTACTCTGAGGTGAACTGGTTACTTTGTCCAATAACATTACTCCCAGTCACCTGTATAGGACTTTTCATTAACATTCCTATTTACTAGTGGTCCCCTTTCCTCTCTGTCAGCCGAGCCAGTTTTTATTAAACATGATCTCCCACCTCCTCCTTCTTAGGGAGTCAGAGACCTCCATCCAGAGTTCTCTCGAGCTGTAAACTTAAGTTACATGCAGAAAGCAATGTTTTGGAACAACTAAGACACTGATGGTGTATTACTGATGGTGTATTGTAACTTCCTTTCTTTGGTTTCCTTCACATTTGTGGCAGAGAAACAGGAGTTGATGCTGTTATATAAACAAGGAAGTAGACATTTCCATGAGAGGTGCTAAGTGCATGGATTGGTCAAGAAAATCTGGCAAATCAAGAGACAGTGGATGTGATCCCTGGGCAGGAATGGAAAACAGAGAGAAACTGAGCTCTGATTCATGGTGGTAACATTGCTCAAAATATGCAAGGTCACTCTGATGCTTAGGGCCTGGGCAGAAGGCTTACTGAAGTGTTTTGTCAAGGGCTTTTTAGCTTGTTATCTACTGTGTCCATTGAGTAGATACCCCCTACATGTTGAGCTAATGTAGTGACAGGGTAAGGCCCCCTCCCCTCCCTTCCACTGTGCTTCATGTTTTACAACGTAGTTTTAGACCCCAAAATAGTTTTTGCAACAGAACAATACTGTTTGTTTTCTAGTACCCAATCTGTAGTTTGGTTTTCTCTTTAATTCATTTGCTTAGTATATTAGAAAGGGTTCTCTAGAGTCAAAGAACTTGTGGAATGAATTTCTTTCTTTCTTTCTTTCTTTCTTTCTTTCTTTCTTTCTTTCTTTCTTTCTTTCTTTCTTTCTTTCTTTCTATCTATCTATCTATCTATCTATCTATCTATCTATCTATCTATCGGGGGGGGGTATTAGAATGACTTACAGGCTGCAGTCCAGCTAACCCAACAATGGCTGGCTGTGAACGGAAAGTCCAACAATCTAGTAGTGACGCAGTCCCACACAGCTGAATGTCTCAGCTGGTCTTCAGTGTATGCAGGAATCCCAAAGGAGTAGGCTCCAGTGCCAGTGAAGGAATGGATGGGCTAGCAAGGCAAGGACAAGCCAGCAAAGATGAAGATCTTCATTCTTCCAAGTCCTGATATAGGCTTCTAGCAGAAGGTGTGGCCCAGATTAAAGGTGTGCTTTCCCGTATCAAGATCCAAAGGCCTGTACCTCCCAGCCTTAAGCTCTGGACCAAAGGTGTGTGTCTTCCCACCTCAAAGGCTGGAATAGTGGCTGTCAGTTAGGTATTATTCTCTTCCATTTGACAGGTGAGGAAACAGAGGTATAGAAAGGCTGAGTAATTTTGCTCAAGAGCATATAGCTAGTAAGCCAGGCATTGCATCTGTATGCAGACGCAGGCTATAAATACTGTAATGGCCACTGTGTCTAATGTGTGTAAGAAAAATCTGAACCTAGCAGCAATGGTAGGGTTGGCCGTTGAGGGTAAGATGTTGAGGACCTGGTAAAGATGGATATATTGTGAGAGGGACACATTGTGAATGTACAGTTTTTCTTTTGAGCACCATTTGATCTAAATAAACACCAGGTTTGTAACTAGTACTGTTCCTATTTTACAGAAGAAAAAGTAGGACTGAACTATTAAACCCACTGCTACTGAATTACATTTTTTTTTCTTATAAAAATAACCCTTTGGTGTCCTACTGCCCAGCAGTGTGACTATAATTAACAATAATGTATTATATAGTTCCAAATAACCAGAAAAAGAGATTTTTTTTCATCCCACTACAAAGAAATGTTAACTGCATGAGGTGATGGATATGCTAATTACCCTGATTTGATTATTATACAATGTATGCATGTATGAAAAACCCACATTGTGCTCTATAAATATGTATAGTCATTATGTGTCAATAAAAATAATCCTTTAATCCTGCTCTTAAGAGATATCCATTCCTAATGCTTGGGGCATATTTCCCATAGTTATATATAAAATGTGTATTTAAAATAAATAGTACAGCTTAAAACTATCTCAAACTATGAAAGCATTATATGAGATGATTTTTTTAGAATACATCACAGAAGGGATGTTTAAATTTATTAATTTTATAATGCAACATATTTGTAGAAGATTTATACCTCTTCTTATTCATGTATTTGTATGTGATTGTTCCTGCACCACCTACCACATACATGAAATTGCTTGAGGAAGCTCAATGAGGACTTCATATCCCCCGGAGCTGAAGTTACAGGTGGTTGTGAACTGCCCAGTGTAAGTTCTGAGAACAAAACTCAGGTCCTCTGCAAGAGCAAGAAGTGCTCTTAAACATAAGATTTCTTCCCAGCCCCATAATGTGACCTCTTAACTTTGGAATATACTATGAACATTTTCAGTGCAATTGACTATCCTTCTACCACATTATTACCACATTTGCTGTATTGTTTTTCATCATGCAGTTGCTATATACTGTGCTCCTGATACTTTCTCAGGATGAGGCATGATAATGAAGACAGTAAGACAACTGGTGAGTACAGCCTTAGTAGTCTCACATTATTCACAGAGATGAGATTCAAAGCACAGTAGTTGATTAGCACTCTGTTCAGAGTAAATTAGGACCCACAGTTTTGATAACTTATTGATAAGTTATTTGATAACTTATTCCTTATGAAGGAAGCTCAGAAACTAGACAGCATCAGTTCAAGGAGCTGTTCAGGGCTGTCTTGAGTTTTCCTTGCTTTGGGGCCTCAAGTCACCGTCATTCATGCTCTTTGGCTGACAGTTTTCCTGGTTGAGAATTCTTTGGAAAAGACTTCATCTTTCATGTTTTTTATATCTGTCCTATTTCCTAGCGCAGTACTGGTCAAAGGGCCATGTGATTTACCTTTAATTTAAATTCACTTAATATGGCTTAGTAGCAGTTTCTGCAACTACTTTCACTTGTAAATGTTTTATTCATAAGTTGGATCAAGAATACTCAGAAAAAAGGCTAGGGAGATGGCTCAGTTGATAAAGTGCTTGCCATCCAAGCACAAGTTACAAACTATCCAGGATAAGTAAGAAATACAGATTAGATTTGGTTAGATATTGGTTTAGTTTATTACAATAAAATGTGTCCAAGGTTATTCAGATAGTAAATAGCTAAGAATAAACAATGTTTGATAATTCAGATATACCATAGATAGATAGTTGGTCTTCAAAGACCTCAGAGATCTATAGAATATGACATTTAAAATTATTTCATTATTAGAAGATCTTTTGACTGTGAGACAGGTCTGCCTCTTACAGTACCTTCAAGGGAGAGCATCAGTATGCTCCACATGGAGTTGCTTGAATTGTGGTAAGCTGGCCACTGGCAAAGAAATGCCCATGCTTCAATTACAGACAAATCTGTCCAGAAAGGACAATCAGATGCAGGGAAGTTGACTGCCATTCTCTGCCAAGTCAGGGTAAGCAAGTCTTTCATAATTCCTGTTTCACAAAAAGTCTGTCAGATATACTGGGGCCAGAGGCTGAAGATGGTTGCTTTGACAATATATTAGGAACTATACAGGCAGCCAGCTGTCTCTGTCATTTCTCTAATTTTGGGAAGCTATATCTGAGCATTTCCTACATACTCAATTCCTTCTCAGATCTCTGATGGGCTTGAAGACAGTCTTAGTCTGACTATAAGCCTAAGTAGTTTAGGATTTAAGATGGTCTAGACATAAGAAGATATTTTTTAGGATGGTTTTTAGGATGGTAAGACAATTTAGGATAGAAAATTATTTAGATACAGAATTATGAACTCACCAAGATAGGCTAGATGATAGAATACTTTAAGTTGCCAAATGTAAATAGACTGGACATTATAAATGCATATCATACCTAATAGTTTTCATAATTGTTACGATTGTATTCAATTTATATTTGAAAGAAAGAGAACCTTTTATTGGACTAAAAGGAGGAATTATAGAGAGAATATCTTCCGTATTGTATGCATACATCACCTGTCAATTTAAAATCCTATGGCTGTGACGTAGACAGGAAATAGGAGGTGGGACATCCAGGAGAAGAAAGAATTGTGGGATAGAGCTAGGCACGGGAGATCCACCTGGGAAGGTGTGAGGAGGCAGACACATGGTACCTGAGCACAGGTAACTAACTGCGTGGCAGAATATAGATGAAAATAAATGGGTTATCTTTAGTTTTGACCTAGTCAAAGAATAGCCTAGCTATATGGCCATGGTACTTATAAATATATTTTGAATCTGAGTCTTATTTCTGGGAGCGTGGAACTGAGAGAAAGAACCATACCAACCTTACAGAGAACAGCCCTCTAGAACTCACATGTTAAAACATGGTCATGTTTATACACGCTTGTAATCCCAGCCTTGGGGAGGAGGAGACAAGATGATCCCTAGGGCCCACTGGTCAGCCAGTGTAGCTGAATTGCCAAACTCCAGGTTCAGTGAGAAACCATGTTTCAAAATAAAAATAAGGCTGAGGGCAATTAAAGACACCCAACCCCTACCTCCGACCTCCACACACACATGCCCACATGAATGTACACAAAGAGTACACAGAAAAATAAATGAGGCTTGTAAAAATATGCATGACAATATTTGTGATGGTTAGTGTTAATGCTCAGCTTGAAAGATTCCAGTTACTTGGGAGATGGATTATGGACTGCTTCGACTGAAACAGAGAGACCAGCCCTCTGTGTGCGGCACCGGTGCCCTCTGTGTGCGGCACTGGTTTCTGGCTGGGATCTGAGACCATGTGTGTGGTTAGGAGAGCTGAGCCCCACATCCATCCCTTTGTGCTTCTCAGTTGTGGATGTCATGTGACCAGCTGTTCCTCGTCTGTCTGCTTTTGCCTTCCTACTGCAATGGACTGGGCTCTGGAGCTGTGAGCCAGAGTCGTCCCTTTCTTCCCAAAGTGGCTTCTGTCTGAGTATTTTATCACAGCAGCAGGAAGAGAAAGTAAGACAATATGGGCGCCATTGTTGTTTTGGAAAGAAGTGAACTGGATAAGAAGGCACATCTGTCGAGCTTTGATTTCGGCTTGCTGAGAGCCTGGCTGTTTGACTGGCCTGCTTTCCATCTCCCTTCTCCTATAGGGAAGTTCTGCAGAAGATGGCTTTTAGATCCCTCCCAAAACAGCCAAATGGGAACCATAATTTAATATGGCTTGACCTTGTGCTAGATTCTCAGGAATCAGCATATTCTACAGCAATTCTCCTAACGTTTGGTTGCATTTGGAATCCCCTTGTGAGGCTTTAACTGATGTTGAGATCTTATCTTGGGGAATCAGATCTACGTGAGCCAGCATGTGACCTAAGCCTGGAAGCTCGTCCTCTAACTCCCCAGTGATTCTTACTGATATATAAGTGATCAATTCCTGGTCACACCCAAGTAAGGACTATTCTGACCCTAAACATAAACCTGAAGGCTGAGTTCTTCAAGGTTGTTGAGTGACACCATTTGGCTGTATGCATACAGAGGGCATCTGTCTTACAGAAGTGTCCTGTCATGTGACGACCCATGTTTGTGTTTTTCTGTGCTTATATGTGTATGTATAGATTAAACCTGTTGCAAAGATTTAATGGTGCTAAAGGGCAGTTGAAGATTGCAAGTTATCTTGGTTATCTGTTGAATATTTCATGCTGATGGGACATTCGTAAATGCTAAACATAGTACCACAATGAACTCCTTCCTCGTAGAAGACTGACACATGCCTACAGGCAGGGCCCTGGCTAGGCTTGCTGTGCTGCCCTGCCATGAACCATGGCGAACAGGGATCCACACCCCCCCCAGGACACAGTGAGCAGTCATATAATTTTGTAGTTATTCTCCTAGTATGATGAAGCAGCAAGCAAGCCGAGCTTCTAGGGACATTGTGACATGTGCGCCTTATTCCTGAAGACAAGAAGCCATTGCTGCCCAGGCTGTGTTCCAGAGCTCTGCAGAAATCCACATGGCAGCTTATTGTCCTATTACAAAAGGTGCTCCACGTATTTTTATTAAAGAGAACAAAATGCTAAGTTTAATTAGTCCTTTGGGCAGAATTTGGAATTTCTTTTCAGTCTGGCAGCTGGATCCAATGTGAGCTATTGTTTGACACATGTAGGGATGGCCTTATAGGCCAGCGAACCACAAGACCACCATAAAGACTTCTAGCTTATGAGAGAGGAGTCAAAACTCTCTTCACTGGATCAGCAAAGCATGACATTAACATCACTAAGACAAACAAACCAACCAGCAAACAAAGCCAGCCCTAGAATGGGAGCTCTGGAAGTCGCAGCAAGCTTGAGACAAGTCAAGGACTCTCAACCAATGACCTGAGACCTCCACCAGACAGTTGTGAGCAGATGTGGTTTAAAAAACTGTGCAAGGGTAGTCCAGTTGGAATGGTTTTAATTAAAAACCATATAAGCTAAAAGCATACATGTAAAAAAATCTCAGTTGACACTGTTCCATGTCTTAAAAAGGACTAATGTGGGGGCTAGAGACATGGCTCAGTGGTTAAGAGCACTGGCTGCTCTTTCATAGGACCCAGGTTCAATTCCTAGCACCCACATGGCGGCTCACAAGAGTCTGTAACTCCAGTTCTAGGACTTTTGGCCCTCTCACACAAGCAGGCAAAACATCAATGGACATAAAAATAAAGCTCTTTAAAAATAAGTATTAATGTAAATGTGCTTTTAAGACTTGGGCTTTGGTCTGGGAGTATTGTTCAGAGAAGTAAGATTCTAGGGCAAAATATCTTGTGATTGCAGAAAGCAGAATTGGGAGTCCATTGTCTGCCTAAAGAAAGGCAACATACTTCGGAACTGGTGTTCCAGAGCCGGTTCTGCTTAAGAGATTGGTTGATTGGCCTACAGATGCCCACAAGGGTCAGTAAAGAGAGTCCTAGGCCTCAGTAGGAATCCCTGAGATGACAGAGCTCAGGAATAGACATTCTCCTGCTAATATCTCAGTAGTGCGATTTCCAGAGAGCCCTCAGATTATCCTTAACATCAACGCAGTCCTCTGTCAGCTCATGTGACATGTGTCTTCCAACCATTGTGCAGTGGCGTATTAAAATGCTATCCACTAGACCACATGTTGTGGGTGACCGTAGCACAGATGTGATGCTTGCCAAGTTGGGACACTCACTTCTGCCATGAGTCCACAGCGGGCACTACCAACTGTGCAGCAGAGACAGTGTCTTCATTGAGGACAGTGCTGTGCCTTTCCTCGTCTCTCACGTAAGCCAGGGCAGTGATGGTAGCATACCTACATTTTTGAGTGGAAGTTTCCACTCACTTGAGAAAGCTGAATTTAGAATATAGTTTGTTTTGCTGTCTAAGACAGACATGGGAAGGAAGAGAGCTGAAAGTAAAAAAAAAAAAAAAAAAAGTTAAAGAGCAGGTTTTCATTTCCACATCCAGTTTTGTCTTAGTTAGCGTTTCCATCGCTGTGAGCAGACACCATGACCAAGGCAACTCTTAGAAATATTTAATTGGGACTGGCTTACAGGTTCGGAGGTTTCATCCATTGTTGTTATGTAGGGGAGCATGGCAGCATGCAATCAGACATGGTGCTGGAGAAGGAGCTGAGAGTTCTTCATCTTGATCTGAAGGCCACCAGGAGGAGGCCCTGACTCCACACTGGGCAGAGCTTGAACATAGGAGACCTCAAAGCTGCTTCCACAGTGACACACCTCCTCTAACAAGGCCACACCTAATAGTGCCACTCCCTATGGCCAAGCATTGAGACACATGAACTGTGGGAGCCAAGCCTTTTCAAATCACCACAGTTTCTTCTGCAGTCATTTCTATGTGGTGGTCTGAAAGACATGTTCCCTCTAAGTCCCCATTTGGATACTTGATCCCCAGTTGGTGGCTGTTTGAGAAGGACTAGGAGGTATGCTCTTGTTGGAAAAGGTGTATTACTGTGGGTCCAACCCCTTCCACCATCTGGGTGCACTTTCTCTGCCTCCTGCTCATGGGTTGAGATGTGAATTCTAAGCCCTTTCTGTCACCATGCATTTGCTCCGTCATCATGAACGCCAGTCTTCTCCCATCAGAAGCCCAGTTAAATGCTCTCTCTTCTAGGTTGCCTTGGTCATGGCGCTTTGTCAATTGTAGGGACTAATAAAGTCTGTTACCCTAATGTGCATGGGCAATACAACTTTTTGGTGGAACTTCAAAAGCTCTCACTCTGGTGGAGCCAGTCATCCCTCAACAGCAGAGCCATGGAAGCCACTTTCACATGTGCTCTGTGGCTGTAGAATCGTCTGTCCAGCAGACATTCATTGTATCTCGGGAAGCTGCCGCGGCAGAGAACTGCCTCTGCTATACAGTTCTCAAGCAAGTCTAGCAAGTTGCCGTTAATCCACTCAGTGTGGAAAAGGTGGATATGGATTTCATGATGAGATCTTGCTTTGCCTGGGCCGGGACTGGAGTGGTCAATGTGCAGCCTCGAGGAAGTAAGGGTTAGACATTAAAGGAGTTGCTGGAGAGAGGAGCAACAGGTACGAAATACCTAAGATGATTCGAGTGCAAATGTGCCTGAGGCAGCAAAGGGGCTGGAGTAAAAAAAAAAAAAAAAACGAACTAGCAGTTTAAGGGTTCTGCCCAGCACTGGAGAGGCAGAGGTGGGTAAGTCTCTGTGAGTTGGAGTCTGTGAGCGTGATCTACAAAGTGAGTTCCAGGGCAGTCAGGGCTACATAGAGGAAGACTGTCTAAAGAAACCAAAACCAAAACCGAAATCAAAAAAGGCTACTCTGCCTGGGGCCAGTTAGCAGAACTGGGGTGGGAATGGGTTTGGGGGTGGGGGAAAGAAAGGACCAAAGTGTGCTTAGCCAAAGATCCATGGGTCATGGCTGAGCTTTGGGCTTTTATCCTAAAAGCTTGAAAGGCTACTGAGGAGACAAAGCTAGGCAAGTGATAGGCGCAGCTGATAGTTAAAGATCCTGTGGCTACAGATCACACAGTCAGTGGGGCCACATTTAGTTGTCAACCTTGAATCATCTGGAAAGAGAATCTCAATGAAGAATCACTTAGCCCAGATTGGCTCATGCCATGTCTATAGGGGTGTGTTGATTGCCCTCACTGACGGGAAAGACTGATCAGGAATATGTACAGCATCGTCTCAGGGCTGGACCCTGAGCTGCATGTGTGGGAAGGAATCCAGCTGGTCAGCACCGGCTGTGTGTGTGCTGTGACTAAAGCTTGAACTCCTGCTCAACATGGTGGACTGTAGCTAGGAACTGTAAGCCAAATAAACCCAGAGTGCTGTTTGTTATTATTGTTATTATTATTATTATTATTATTATTATTATTATTATATGTTTTCTTTATTTAAATTTCAAATGCTATCCCGAAAGTTCCCTATACCCCCCCCGCCCTGCTCCCCTACCCACCCACTCCCACTTCTTGGCCCTGTTTTTCCCCTGTGCTGGGTCATATAAAGTTTGTAAGACCAAGGGGCCTCTCTTCCCAATGATGGCCGACTAGGCCATCTTCTGCTACATATGCAGCTAGAGACANGAGCTNNGGNGGTANTGGTTAGTTCATATTGTTGTTCCACCTATAGGGTTGCAGNCCCCTNCANCTCCTTGGGTACTTTCTCTAGCTCCTCCATTGGGGGCCCTGTGTTCCATCCAATAGNTGACTGTGAGCATCCACTTCTGTATTTGCCAGGCACTGGCATAGCCTCACATGAGACAGCTATATCAGGGTCCTTTCAGCAAAATCTTGCTGGCATATGGAATAGCGTCAGGGTTGTTGTTTGCTATCATAAAGCACCTCGATAAAAACCCCAGAGGCCAGGATGAAGTGGATTCAGGCAGGACAGATGGAAATTACCCGGAGCAGGCCAGGCCGGGGAAACTTGGAATGCAGCGAGCGGTGACAGGAAAGAACAGACATGCAAGGCACACTGCTAAGGTGCGGTGGCCAGCCTGGCGTAGCTGCCATCTCAGGATTTCACCTAACCGCCCTGACCATCTTATCACCATTTCTGGATTGTTTGAATTAATGCTAGTGAGAGCCCCAAACTAAGTGTGTGCACAGAGAGTCTACCTCATGAATAAAAATCACACTTCCTGTGATTTTTATTCATGGAACAATTGTACCTAGAGACAACTCAATAGGAAAACTATTAATAACTGGTGATAATATCATCTCACTGCTTCAAAATAAATGTTTTTCATTTTCAAAAGTTCTAAGTTCACTTACTTGCAATATTTTTGCTTACACGGTAGTAAGGGTCTATAAAATCAAGATGCAAATATCTTAGGCTTCTTACGGCTTATTATAGGAATGGCTATTTTCTTAGAATTATTTTGCTACATTTGCATATGTAATCCACTGGAATATATTCATTTCAAATGGCTCCCAGAGCAGTTTTTCACTCTTTCTCCTCCTTGAGTAATGAGTTTTTGTTTAATGACTTGGTATTCCCAGGTCTATCTACTGTTAACGGTTCTCAGCTGCCTCAGCAGGTCAAGGTTTAGGGGAGTATGGAACACCTTTTTCCATTTCTAAATCCCACAACTTCCCTTGGTTTGGCCTAGTTATAGCCTCATCTCTTCTCTGGGTTCCAGCTTCCACTCTGGATGGATGCGATTGATAATATTTAGGAATGCAGCTCTAAGGGAAGCCAGGTCCCTGCATCAGCACCCCAGTGCTACAGCTTGCTCTGTGCGTTTACTTCAAGTGGAGTCATTACCCATTTAGTCCTCAAATAAAATGCTCTTTGTTGCAATGACATTTCTTTCTCTAGGATAAGGCAAAATGGCCTATCAGTGTGATGTGGCTGTATGGCAGTTGGCAGATTTATTTGTGTGGGGAATTTTTACAGTGGTTGGTTACCTTTAAAAAAGAGTTCCCATTTGGACCAAGAGGGATTTTATTTCTTAACTAGGATTATTTCTTTATCAGATATTAATTTGGAAGTATTTTCCCTCAATCTATCAAAGTCATAGAGATGCTACATGGTTAATTTTTTTCTTTTTAACTAGATTATCCCCATATCAGACATTTCATAAAGCCAGGATAAATGTATTTAAGAGAAAATATCCATCTTATAAGTAATAGTTTCTCCAAATATAATGAGGTCCATTTAAATGAATACCTGAAATAAAAATAATCCACATGACAGTTCTAATGCACTTTGCCTCAGACCCATTGAGTTCCTCTAAACCTTGTTTAATAAATGCCTGATTAATAGATAATCCTGTTAAATGAATAAAGCCGGGTGTTCCTAATGGAGGCATACAAAGCAATCATGATCGGACTTGTTATGGCCGAATGATAGATGAATAAATCTACTGTGCAATTAATCTGCGACTGAATTATCATGAAATTCCCGTGAATATTAAATCTGCTAGAAGAATAGATTTATCATCTCTTGAACAACTGCATTCTAGGGACCTAACAGAAATACCATTATCTGAATCTTGTCGTCCCACAGAGAGATAGCTATCTGTTCATTTACCATGGGGAGAAGCATCCTCCTGAGCAGTCAGTCCTGAACGTTCATTGTCCCTGATGCAGACCACAACCCTGTGTACTGGAGCTGCTAGTCAGATGGCGTCCAGACCTGCGTTGGTTGCGTCAAACGCCATCCAAGCCGCCTATTTTTTTTTTTTTTTAGATGTTGTGAATAATGCTACTTTTTAAAAAGATGGAAAGCAAGCCATGAAGACACACTCATGCTGTTTTGAAGACAATCTGAACTACTGTGCCACGTGGTCCCCACTTCCGTTTTGAACGCAAAGCGCATGCGCATGCGCACTGGGGGCCATGTTCTGAAGTGAGATTGGGTTATCTGAAGGTTCTGAATGCTTAGATCAGGGCATAGTACCACTGACAGAGACTTCAGATCAAATGGCAAAGCCTTGTATTATGCATTCTTCTTTCATGTTGAGTGAAGTAGTACGGATATTTTAAAGCCAGTCCTCTTTTCCTTTTAAACCAATGTTAGGATATTTAAAATATAAGATCAGAATAAAAAGGTAGATGCAATAGTGACTGGAAAAATGTGATCTTCAACCAAGGTCATTACGCTGTTTGTTCCTTTCTAGATATTAGAGGAAATTATTTATAGTGATAGATATGAAGGATAAACAACATCTCCCTAGACAGACAGACAGACAGACACACACACACACACACACACACACACGCTTGAAAGAAGAATTTGAATTCAAGTTTTAGTATATGTCCAAGTATGGACTATGCTAATAAACTTAAAGCTTAAATCTAGCCTGTTCTTTTCACTTTGAGTAGCGTGTCTGTGTGTGAGTGTGTGTCTGTGGGTACATGTGCGTGCATGTGCATGTCTGGGTGTGTGTGTGTGTGTGTGTGTGTGTGTGTGTGTGTGTGTGTGTGACTATAGACTGTCCATGTACACAGTGGACTATTTTAGTTACATAATGATTCGTGGCCAATGCCTTATATTTAGTGGTGTTCTTAGGAAATTTTTGGTATGGATTTAGAGTATAGATAAAAATAAAGCAAAATTATGAGCTCTAGACCTATCATTTAGAGTAACAGATAAAGTCATTGATTAGGACATTATTCTAATACATTACTCGTCCTTTGAAAACCTTTTTTCTGGGGCTGGTGAGATGGCTCAGCAGGTAAGAGCACTTGTTGCTTTTGCAAGGGACCCAGGCTTAGTTCCCAGCACCCACATGATGGCTTGCTGCCCTCTCTGGATTCTGCAGGCAACAGTCACACATATAGTGCACATATGTACATGCAAGCAATATACATATGCACAAAAAAATTAGACATTACTTTTTTCTCTTGAGGACTAAGAAGATAGCTTAGCCAGTACTTGTAGTGTGAGCATGAAGGCCTGAGTTAGATCCTCAGACAAGTGTACTGGTTCATGATCCCAATGGTGGGAGGGTCACAGGGTCTTGCTGCCAGCCTTGCCTAGTCTCTGAGTTCCAGGCCAAAACAAAGACCCTATCTCAAAAACTAAGGGGATGGATCTGAGGGCTGACATTCAAGGTTGACCTCTAGCCTCTGACCTCTGCATGCACCCGTGCTCATATGTACACAGCATGTGGTATGATTAAGCCAAAGTTTATTTTTCTGTGTGGTTATTTATTTGTGCAAATAAAATGCACCAACTAGTTTGTCTTTACTGTGTTTAAATAAAAAGAGCCTCAATCATGTATACATAAAATACATATCCAAAGAAAATGGAATGTGCACTCCCGTGTTCACCGTAAAATGGTTTACAGTTACCAAGACATGGCAGTAACTTAAACAGTTCACACACAGAAAAGAACAAAATCCTATCATATGACATCAGGATGGAACTGGAGATTGTTAAGGCAGACGGGCCAGGTACAGAAACAGGTACTGTCTGCTGTCACTAATATCAAAAGAGTTGATCTAGTAGAAGTAGAGGGCAGAATGGTAGTTACCAGAGGCTGACAGAGTAGGGGCAGGGAGAGAGGGGAAAGGTTGGTCAACTGGGTATAAAGTTCAAGGATAGAGTAAGAATTTCAGGAAGCTGTTTAACAGTAATTTCATAGAGTAGTAACAACAGTGTGCTGGATACTTCAAAAATATTGAAGGATTTTTAATGCTTTTACCATAAAGACTTAAATGTTTGAGAACATAGATGTTTAACTTGTTTTAATGATTGTATGATGTATATACAGAAATATCACATGGTACCCCACAAATATGTGTACGTCTATGCTCTCATGAATCTGTTAAGCTCATAGTTCATTAAGACTTCTTACAGTAAAGCACAGCATAGGAAGGGAACTAGAGCTAGGAGAACAGAGTATAGACGCAGAGCAGCTGGGTCCCGAAGAATTGAGGAGATCTTGGTCATTCTGTATGCAGCTGTCTGCTAAAAGTGAGGTGTAGGTGCCAGTTTAGATGATGGAGAGAGAACATTTGCTGTAATAGAAACAGTAAGCCTGGGGCTAGAGAGATGGCTCAGCAGCTGAGTGTTTGTCATTCTTCATAGGATGGGGTAGTTTGGTTCCCAGCACCCAAGTGGGCAGCTCGAAAGCATTTGTAACTCCAGCTTCCTGGAATTTGGTGCCCTCTGCTGGTCTCTGCTGGCACTATCACGCATGTGCTCATACAGGCACACGCGTGTGCGCGCGCGCGCGCGCACACACACACACACACACACACACACACAGAGATCTTTTTGAAAAATTAGGAAGCTTATTGGATCACATGAGAGTCTAGCATAAATTCGATTAACAGTCAGAGCCAACGTGACTTTGGATTTACCCTGAAAGCAATTAGCAACCATGGTAAAGGGAATTAGTTGGTGACATTATCCAAACCTCAAGGGAAGGATTCATGAGAGAAGTATTTAAAAATAACCATAAGCGCTCTACTGAGACTCAGGGTGCATATGGTTTGCCTCCAGATAGCTCACTTACAGTTTTTAAGGAGGGTCGCCAACACTGAAATGGCCTTGCAGCCTCACCCTTATACAAAACAGTGCAGAAGGTCCTGTCCCTCAGAGTGTGTGGATGTGCGCCCATGTCCCCTGGTGAGCCTGATGTCAAGGCTTCTGTTTTGCCAACATGTGTTTTTTTTTCGGCTGTTTCTCCCTCAATGTATGCTGTTCAAGTCTGCTATACTTCCCTACGCGTTCTAGTCAAGTGACTCTGTGTGTGTGTGTGTGTGTGTGTGTGTGTGTGTGTGTGTGTGTAGAGCGGGAGTCAACTTGACACTGTTGTCCCAGGGAAATGCCATGGAGTCCCAGGAGCTTTTTAAATACAGACGAGCTATAATGACAAAAGTAAAGACTCTTTTGGAATGCCTCATTTTTATCATAGCTTGATATAAATTCGGCATATGAATAGTGCTTGAAAGTAAATTAGCATCATGAAGAAAGGATATACCATAATATAAAGTAATTTAACATTTATAATGCAAGAGACCATTTATTAAAGAAAATACCATTATGTAATAATGAGGCTCATAATTTCTTATGGAAATAATACTGTATTAATTTGATGTATTCATACTAACAGTGAACATGATATTTAAAATTTGGCTGTCACATAATTATGCTTCTACTTTGTGAAATGTTACACTGTCACCTACAAAAAAACCTTCTTTGAGTGAAGATCTGTGATCTTTAGCTTTCGATGGCAGGGTGTAATGTGCTACTGAGGTATTTTTAAGTGAAGAGGTGGGGGGAAAAACTGAGTCATGAGCTAAGAATTCTTCCTTCCTGATCTGTTAGGGTAAGGCTCTCTACAATCACACTTGCCTTCAGCAGAGAATGAAAAGAAAAAGACATCTCTGGGGCCACAGATTGGAAGAATCCTTGGGCATTAGGCCTGGAAGGAAAAGGTGAATGGTCAGACCTGGGCTCTGTAGTTGTTGCTTAAGCAACCTAAGAGTTCTTCAAAGGGAGAGCAAGAATTAAAGGTTGTAAAGATTTAATCCTGTTCAACTCAGCATACAGCAGTGTCAGGGCTGTGAGCGACTATGTTGGCTCTTGTTAGTTTTCTGTTCTGCTTTAAGAAGTAAGTTTGGCCAGGGAGAGGTGGCCCATGCCTTTAATACCAGCACTCATGAGGCAGAGGCAGATGGAGTTCGAGGCCAGCCTGGTCTTCAGAGCAAGTTCCAGGACAGCCAGGGCTACACAGAGAAACCTTGTCAGGGGGTAGGGGTGTAGCAGTCGGAGAGGTATGTTTCCATAAGAAAAATGACCTCATATTAAAGGGACCGATTGAAAGTGAAAAGGTTAGCTAAATTAGTTTCCCAAAGAAAGGGTAGACCATAATATATCCTGTGCCTGCGTGATACGGCGCTTGCCCAGCTTCTGGGTGGCTCTGGGTTTATTGCAAAGGGAGGGAGAGAAAGTGAGCTGAGCTACTGTATGTTGGGATAAATAACGGCTCACAGTTTACTAAGGGTAAAGAAGAACCCAGGATGTAACGATGCATCCTTGACTGGCGTTTGCTAACATTTCAGAAGTGAGAAACGATCGTGAGGAAGACGTAAAAGCAGACGTATTTCCTGCCACAATATTTTCCAGCTGTCAGTGGCAATGCGTTTCTTAAACCGATATCCACTACTGTTTATACACTTACAATTTCTGGTCAGATTAGGGTGGAAGGTTGTGGTACCTACGTATATAAAATAGTATAATAATGTTCTCTTCTTTTTGGAACAAATTTGTTACATGAAATGTCAGATGAGCCATTTTGCTCATGTCAGACATTTGAAAGTAATGGAACGAAGGCAACGTGGAAGACCCATAATTCATGCACTGGTGTAATGGAGCAAATGAAACGCCAGCGCGCTCGTATGGGTCCAATTTCAGCACCAAGCGCTTACCTGTCAGTCAGCAAAATTGTCCCTGAATAAAAATGAACCCCATCTGAGAGACAGAGCGTTTTAATATACATCACATTCTCTGACTCTGTCGAGAGGGAGACACCGCTTGGAAAGAGACAGTGCCACTGAAAAAGACATTTAACAGCAACCCCGGAGCGCGCTCAACATTTCGCTCGCACTGATGCCCGCAAAAGGGTTTTGGTTTGCCCTTTCTCCCCTGAGCTGTTGACAAACTTCCACAGTGCTACCCACCCCACCCCCACCCCCACCCCACTCCCCTCCTCCGTATATCTTAAAGGTGGTACTTCACCCCAGTCAGTGAGAGATTTGTCCACTTGGGGCTGTGGAGACTGAGTTTTAGACAGGAAACTTTGTTCTTGTCTGGGTGGAGCTGAGAGACATTATTTATGGAGGAGAATAATTAAAAATGGATGTCACACAAAAGTCAGACATGCTGTTGCAGGAGTAATTACCATGGCCCCAAAGCAACTAGCATTCTTTGGGAAAATATTTCATTTTGAATAGGTTCCCACTTTTCTATATGATCAAGTATCTTATAGAAATGAGGTTCCTTTTTTTTTTTTTTTTTTTTTTAAACCAATTCCTTGTGGTGTTTAAAAAGCAAATGGGAAAGTTAAGCATTTGTGTGCTTCAGTGCCCACGCATCTGGGTTTCCTGTACCCTACCTCCAAGAGCCCTGATTTGTTCTACCTTTGGAAATGTCTGTTTTCCATTTCTGTGTTTCAAGACTCAGAGTGCTTATAGGAACCCAAGAAGCTATTGAAAACCAGTAATGACTAGTTCTTCTAAATGCTAATGATTGAGAATGAACTAGCAATCTGAGTTCAAAAATAAAATAAAACAAAACAAAGTGTGCCATTTTAGAAGCAATGATAATTAAACCAAGCCCAGGGACTCAACACTTACAGCAGCACTAATGCTTAAAAAATTATGAGTATGTAGAAAATTTACATAAATCTTCTTTAAATGATACATGAGAGGGGGAGAAAGAAAGAAAAACCAAGGTCACGGGACTGAATTTATTTTAATCCCCTGGTTCAAGTGCTGCTAGAAATAGTCATACTTGTATCAATCTATATTGCATGACTTTTGTAAGATGTGAAAATAGTGTTTTCCACTAAATTGTCACTTATTATTGTTTATTTAGGGCCACTAACATAGAAAAATTTCTCAGCTACAGTGTCAAAAGAATAGGGACAATTTGATGTTTTCTTTTGATACTGTTTGTTGATATCTAGACCACTGTAGCTTGATTGCCTAACATTAAACCTATAATAACAGCGCAATCATAGCAGTATCATCATGAATGTTGTTACAATGGAGACAACATTTACACGGCTTCAGAATGGTAATTATCAAACTTTTTGTCATGAAGCGCTTATTTGTCAGCATTGATCCGCCCCGGTCAGTTGTTAGCTCCTCTCATCTGAGGTGTATTGATTGTATAATCAGTAGATAGAGGCTGTGGGCAGATGAAATTCAGTGTTGTTGGGCACATTATTGGCTGCTTGCCTGTTGACCTGGACCCTGCTGGTTACACCTTGCCTGCTGGTGGGGGTTATTACTCATTTCAGTGACCCTGCTTTATGGCAGAACACTCGGTATTGTTATAAAAGATAAATGCCATCCTGCTTGCTACAGTTGTGGCCGTCCACACAAATGTCACAAGACTGCTAGCCTCAAAACTCACCCTGCAAGAGTCTCAGAGGAGGCCAGAGGGAAATGTTTCCAAAGGCTCCCTTCCAAAGGCTCACTCCTTTCTGCGTTTGGCTCTCCATGTGAATTTAATGACTAAGATTTCTGTGGGCATCTCTTTGGTGAGAACAGTGAGATTTCCTAAATATAACTGTGTATTTGTGTGCTAAGTAAGGGTCGTGGCAGTATATCAATTAATAGTCTTGTTTTACCAGTAAGAATGCCATCCAGACGTAGATGAAGCTAGGCAAGCTGAATAAGAGCACGGTGACTTGGTGACAAGGCTAAGAATGAGGTCTGTGGGTTTAGCTCATCCTCTATTGTCTTGCCCTATTGAGTTATCTAGCCAAACCATTAAATGTAACTGTCCAAAATATCTAAGATTTTATTCCTTGACTTAAAAAAGACCCCAATGTGATTTAAAGAAATAACTACATAGGACAATTTTGAGACTATTTGAGTTATTAAATGTAACATGCCAAAGGCCAAGGTCTAGATGGAGCTATATACACAAAGTAATTTTATATAGAGAACAGTGCAAATTTTATTTTACAGCATCAACTTCTTTTATATAAAGGAGAGTGTGGAATTGGGATTCCTTTAGCCATGTTCTGTCTACCTGGATCACGTAGGACCATCGGGCTGACATCGCATCTTTTTTTTTAACTCTTTGTTAAGAAGGAACCTTATTTATAATAGCCAGAAGCTGGAAAGAACCCAGATGTCCCTCAATAGAGGAATGGATACAGAAACTGTGGTACATTTACACAATGGAGTACTACT